>NW_027397109.1:7830131-8089155 GCF_003265705.2 Callorhinus ursinus | reverse complement strand
GGTGAGCGCTGTGAATTGTACAAGACTGATGAATCATGGATCTGTACCTCTGAAACAAATAATGCATATATGTTAAGAAAAAAAAAAGAAGAAGATAGCAGGAGAGGAAGAATGAAGGGGAGTAAGTCGGAGGGGGAGACGAACCATGAGAGACAATGGACTCTGAAAAACAAACTGAGGGTTCTAGAGGGGAGGGGGTGGGGGGATGGGTTAGCCTGATGACGGGTATTAAAGAGGGCACGTACTGAATGGAGCACTGGTGTAGTACACAAACAATGAATCATGGAACACTACATCAAAAACTAATGATGTAATGTATGGTGATTAACATAACAATAAAAAATTATTAAAAAAAAAGAAAACCTTAAACCAGCTAGTGGAATTATTAACTGTATCAAAATCACACAGCCGCATATTAAAATTATTCTGAATCCTATTCACCCCTGCGGATTCCTCTGGATCTCCGTTTTCTCTCTTTTTTACAGCTTTATCACGGTATAACTGATATACAAAACCCCGCACATTTTTAATATGTACCATTTGATGAGATTGGACATAAGCATATATCCTTGATCCCAATTTTCTTAATGTCAGCGATAATCCAATGGCTGAATTCCTCAGGAAAACAGAGTCACAGAGAGAGAAATGTGACTTAGTTCCAAATCGCTATCATTAACAGAAACTTATAGAATTAGGGTAATACAACAGGGAAAGCTCATAGGCCAAGACATTCTTGTACCCCCTCACCGGCTTGTGTTGTGAGCCTGTTTACACAGCACTGATCATCCTAGTGGACTTCTAGCTTTTCACCTAACGGATCACAAGCGTTTTTCCTAATTAATGTAAAATGACATATTTAGCATATGTATCATATCTTCCTCGACTCTTATCAATGGACATCATTGTCCCTGTAAGTGTAAGTTTTTACTTATGAAAAATGCAAGTTATCTTTATGCCCATGGTTTTCTTTTCTTTTTTTTTTTTGCATTACTCCCTTAGGGTGGTTCCAGAAGTGTGATCACCACATCTAACAGCATAAACATTTTTTATGGCTCTTTATCAAGATGCTTTGCCAAAGGGGTGGGTTGATTTACAAGCCTCCAGTCAGGGCTGGGTGTAGCACCTTCCCTCCGGCCTTGCCAGCCTTCATGTCCTCATTACTATTTTATTTCAGTAAGTGAAAATACCAGCATGTATCCCCTTCCAGGCACCCCCCCACCAATTCTAGAGCTCATACATGGGTCTGACAAGGTTGCAGGGTACCAGATGAGCACACAAGAAAGAATCACATCCGTACCGCCGTCGGTCACGCGTACTAACGAGTGTGCAGAAACCCAAAGTAAAAACGCCACTTATAGCCGCTCCAAAGAAAACGAAGCTCCTAAGTATACACCTAACAAAACATGTTCAGGATCTGTATTCTGAAGATGACAAAATGCTGATGAAAGAAGTCAAAGAAGATCCAAATCCACGGGGAGACAGACCCTCTGCAGGCTTAATGACATTCCTGCTAAATTCCCAGCTCGAGTGTTTGTGGGCACGGACAAGTGGGTTCTAAAAGGGATATGGAAACACACAGGCCATAGATGGCCTAGAACAATCCTGATGAAGAGGAGCAGAGGGGAGGTGTGGCTTGCTGATGGGAAGGCTTAGCGCCGAGCGACCGGTCGTCAGCGCGGAGGGACTGACACGCAGACGAATGCCACGGAATACAGGGCCCAAAACTACCCCCACGCCATTATGCCCAGCTGACTTTTGTCAAAGGTACACAAGCAACAAACGATCTGGAGCAGTTGGATATGCATAGACCAAAACAATGACAGGGACCTCAACCTCACCCCATCCAGAAATGACCTGGTGGGAGGCATCTTTTCTAAAGTGAAACGTGCTTGGCCTGCTGTCCCCTGAGTGTGTCTGTCCGTTCCTCTCCATATAACCCTGCCCACGTCCAGCCTGCCCCCTCTGCCCGGAGTCGGTGCTGGAAGCAGCCCTGAGCTTCCCAGTCGAGCCCAGCTAACTGCCCGCATCCTGGGCAGTGAGGAAGGCCCCGCCCCCTGCAAGAATTCCTGACTCCCCTGTCCATCTCTACCTGCCCTGGGCTCTGGGAGCCACCAGGCTGCTTGGCCTTGCCGACCACGCTTTCCTCCAGAACGTGCGTTTTTGGGAGTGATGTGGCTGGAATGGGGAAAGGGGGCCCTGTCGGTGCAAAGTCTGGCATGTACTGGGTGGGTGTGGTCACCTGTGGTGGGGGACAGAGACACGCTGTGCCCTGCAGCAGTCTCTGGGAAGGCCACAGGATACCACAGCTTTTGATGGCTGCTAGGAGCCACCAAGTGAAGGACAAAGTCACTTCTAAATCCTAGAACAGCAGAGCCCAGACTCCTACAACCCAGAGGCACGCTCGTAGGATGGCACCTTCTTATTTCTTAGACGTTAACTAGAGTTGGGATTGAGCCCTGGGACTGTAATGGTGGTCCTTTCTGGGACCTTTAGTTATCTCATGAGTTAGCTGACTTCCATCTCTGAATAAGCCCACCCACCTGAGCCCACCCAAGGACCCAGCCCCTGCCCATTTGCTCCCTCTGTGACTAGGGGTTGTCCACTTTCCTGACACCTCAGACGACCTCCCCACCTCTGGCTTCGTACAGTGGCTCCCACCTCACGTCTGAGAGACCTTCCACATTTTTCCTTCAATGTCCACCAGGATACAACTTCCAGCGTCCTTCCCCCGGCCTCTCCCGCCAAAGTCAGTGGGCACAGGGGCCCGGGCCTGGCTCCCTCCTGAGGCAGAAGCCCAGTGGACATGAACCTGACACAGTTTTAGCTCCAGAAAGGGTCCATCCCAGATCGAGTCAAGCGTGTCTTCAAACCCATACCCCTCAAGCGGAGGAGAAAGGGCGCTGGGGGAGAGGGGGCAAGACCCCCCAGAGAAAGCATGAGGCCCCCCAGGTGTACTGACTTACTTGTTACTGCACGCCACTAAGGGAGGAACTCTGGAGAACGTATATGGTACTGAAGAGCAAAGGCTATAGCAAATTCCATCTCCTTAAGAGCAAGCAATGGAGGGAGGGCAGGAGCAGGGAGGAGGAGAGAAGGAAATAGGAGAGGAAAGGGGACATGCTTTGGAAAATATAAACTTATTTCAAATGCTGAAAGGGGTAAGATTACCTTGTGTGCCGAGGCCAGCCATGGCATCTGGATCCCCGGGGCTGGACTCGGTCGCCTGCTGATCCACACTCGTAAGCTATGGCAAGAAACGAGGCATCGGATGGGTCATCTGTAGTTTGGAGGGGACATCACAACAGGCTCCAGAAATCAAGGCTGACATCAGAGCTCATCTTCTAGGAAGACATGTATGTACATTTCTGCTTTTCTCCTCTAAATTTATGGGGTCAGGCTATGAGGATGCCAAAGCCAAAGGATCACTGCCAAGGCCTAAGCCCGTCTCTCTGACCTTCTGAAAGCAGAGTGCCCAGCAATCGCCAAGAGCCCACCAGGGCCAGGCGCCAGCCACCCCGAGCCCGCTCACCTTCCACTTCCGGGGGCACTGCTGGGGACCAACAAAGGCCACACAGACTCCTCCAGAGTCACTGTAGGAGGTAGGACAGCCCCTGGCCTTGCTTCTAACCGCCTCCTCCCAACTGCTCTCTTCCCTGTTTCCACAGCAGGAAGAATAAAGCCACAGGGGACAGTCATGAGGCCTGTAATGCTTTGGGCCCGCACAGCTTGCACACAGGGTGGACGTTTAAGACACAATCTTGGCCTCCGTGAGCTCCCAGACTCCCCCAGAGCTTGCATTTGCTCCTCTTTCCTTTTGCCTTCTGCAGCTGGAAGCAAGAGCTTGCTCCCCAAGGCTGCCCCCCCTGCCTGAGCTCAGGCTCAGGGTTCATGTCCACTCGGGCCATGTGCTCGGTTGAACGTGGGCCCCCTGACTCCGGGTACACTGTCCCGTCCTGGTGCAGGGGGTACACGATTGCATCATGTTTGGAAGTCAGCATGCTCTTGCAGATTTCCTCTTGAAGGGATCATTTCGCCCAGAGAGGCCTTTAGGAACATGGGCGCGGGGGGTAAGACCAGACCTCCTCTGCTGGGCGGGGATGGGGCGCCTCTGCTCTCCTGCCCTGTCCCCGCCTCCCATCCTCTGCTCGCACACTCGGTTCCACCCCGGGTGACCACATCTGCTCCATTGCTCCTTTTAGGGGACAATGGCCCTACATGGGCCATGTGCCTGAATGTCATGAACACCGTACATGTGTGCCTCTGTGCTGACTCAAAAAACGATTTTTGAGTCCTTGTGTTATTTCAGAATTGCTTTGGGGACCTGCATGCAAATAATGAGCTCTGCGGGAGGCCTGGGAAGGTGAGGAGGACCCCTGCGCTTGGTTCGATTCCAGCTCAGGTAATTCCATCCCTGCCTCCCTTGTCTCCCGTCACCTCACTCGGAGAGCTGATAGTCTTTTCCTCTTTCCACCAGGCTGGAGCCGTGGCAGGTGCTGGGCTGTAGCCCTCCCACCAACACACAGCGGGGGAAAGCGTACCCTCGGCGGGGACCTGTGACACAGTCTGGGGGCAAGAACGGCACCTGCGGCGAAGACCCAGAGCCGCCTAACCGTTCCCTTTGACCCCACTTAAGTGTGATACTGCACCTGCTATGTGCCTTCCTCAGCGCACCCGTTCTGCTGCGGAGGGAACCGGGGGAAGGAGGGTCCCATGGCCACCAACGCTCACCTGCTTTTTCACTGAAATCGCTATCTGCCTACAGCAGATGCTGGAAATCTCTGTCGAGAATATTCTGCTAAATCACACAAAAAAGAACAACGCCCTCAAGGTTCATTCCCTTCCAACACTCTTCCTGACCCTTTAAACATTTTTTTTTTAATTTTTAATTTTGCAGGCATGGGTGGCCACTTGGACACTAGAGGCCTGAAGACGAGCTCCTGGTAATAAAGAAATATAAATAAAACAAGAGAAATAAAAGGCACAGTGGGACAAGGTCAGGAGGAAATTGGATTCATTTCGTATTTCGCAGTGGTGGCACTGGCTTCCCTCTGGCTCCTGGTCAAATCTGGGTTTGAGAAGAGACAGCCACCTGGCAGCACATCCATCACATCTCGTAAGCGGGGTAGCAAGGGTTTAATTTGAATTTGGCCTTCTCTGATGGCCAAGGCCACCCTGCCACCCGAAAGCTGGAGAGGGAACAGCTATGAGGTTCGCATGGCATTTCTGATTCCATATAAAGGCAGCGGAGAGGAGAACAGAAGAGGGGAGAAGGCATATATTTGTGGCACAGAATTTAAGTTGAAATTTGAGTTTAGCAATAAAGGCTTGTAACAGCTCTTGCAGGAGAGGGCTGCTGAGAGGTGAGGCTGTGTGTATGGCTTCGCGTGGGACATCCAGAGGCTGCATTTACTTAGTCCCAGACACGCTCTATTGACCAGTTGTTGTAATTTAAAAGTCCGTTGTGGGGGCGCCTGGGTGGCTCAGTTGGTTAAGCGTCTGACTCGATTTCCGCTCAGGTCAGGATCTCAGGGTTGTGAGATGGAGTCCCGCTTTGGACTCCACACTGGGCATGGTGCCTGCTTGAGATTCTCTCTCTCCTTCTCCCTCTCCCACTCCCCTGCTCGCATGCATGCACACGCATGCTCTCTCTCAAAAAAATAAAAATAAAAAAAGTCCAGTTGGCATTGGGCAAATAATTTCCTCGTCTCCCTTTCTCTTAGGAAGCTCTGTGGCTAAGACACCCATGAAAATTCTGCCCTATTTCTGCAGTAAATTTCCCACTCCTGGGTTGGGTCAACCAGCAAGTATCAGATTTATATCAGATTGTCTTTGGGGGTAATTGTCTGCAATCCCAGATAATGTGAATTAAGATCTTAGGCTAATGCCCCAAGGCAATCTTTGAAGCGGCTTTGCTTTTCAGATTTTTAAATGTAAAGGTGATTTCATTTGAAACTATAAATTCTAACCTTGAGGACTTACGGTTGGCTGCACCTCTGCCATGTCCCCTGCCTTTCTCACAATTTCTAGTCTCCTACCTCAGGCTTCCCGCCAGACAGCCACCAAATTAAAATTCCCGAGGTACCACTGGATCATATCAACTCCGAATGCCAAACTCTTCAAAGGCACTGCTGTAGTCCGACATCCAAGGTCATAAAATCTGTACCCAAATTATTCCCGTGAACTTCCTTCATTACCTTCAGCTCCCCAACCAGGCTCCACGCTGTCCCACCACCGTGTCTTTGCCCAGGCTGTCCCTTGATGAACTTCTCCGTTGTTCACACGCCCACTCCCACTCAAACTGTCAAGGTTGGCTCTTCCCCTGGAGCCCTGGAGAAGTTTCTTTGAGTCTGTCCTGTTACCACACCAGACTGTTAGTTCTGCGAGGAGGGGACTCTGTTCAGCTCATGGTTCCGTATCCCACAGAACACGGCACAGTCTTCTGTGGTCCCTGGAACGTAAGCCTGTCATCCCCACAGGAAGATCAAACTGGCAAATTCCCAGGAACGTTCTTGCTATAGAAAGGAATGCACCCCTTTCCATCCTGCCCTCCAGTTATGGTCTTGAGCCATGGGAAATAGAAGGACATGGCAAACGAAGTCTCCAATCTGGGAGAGTGAATGGGTCAAAAGTCAGTGTGCTCGGTCAAGGGGTGCTTTTTCTTCCTGCATTAAAAATCTCCCCCAGATGAACGGCCTCCTGCCCCTGGGCCCGCACAATGCAAACTCTGCTTTCCCATCAGTCTGTCTGCCTCTCTTTATCCTGGCAAGTCCTGATAGGCAATTTACATGCCTTTTGTCCACAAGGGGAAGTAATTAACCTCCCCCTCCCCCTGGGAGAAAGGATGGTACTGTAAAGGGGGGCAGCTCCTTGCCATCTGCAGGTGGGAGGGCTGCCCTGGCCAGGGGGGGTGGGGAGGCAGCTGGCCAGTGCAGCCTTCCCTCTGTGGATGGGAATGGGTTTCATTGACTTCCAGACTCCCAGATGTGTCTGTGGGATTGAAAAGCGCTGCCAGACCACCTGGTCAAAGAGAATGGGCCCAGCAAGGCGCCAGGCTTCCCCTCCAGGGGAGAATGGAGGAGGCCTCTTAATCACTAGCTCGTCCCCCTCCCAGTGGGGCCCGCCCAGAGAAAGGCCAGGAGGACCCACACTTCTTCCACAGATCATTTTTGCGGAGGCCCTTGTAAGCTGGCCATTTTCTGAGCCAACACAATATGAGACGGGCTTTCTCAGCACATTTCAGGTGGGCTGGGCTAAGCTATGATGGTCAGTAGGTTAGGGGTGTTAAGGATATTTTCAAATTATGAGGGGTTTCTCGGGTTGTAACCCCATCGTAAGTTGAGGAAGATCTGTATTCCATGCTCCAGAAGAAAAGAGTTAAACCAGCGATAAAACACTCATCAGTATCCTTCTGGTGTGCAAGTGTGGGGTGGTGCATTCGATGTCACACCCAAATCCAGAGGCCCCTGTCCAGCATCCAGGGTCCTTGATAGGCTGGAGGGGGGCATTCCCCATTCCCATCATCAGGACTGCTGTTGGGAGGTTCTCACCATCAGGATTGAGAAGCAAAGGGCTCTGAGAAGTCCTGTGGCTCTCCACAGGGTGGTGGACCCAGAATCACACATCCTCCCAGGGCATTCTCCCTTCTGGAAATGGGGGTGATGGCTCACCAAGGGAGGACAGAGAGGCAGGCCAGAGTTGGTCCCCAGCAAGGAGCTGAATTTCTGTGATGGCAATTAGCAGCAGGTGGAGGAGGGGTGACAGCAGAACTCTTTTCTTTTCCCCAAGGTAGCCGTGGAGAATCACACTCCTCTGGGCTTGCTGGGGTCTCCAGGACCATGTACTGCCCTGCCTCGTGCCCCTGCTGGTTACAGGGCAGAAATGACCATCTGAGCCTGAGTCAGCATCCCCCTCCTGCCTCCTATGGACTTCCGTTCCTGACCCTGGCTCAGCTGCTCCCCAGCCCGGGGGAGCTCCTTGGTAACTCTCACGCCCCAGGCCCACAGTCCTTCTAACTACCTCCTATCTTCTCTCCTCTTGGGCAAGCGTCTCAGGAGAGTGATCTACTCCAGTGCCCAGTCTGTCCCTCGACCAGCAGCCCAGCAACAGCGGGAGCTGGGGCTTAGGTAGGGATGCAAATTCTCGGCAGGCTCCCCCTCCCCAACTACTGACGCAGAAACTCTGGGGGAGGCGGGGGCTCAGCCACCTGTATCTGATCAACAAGCCCGGGATGCCCACCGGAGTCTAAAAACTACTCACTCACACCCCTCATGTCCCATCCCCTCCTCTGGCCCCTACCGGCACCTACCCCACTGCCCCCTTGTAGCCGCTCCTGCCAAGGTCACCAGCAGTCTCTGGATGATGAGCCAGGAGGACCAGGGTCAGCTCCTCACAGCCTCTGGGCAGTGCTGGACCTATCTCTTCCCTCCCGAACCACTGTGTCTGTGAGCCCAGGACCCCTAGGAGCCCCTTTGTGCTCTGCTCTGCAGCCTGTCCGGTTCCTCTAGCACCCCGAAGTATTGCCTCCTACTCCTTCTCGGTTCCCTGGAATTTGGTGACCACCTCTGCGGCTAACCCGATCTCTCCAAGGACCCAAGCTATGGAAGCTGCGTGTTCTGATGACCCCGGATTCCAATGAGCCACCCCGAGCAGGTCACCCTCTACCCATGTCATATTCCTTACAGACTCATCCTGAGCGGCTTTCTGTTTGAGGATATGCATGCTGTGCTGTCCCTTCTTCGGAGCCTTGCCACTGCCACCCACTCAGCCTGAGCCCTCAGCTCACAGAGGCTCCTTGGACACCCCCAAATATGGACTGGATGTCCCTGCCCAGTACCCTCCAGCAGGGCACAGGGCTCCCCTCAGAGTACTTATGACTCCCTTCACAGTTTCCATTGATAATATTGATTTGAGTGATTTTTATCATAAAAAGGAAAAGAAATCACTTCAGAAAGGCAGAATTCTCCACTCAGCTTTTTACAAAATTCAAGAGTAATTCAATTATTATAAGTTTAGAAATAAGATTTCAGTCACGCTTTGCCTCTCCACTAATGAATCCGGCCCCCATGCCAACCCCAGGGAGCTCCCACATGTCTGCTTCTACTGTGGACAGAAAAAAGGCCAAGGGTCCTTGGCCGAGTCCGTCTGCTGTCTGCAGCCTGATGAGCTGGTCCAGGACGTTTCAGGGCAAGAGTAGGCGAAGAAGGAAGGCCCAGAGGCTCAGGTGGCCAACACCAGGGTGGGCTGGGGCGGGCCTGAGCAGTCCCGCCCAGGTGACCCTCAAGGAGAATCCTTCTTGTAAAAAACGTGTGGCCGACGTCCCACTAGGCACAGAGGTAGGCATCTCTTGCCTTTTCTTCCTGCCCCACAACCGTCCGGCCTGCAGAATGTGACCTCCCTTGTGGATGGGATTGTCTCCCGAGGCTTGTGGAAGCTGAGTCTGAACAGCCATTGTGGAAAACCATTTCTCCACCCACAGAGGTCCCTTAGGGCCAGGAGCTCCTCGGTGGGTGGCCGGGAAAAGGACGGGCACTGCCTCCTGGCCTTCTCACCACGTGGACCCGAGATCTCAAAGGGGCAGCGAGGACATCAGAAGGTCTGGGCCAGGTCTGAGGCCTGCACCCCTTCCTAGCAGGTGACTTGGGAAGCCTGTCCGAAGGTTCCATGCTGCTGAGAAGCCCAAAGGGATGTGGGTCCAGATGGGCTCGGGAGAGCACAGCAGTGCCCTTCGGATGCTCCTGGTTCTGGTTTTGCATACTTTCCTCTGCCCAGGGCTCAGGGCCCAGAACTGGATGCAGCCCCCATTCCTGGCAGGAATTCTCAGCTCCCCTGCACGTGCCCCTTCTCTGCTTGACTGCTGTGCTCCCCACATGCGCCCCCAGCGCTGCGGCCTCACCGCAGCCTGTCCTGCACTTGGGTGCTGCGTGAACTTCTGAGTATTCACACCTCTCTGCCCTGGCTTGTGGCCTTTGATATTCAGGAGTGACAACTGTGATGTCGACAGTGAAGATGACAATACCATAAAAAGGGCAAGTGACATTTGCTGAATCAGAACCTACTCTGTGTCAAGTGCTGTGCTGGGTCCATTCCACACATCCCATTCCATCCTGTGTGCTTGGTACTATTATGATCCCCATTTTACAGATGAGGAAACCGAGAATTCACCAATGTATCCCCAGTGCCTGCCCACTGTGGGTCAGGCACCCCAAAGCTGTGGGAGTGCCTGGCTCATCTGGCTCAGAGGAAGCCTGCTACACCTACCTGGTGGCTCAGGCACTTCCCTGGCCTACAGCTGCCCAGCCTCATGCAGGACCAGGGATCCAGGACTGCTCTCTCACCTCCCCAGGAGACAATGACAGAGGCATGTTGCTGAAGCAGGCCAGAGTCCCCTGGGTACTCGGTTCACAGCCTGAGCTCTATCCCTGGGGGTCTCTGCTCATGGCTTTGAACCTGTACCTGCTCCTTCTGCACTGTGTCCCCAGACACACCAGCCAGCAGTCAGCTCAGGTGCATCTGAGAGAAGCCAAGGGGGAGAAGCACAAACATTGGGATTGGCATCCTTGGGCCTGGGGTGGGATCTCTGCAGGGTCTACTCTCTGAGCCTGCTGCCTCCTCTCCACAAGGCCACAGAGAGAAATACAAATGCAAGGAGTGTGCGTTAGTACAGGGAACAGGCTTGTCTGGGGCCCGGGTCTCACCTGGCTGGTGGTGTTCGGGCCCACCACGGCCTCGTAGGGTGGGGGGAGCTCGGCAGGGTAGAGCAGGCCGGGACTGTTGATGGCAACATCATACAAAGTGCTGAATGGAGAGGGAGCAAAGTCCAAGTGGAGGCCCCTGAAAAGGCAGAACCATTGCATTGTCACTCCTGGGGTGGGGGAGGGGAGCCTGAACTGCTGACCTTTCTCTTAAAGGAATGTCACTTGTCAGAGTTTCCCCTGGTCAAATACTCATTGTGTTTGTGAAATCAAAGGCTCATTCACTAGGCAGTTTTACCTTTTTCTGTTTTTTGTTTTTTTCTGGAGAGATGTTGACATTTTCACTAAACTCTACGGCCCTGTCCATTAAAATTAAAATAATCATAGAGCCGATTAAATCTTTAATTAATTTTACAGGTCACGTTAATGACCATAACTCAGTGGCAGTTTTGCGTTTCATGAGAACATAATGGAGCCACTCTTGTGGTTTGCTTTTGTTGTTGCATGGCAGCAATACCAAGAGAAATGGTCTTTCTCTAAGCCAATGTTCTATCTTTCTTCACTGTTCACGCTCTGCTCTCTAATCAAACATGCTCTCATATGTTCGCTCTCCTCCGTTCAGCTGCCCCACTGAAAATGAGTGTGGCCGTTGCAAGTTCCATCTCCCCGACTGCTCCTATCTTCCTGGTGTCCATGCCAGTCACTGCCACCATCACCAGAACGACCCACCTGTGGGCCTCGGCTGTGGGCGTGCAGGTGTACTCTGGTGGGTAATAGGGTGGAGGTGGGAGTGGGGGGATGAACTCATCGAAATCCAGGGTCTGGTGGAGCACGGTGCCATGGGGGGTCACGCAGGCTGGGCTCGTGGAATGCGCCCTTTGTGGAAGGAACTGGAAAACAGAGAGATTCAGAGTTATTTGGGACATCTTGTGTGGCTTGTGTCTAATTAAGCTAATTACACATAAGCTTTAATGATCCGTTTGGAACTTAGGTAATTTAAACTGTCGGACTGTGACAGCAAAACACACACTTCAAGATGATGGCTCCATGAGGAATGCCTTGCCCCCAAAGCTTCTCCGTTAGGCTTTGTTTCTCACACTGCTACGCAGAATGCCTCCATTCTAAGGAGAAATAAAGTCTGGGAAGTCTTTAATTCTATCCCCACACCTAAATCGTTCTCTTCAGATTATACTATTCAAAGCCTGTGGGTCAAAAGGGTGCCTGACGTCCATGATTTAAGATTGCACTTCCGGAAGTATGTTCGTGAGAAAACACCAGACCCTCAAGATGTTCCTCTCTACCCCTTCCCAAATTCCTACAGAGAAATAAATTTGGGAAATGTTAACTATTTTACTCTCTTCTTGGAGCCCTGTAATGCATGTTTGTGTGTTAAAGTTCCTGAGAAGGTCTGCAACCCCCCCCCAAAAAATCTGTTTAATCCGTTAATGGAACATTTCTCATATATTTCATTATAGGTCCCTTTGGACACATAGTATCTATGATATTTCTCAGTCCTAGGAAATTCATAAACTTTGTAAAACACTGCTCTGAGGGAAAAGAATCATGAGCTCCAGAACATTCTGTGGGGCAACCTTAAAACCGAGATGCTGCCTGAGCAAACTGAGGTAAAATCGTTTAAACAAAAAGAACCCTGCCTCTACCTAGCTTTCCATTTCTGCCCATAGGTAACACTGGCCAATAACTTCCCATCCTCTGTTCACTGCTCCCCAGAGGTTACCTGTGGCATGGAGATGTCTGAGCCATTGCTCCAGTTCCCATCAACACCTCACTGTGAGTGCCTGCAGGTGCAAGAAGACTGTGCTACTCTCTGGGACACCCCACCGCATGAAAGGTCAGACAATCAACTATATACAGCCAAGCAAGGACAGTTCCACTAGTAAACAAGCTCTCCGAGCACTATGTGGGGACCTGGAGTCTACAAAGGGTTAATGAAGATGACATTTGAATGGGTCTAAAGATTGGTAGGTAGGCTTGCAAGAAGGTGCTCCAGGCTCAAGAAGAACAGGTGAGCTAGTAAAAGATGTGTTTAAGAAAAGCCAATTTATATAATACTCTAGAAGTTAATTCTTAATTCTGGAGGCACTGGGGAGCTAGTGAGGGTGCTAGAGGTGGGAAGCAGTGCTATTAAAGATGTGTGGTAGGAAGTACCTTCTGGCAGCTGTGCTGAGGGTAGTCTGGACTTGATCAGAGGCTGGGATGGTAGGACATTTTTGCATGAGTAAGGGTGAGGTCACAATTCTGAATATGGTCAAATGCCATGAAATCAGCATGCTCTAGACTCACAGAGAAAGAATAGTGACCATGTCTACACATGTAACACATCAGACTGAAATTGTCTCATGTGGGTTTTCTTAACACACAGAGCACGTTCCTTGCCTTTCCAGTAGGTCTGAGCCATGGCTTTGTTTAATTGTCTGAAATAGAGGTGAGTCAGTGGCTATGAGCAGGTCGAACATGTGTCTGTCGTCCCCTGCCTTGGAAAGCTGTCAACCCCGATGCGTATTGCACAAAGCTGAGCAGTTGGGACAAGGCCAAATGTCCTTGAGGTCTAATAGGGACATATTTTGAATGAGTCTCTATCGGAAATTAGAAAAATCAATAACACACTCAAGCATGAAATGCAAAAGTCAAAATGCTTTCCTAGCAAAGATACAATCCCTCCAGGAACGGGAACAACAAGTATTTTCAACGAGAGAAGTGAGGCACTCCAGATGATCCTATTAGCAGGTTTAAATGCAGAGATGCTGCCATACACCAGAGGTTTTTAAAAGGCTAAACGACAACTTTAACCACTTCTGCTCTAAAGCCAGATCACCTTTCCAGTGGTGTGTTGGCTCCATCTTTAGGGAAGCAGGTCAGACACAGCTTGTTGCAAACTGAGCTAAATTTTTACCTAGGTTCCTCAGCCTTCCCAGGCAGAAGCCTGCAAGTGACACTTGACATACACCCTCCTCCCCCAATGAGGTGGGGTCTGTCTCCAAGCCCAAGGTCACCTGCTTGGGACTATGCTCTGAGATGCTAGGGCTGGAAGTCTGCAAACCCCGTTTCCCAGACTCCCTTGTTGGTTGGCTTCCTATTGAGCTCTGCCAACAGGGGGCGCTAAAGGGAGTCTGGAAGAAGAGAGCTACCATTCTGCTCCGTCCCCACTCCTACCCTTGCATTCCACCCTAAGGGGTGGAAGCTGCCTCCATGGTTGCTTATCTCTGTGTCTGTTATCTCTTCCCAGATCCCCACTTCCCTTTCACCTGGCAACCTCCCAGTCATCCTTCAGGACCGGCAGGAATGCCTCTTGGCCAGCCCACACCCCGCCACACTGCCTGCTCTCACGTCTGCAAATTAGTGGCCAGGCGCAAAGCCTGAGCCTGCATTGGGGTGTGGTGGGTAGAAAACCGGTTCTGAATTGTCACTTCTTCCCCGGGTGGTCCTCCTTGCTCTGGGCCAGTTTAGTTATGACCGTAATTCATGATGAACTATGAATGCAGGCAGGAAAACTTGCTTGTTCTACGAGAACCAAGTTGAATGCTTTGGAAAGACCTGACAAGGGAGAGCAGTTGAGCAGAAAGTTCTGCCAAGCCGGGTCCTGGCAAGGCAGCTGTAAGGGAGTGGAGATGAGTCATAAAACATCCAGGGGAGCTCTGCATTCTGCTTGCTTTGCATGTCTCACTTCAATTTAAAGGAACTGAATCTGGAAATTACAGATGGTGCAATTTTCAATGCAGTTTACACAAAAAAATACAACTCGGTACACTAATACGTAGACCCCCCAATCACACAGAAGGTCTTGGCCCCAAATCAAAACTCTGGTGGACAAATGTTCATTTGCATATTAAAGTCACAATGCTTGCAGCATATATGTTTCACTATTAGGACTGTCTGTTGTAACTAGCTTTTTAAGATTAATCGGGGGGGCTGCCTGGGTGGGTCAGTCAGTTAAGCATCCATTTTCGATTTTGGCTCAGGTAAAGATCTCAAGGTTGTGAGATCCAGCCCTGTGTCAGGCTCCACGCTCAATGCAGGTCTGCTTGAAATTTTAAAAATAAATAAATAAAATCTAAAAAAAAGAAAAAAGAAAAAAAATCACCACTCTTCAGTCCTAGTCTGATAGATAAGTAGCACCTACCACCCAGAGATATTTCTGGTAAACAGGTCCCTGTGGGTCCAAGGAGAGACCAGCCTCTGTGAGGCGCTGGTGGGAACTGGGGTGAGCTGGAGAGGTGAAGATACTGGTGATTGACACTTGAGTGATTCTGGGAATTCCAGGGTGGCGGGTGTTACAACCTTGTCCCTGACCGTGGCACCCCTTGCTAGCTCCATGGGTGAGCCCACCGTTAGCACGTCTGTGAAAGGCTCGGCGCTCCGTCTGCACTTTCTGGAGGTGTTCTACTTTACAGGGCACACGACTGGTGTTGAGAACATAAATGACAATAATAAAAGATGAAGTTCACAAGCAAGTGCCTAATGGAGACACATGTAATAGCAGATGATGTCCCTTAGGCTAAAGTGGCTGGCAATAAAGTTCATGGGAAGGAAAAGAGCTGAATGGAGAAATGGGGAAGATGAGATTATGCTCAAGAAACAAAACTAAAAATGTGAGATCTGAGATACTTTGGAGGTAAAAGCTTTCTCCGCTAAACTGTATCAATAAACTGAATTTTATCATCAGTTGCCTTTTGCCACTATTTCCAAAACATATTAGAGTACTCTAGCTGTATAAATTCTGATGCTAGGCATAAAGCTTTGCATCTCATGTATACATGCATTCATGATATGAGTTCCAAAAATGGTTAATTATCCCCAGATGCCGATCCACAGAGGAAGGAAGGAATTATGGGTCCCCTCCATGCCAGGCTAAGGCCCTTGCTGTGAGTCAGTCCACGGTCTGGGGTGCCCCGTGGTCTTTGGTGCATAAATGACACCAAGAGAATTATCTTGCTTCCCGTTTCTGTGTTTTTGGAGCAGAGGGGGAACTTAAAGGTACTTGTGAAACGATGTGTGTGCAGACACCTCCTAGATTTTTAAAAATTTGTATCCCAATCCCTTATGATTGCCTCACCCACACCGAAATTGAGAGCAATATATCTAGGCACCCTCTTTCACTGAATCCTTCCAAAGCACTCACTTTTTTTTTATAACAGAAACAAAGATCTTTTTTGCACTCATATTTCATTGGCTTCTGTAATAGTACAATATGCACTTACAAGCCAAATACCCCTGGCCTAGACTGTTCGGGGGACAGCTACAACTGTCCCTTAGGCAGCTTGTGACCCAACTGCTGGGAGCAGAGATGTCATGTGGGTGAACCAGAGGCGGCTGTGCTGTGGGGAGGAGGCAGGGCATCTTACGGGCAGGATGGAGGACCGTGGCTCTCCGGCCAGTGGGTTCAGCACAGCGGACTAAGAGAGCCATAACTGTATGTGCAGGGAGCTTATTGTAGTGCCGTTTGCACGGGCCTAACGAAACCAAAATCAAAACCAAGAAACAACCCAAGCATCCACACGAGACATGGCTAATGGACGTTATATCCACAGTATGCATCAGTGTAGACATGAGACATTTCTGTGTATATTGACCTAGAGGGATGTCCATGATCGTTTCAGGTTATAAAATCAAGTTGCAGAATGATATGAATGGTGTGATCCCATTTGGTTAAAAGGAAGACATAACACGGGGCGCCTGGGTGGTTCAGTTGCTTTCAGCTCAGGTCAGGATCCCAGGGTCCTGGGACTGAGTCCCACATCGGGCTCCCTGCTCAGCAGGAAGTCTGCTTCTCCCTCTCCCTCTGCTCATGCGCGCGCTCTCTCTCAGATAAATAAATAAAATCTTTAAAACCAGAAAAGGAAGACCTAGCAGAAGGAAGAAGAGAGGGAAGAATGAAGAGAAGGAAGGAAGGAAGGAGGAACAGGGAAAATAGACTATCTGTATGTGTTAATATAAACACTAAGAAATCAAGAAAGAAATGGAAGGATTCATTGCAAAGTTTCCTCAGGAGAATGAGGAGGGAGAAGGTAGCTTATTAACTTTGTCTTTAAATATCTCTGTATTTTACCTGTTTCAGTGATGACATATTACTTCTTTAACTCAACAGTCTAATGAAATGAAGTAAGAAAATTAAAGTCAATTACACCTGAAGAAAGCTGGGAAAAAAGGAGACTTTTCTTAAAAATTAAAAAGAGCTTCTGAGGCATGCTCATGAATAAGCTGATTCCAGGTTCCATCCCTCAGGGTGAACCATGAGCCCCTGGTTCTTCTCCTTTTCCAGGGTGCAGCCTGTGTGGCCAGTCTCACCTAGCCTCTCACCCATGTGGTAAAAGCCAACCTCCTCCACGTGGGCCACCAGGGTTTTTCAAAGCCCACGCACATGCATTATCTGATTCTTCTCTCAGCGGCCCCGTGAGGATGGCAGAGCATGAACTGTCTTGCAGAGAGCAGAGGAAACTGGGACAAATAGGCAGCGATGTGCCCAAGGCCACACAGGGGTCCCACAAGGCGCCATGGTCATACGCCCCCATTTCCTTTTTGGCTCCCAAGATTCTGCATGTCGGCAGCACAGCAAGGGACTTATAAGGAGAGTAGAACCTTGTCTGGTCCCATAGCCCAGTTCACAAAGGGAAAAGGACTCGCCAGCAGGAATTTAACCGATTTCTACTTCCACGCCAGGGGTTAGAAGCAAACTTACCCACAAGTACCCAGCGATGGAAAAACCATGGGTTCTGATGGCGGCTATTGTCACTGTGACCACACCTTACCCCCCTGTGGTGTTTTGCAGTTGACAGAGGACATTAAGGGCCACGGCATGCTTGGTCATGGCTGCAGGACCTTCCCGATCACAAACTAATATTCCCCCTGCATTGAAGAGTCGAATAGGTCACACTTCTTGAACGTTCACCCGCTATGCCACTCGGTCCATTTCAGAGGTGAGGAAACCGGGACTCAGGCAGGTTCGGTGACACATCCAGAGTCACTTTCTTCAGTCGCAGAAGAGGTGGGACTCGGATGCAGACGCGGCCGATGCCAGGCCCAGGATGGCAGGCCCGCGCGTGTGCCACACGGCGGAAGGACAGTGTGAGCCTGCGTTCATGTGGTCATGACCATACACACCATCACAGCTACCCTGTGCTATATCTGGGTTTAGCTGGTAATTTTCATTCTAATGCTTCACACCAGGGAGTGCAAACTTTTATATTTATAGCCCCTTGGTTCTGTTAGTTTGGTCAAATTTGTACGATATTTACAGATCAATAGTAAAATCTGCAGAGGTGAGTAGAACCCCACGGTACTTAACCTTTCCTTTCTACAACACACCGGAGAAAATCACCAACATGAGGCCTCGGTGAGTGAGGCCAAAAGTTCATCGCTGCTGAATAACTGCTTAATTAAATCCCTTTCAGAAAACTGCCACCTCTCTGAAAGGTCAGCCCCGGCTGTGACAGCTGTGTAGATATACACTGGGACAAAGAGGCGGATGTTGCATATGATTAGAACCAATGAATTTTTAACATCTTGGTAATGATGCTCTCTGGCCCTGTAACTTGATGAACTGATGTATTGCCATGGGGTGGATGAGAAAGAGCAAATAAAACAGCCTACTACAAGAATAGCTTGCTTTTTCTTTCATGAGATGCATAAAACATGGAGGGGGAGGCAGGGCAGGTCTGGAAGAAGCAAAAAGAGAGACAGAGACAGAGGCAGAGACAGACACATATGGAGAAGCAAAAAGAGACAGACAGACAGACACACACACACACACACACACACACAGATGATTCCTACCCTTAGCATTGGAGAACCATATCTTCCCATCAGTTTCTCTTTATCTTACTGACTTTAGTGGTAACGTACTGAACAGTGGGCTGTGTTTCATTCATGTTGAATAATGAAGAGCCTTCATTATCTATTAAGCATGTACTTATAAACATGTATTAATAAGTGTGTGACCCTTGCTCCTATTCTCATATCTCTCCCTTGGGAGCGGCAGTTCTTCAACTGTAAGACTCTGGCCTGGGTGCAGGGCAGGGGGAGGGGTGATCAAATCATGGCCAGCCAGTGACTCTGCCAGTAGATTATGAGCTCAGGGTTAATTAGCAAATCTAAAAAGCACAGATGAGCAGGTTTTCAATTTGAAAAGGACTCATTTTCTACAACATCTTCCTTTATTAAAAGAGAATTCTGAAGCTGGAGGAAGGCACCTTGCCCTGGAGGTCCTGGGCCCAGAGGATGTCTAGGGCTATAGGACTGTCACTAAAATTACTCAAGAGGGGCATGAGGGTGGCAGGACTCTGTTAACACTCAGCTCTAACAAATCCCTGAAATAAATACATTAATGACACCAAATGTACAGGGCAGCATGAGGGACTGCCAAGCACCATGGACTCTCAGGTCTATCATCCTTGGGGCTTCTGGTTTGAAGCTAGAAGAGTCCACTCTCCGTTGGTTTCAAAGTGGCTGGAGGAGAAAGGGGTCAGGCTCACCATTCTGAATGTGCTTGGGAAGGCAGGGGCCCACTTACCATCTGCAGGACATCGGAAGAGACCATCTGCATGCAGCACATGGCTGTGGCCAGTGCACACACAATGGTGGAGAGGACGTTGAGGGCACACACACTGAAGAGGAGATCCTGTGAGAGAAAAATGCAGCAGAATGTCAGTCTCACCTCGACAACCCAGATGGCAGATCCTTAGCATTTCCCTCAAGGTCCAGAACGAGTGTGACCAATTGCCTTCCACTTGATGAAGGTTTTCTTTTGTAGTTTTTTGTTCGTTTGTTTTAATAACCAAAACTGGCGTTTAATAGAGACACATTTGTTTATTCTTCTACAGTGCTGATCAAATTATTCTTAGACACTGAATGGTGTATTTCACACTTTTGATCACTATTAGGCACTCACTAAGAAAATCTTGAAATCACTGACATTTAAGTAGGTGGGCATTCCTTATCAATTATAAAACGTAACTGAAAATTTTGAAGACTTTAGTAAAATGCCAAGTTTTTAAATTAAACTTTTTACCTTGAGGTAATGGTAGATTCACAAGCAGGTGTAAGAAATAATACAGAGAAGTCCTGCAGACCCTTTGCTCAGTTTCCTCCCTCTTGCAAAACTATAGTGAAATATCATGACCAGGAATGACAGCGATGCACTCAAGATATAGAACATTTCCATCACCACAAGGATCCCCATCCCACGTTGACCTTTCAGAGACACACATACCTCTCTCCCCGCTGCTCCAGCTCAATCTCCCATTCCCAATCCCTATCAACCATTAGCCTGGTCTCCCTTTTAATAATTTTGTCCTTTCAAGAAAGGTATACAAGTGGTGTCATATAGCATCTAATCTTTCAAAATTGGCTTTTTTCACTTAGCGTGATTCCTTCAAGATTCACCCACACTGTTGCATGTGTCAGCAGATGATTCCTTTTTATTGTTGAGCAGTGTTCCATGGTGAATGTACCACAGTTTGCTTAATCAGGCACCAGATGAGAAATATCGGGGTGGTTTTCAGTTTTGGGCTATTACAAATAAAGCTGCCATTAATGTCTGTGTTTGTGTATGGGTCTTTGTGCGAACATAAGTTTTATTTCCCTGGGAAGAATAGCCAAGAGTACAATTGCTGGGTCATATGGTAATTGAATGTTTAGTTTTATAAGAAACTGCCACATTGTTTTTCAGAGTGGCTGAACCATTTTATGTTCCTACCAGAAATGTATGAATGATCCAGTTTCCCTGCTTCCTTGTCCACATTTGGTATCACTATTTTTATTTTAGCCATTCTGATAGGTGTGTAATGATATACCAATATGGTTTTAATTTGCATTTCTTTGATGGCTAGTGCTGCTGAACATCTATTTGTGTGCTCATTTGATCTGTATATCCTCTTTGGTGAAGTGTCTGTTTGTATCTTTTGCCCATTTTCCAATATAATCGTTTGCTTTTTTATTGAATTTTGAGAGTCCTTTATGCATTTTAGATCCTAGTCTTTTGTCAGATGTGTGATTTGCAAATATTTTTCCCCAGTCCATAGCTTCTCTTTTCATCCTCTTCACATAAGTTTTCACAGAACAAAAGTTTCATGTTCATAAGGTCCAGCTTACCAATTTTTGCTTTTATGGATCATGCTTTGGTGTCAGGATTTTCTCTTACATTTTTTTCTAAAGTTTTTATAGTTTTATATTTTACATTTAAGTGTGTGATTCATTTTGAGGTAATTTTTGAATAAAGTGAGGGTTAGGTTGAGGTTTATTTTTGTGTTTCTAATTTCAATCTTGACATGTTCATTGCTAGATATAGAAATGTGGTTTATATTTGCATATTTATCTGGTATCTTATGACCTTGGGATTTATGTAGACGATGAGGCCATATGCAAATGTTTTATTTCTTCTTTTCCAATTTGTATGCCTTTATTTCTTTTTCTTGCCTTATAGCACTAGCTAGAATTTCAAGTATTATGAATAAGACTAAGATGAATAAGATGGTGAGAGCAGATATCTTTGGCTTGTGCTCTGTCTCAGAGGGTACACTTCGTGGAGTTTTAACTGTCCACGTACAATTCATTCCTCTTTAGGAAACTCACTCTCAAATCCATAAATAGAAAAAAATAACCATGATCTACAAAAATGACCAAAGACTTAGTATACAGGAATATCTTGGAGATATTGGAGGTTGAGTTCCAGATCATTGCAATAAAACAAATATTGCAGTAAAGTGAATCAAATGCATTTTTTTGGTTTCCCAGTTCATAGAGAAGTTACGTTTGCACTATACTATATTTCATTAAGTATGCAATAGCATTATATCTAAAAAATGTACATACCTTAATTTTAAAATGCTGTATTGCTAAAAAGCGCTAAACATCATCTGTAACGATTTTGTAATCATTTTATTGGTGGAGGGTTTTGCCTCCCTGTTGATGTCTGCTGACTAATTAGGGTGATGGTTGCTGAAAGTTGGGGTGGCTGAGGCAATTTCTTAAAATAAGACAACTAAGTATGCTGCATTGATTGATTCTTCCTTTCGTGAAAGATTTCTCTATAGCATGTGATGCTGTTTGACAGCATTTTACCCACAGAACTTCTTTCAAAATTGGAGTCAATCAATCCTCTCAAACTCTGCCACTGCTTTATCAACTAAGTTGATATACTATTCTAAATCCTTTGTTATCATTTCAACAATCTTCACAGCATCTTCTCCAGGAGTAGGTTTCATCTCGAGAAACCCTTTCTTTGTTCATCCATAAAAAGCAACTCCTCCTTCATTCAAGTTTTTTCACGAGAGTGCAGCAATTCAGTCCCATCTTCAGGCTCCACTTCTAATTCCAGTTCTTAGTGGCTGTTTCTACCACATCTGCAGTTAGTGTCTCCACTAAAGACCTGAACCCCTCGAAGTCATCCAGGAGGGCTAAATCAGTTTCTTCCAAACTCCTGTTTATATTGATATTCTGACCTCTTCTTGTGAGTTATGAATGTTCTTAATGGCATCTAGAATGGTGAATTCTTTACAGAAGGTTTTCAATCGACTTTGTGCAGACCCATTAGAGGATTCACAATCTATGGCAGCTATATATAAGCTTATGAAATGTATTTTTTTGACTGTTCTGAAAAATAGTTTTTTGTTTTATTTATTTTTTATTGTAATTCTAGTATAGTTAACATACAGTGTTATTAGTTTCAGGTGTACAACACAGTGATTCAACAATTCGATACACCACCCAGTGCCCACCTTAATCCCCATCACCTATTTCACCCATCCTGTCACTCACCACCCCTCTGGTAACCATCAGTTTGTTCTCTAGAATTAGGAGTCTGTTTCTTGGTTTGTCTCTCTCTCTCTCTTTTTCCTTTGCTCATTTGCTTTGTTTCTTAAATTCCACATATGAGTGAAATCACATAGTATTTCTTTCTCTGACTGACTCTTTTTGCTTAGCATTATACTTGTTAGCTCCATCCATGCCATCACAAATGGCAAAATTTCATTCTTTTTTATGGCTGAATAATATTCCATTGCAGATACACACACCACATCTTCTTTATCTAGTCATCTATCGATGGACATTTGGCTGCTTCCATAATTTGGCTATTGCAAATAATGCTGCTATAAACATAGGGGTACATGTATCCCTTTGAATTAGTGTTTCTGTATTTTTTGGGTAAATACCCAGTAGTGCAATTACTGGATCATTAGGTAGTTCTATTTTTAACTTTATGAGGAACTGCCACACTGTCTTCCAGAGTGGCTGCACCAGTTTGCATTCCCACCAAACGTGCAAGAGGGTTCCTTTTTCTCCACATCTTTGCCAACACTTATTGTTTCTTGTGTTTTTTATTTTAGCCATTCTGACAGGTATGGGGTGGTACCCCACTGTGGTTTTGATTTGCATGAAATGTATTTCTTAAATAACAAGACTTGAAAGGCAAAATTACTCCTTGACTGTAGGCTGCAGGATGGATGTTGTATTGACGGGCATGAAAACAACATTAATTTCATTGTACATCTCTATCAGAGTCAGTCTGTCTTTTGAATCTTTGAAGCCAGGCATAGACTTTTTCTCTCTAGCTATAAAAGTCCCAGATGGCATCTTCTTCCACTAGGAGGCTGTTTTGCCTATATTGAAAATCTACTGTTGAGTGTAGCCACCTTCATGAATTACCTGAGCTAGATCTTCTGGATAACTGGCTGCAGCTTCTCCATCAGCACTTGCTGCTTCACCTTCTACTTTTATGTTATGGAGATGGCTTCTTTCCTTAAACCTCATGAAGCAGCTGCTGCTGGCTTCGAACTTTCTTCTTGCAGCTTCCTCACCTCCCTCAGCCTTTGCAGAATTGAAGATAGTTAAGGCCTGGCTCTGGATTAGGCTTTGGCTTAAGGGAATGTTATGGCTGGTTTGCTGGTGTGGTCTTCTATCCAGACCTCTGAAACATTCACCGCATCGGCAATAAGGCTGTTTTGCTTTCTGATCATTCATGTGTTCACTGGAGTACCACTTTTAACTTCCTTAGAACTTCTCCTTTGTATTCACAAACTGGAGACCTAGTGCAAGAGGCCTAGCTTCTGGCCTATCTCAGCTTTCAATATGCCCTTTTCACTAAGCTTAATCATCTCTAGCTTTTGGGCTAAAGAGAGAGACATGCAACTTTTCCTTTACTTGAACACTTAGAGGCTGTTGTAGGGTTATTCATTGGCCTAATTTTAACATTGTTGTGTCTTGGGAAACAAGGCGGTCCAAGGAGAGAAAGGGAATGGCTGGTCAGTGGAGCCATCAGAATACATATAATATTTATCAATTAAGTTCACCCTCTTATATATGGGCATGGTTTGTGATGCCCCCAAACATAATAGTAACATCAGATATCATTGCTCACAGATCACCATAATAAATATAATAATGATGAAAGTTTGAAATATTGTGAGGATTGCCAAAATGTGACAGAGACATGAAGTGAGCAAATGCTGTTGGAAAAATGTTGCCAGTAGACTAGCTCGATGCAGGGTTGCCACAAACCTTCAATTTATAAAAAACACAGTATCTGAGAAGTGCAATAAAATGAAGCACAATAAAACAAGGTATGCCTATAATGATATGTCCTCCAATTTAATCTTATTCATACAATCTCATTCATATAAACATGTACAAAATATTGTACATACTCAAAAAACTATCAGGGAAAATATACCTTTCACCTAAAGACTGTGGTACTAAAGAGGCTAGTTTCAATAATCTAATCAAGGGGTTGAGAAATCCTCAAGAGGAGGTGGGAAATACTCATTTTATTTCCTCATTGAATGCTTCGTATATGCATTAGGTATGTGTCCAGATGACTTTCTTATCTGGGAGCATCCCCAGTGGTTTACTCATATATACATGAACCCATGTATTCTGATCTATACCATGCTTTAAGAAAGTTCCCCAATCTCCTGTAAATTATTGTGATCACAAAGTCTTTGTACAATCCCTTTCCCTGCTCATTTGTTCTTAAAGCTTCCTTGTAAAATAGCCAATTAGGGTGATTATGATAATATCATAGGGGACAAAGTTAACATACCGTGTTTAAACACATCCCCGAGGTTAAATCGTTCAATGACAGTGTGAAGACAGAGAAGAGTCTTGTTTATAAAATTTGTTAGGCAGAACTGAGCAGGGTTCAGTCTAGGGCTAATTATTCCCCACTCCTGAGGTAAGAGTGTTGTGGGCAATCTGAACAATGTGGAAACAGGTGCTACTCTCAGACCTGCACCAGACACTGTTTCTAAACCTTTTTCTGTGGTTCTTTTCTAAGACTCCAACAGTTTCTTCGTGTGCATGGGCTAATCAATATCCAACTGAATACTCCAGGGGGATCCTCTGAGGACCCCAGAGTTCTCTCCCCTCTACTACTCTGTCCGGGAACTCTAGTCCCCAGGCTTTAGTCTCCCTAGGACTCTTAGCTCTGGGTCCCCAACTCTGGGAGTCTGCAAGGATCCTCCTGGGTTCCCCTTCCCTGCTCTGTGACCTGGAGGCTTTCAAGGCTGTAAGCTGGGGCCACTATAGGACTCACCTCATTTGTTGACCATATCTCAGGATCACTGTCCTTATTGCCTGATGTGTCTTCTTATTTTGTCTGTTTTGGTTTTTCTTGGCTGGGAGAGTGGGGAGTTATTTCAGGTGGGAGACTAAATCCAGTTCCTATAATTCCATCTTGGCCAAAAGGTCTTGGTAGGTTTTTTTGTTTCCATTTCCTAAGTGGTTGTAGCAGGGCTTAGACAACTGCCTTAAGTAGTCTGTGCAACAACATTACTGCGGCCAACTCAAGTGTCCTCCCTGCTCCTGCAGCCACTAAGGATGGAGCAGGATGGGAGCTCAATTGCGTTAAAGCACATGCACAGATGTGGTTGGAATGAGTCTAAGGAGCTTGGATTTTATTCTCTAAGTGATGAGATACCTCTGAATGTGTTGATGTTGGGAAAGAGATAATGCAGCCTATTTTCACAAATGATTGAGAGAGACACCCTTTGTAGGGCCGAGCACAGAGGCCAGGATATAACAGGTGCTCAGTAAGCATGTATTGAAACGAGAGACTGGAAACATGGGAGTGACCATCTCGCCACTCCTGCAGAGGGGTGAAACCAGACACATGGAGGAAGCATGGAGACTGGCAGTCTGAGAGTGACTCTGAAGCTGAAACCAGCAGGGCATGGCCACTGGTTGGGCACAGATGGGGTTGAGGGAGAATAGGTAGGAAATGATTCTGAGGCATACGTTGTGAGTGGGAGCATGATGCCAGCAGGGTGAGAGGGGCCTGAGGGAAAGGGACCGTCTTCAAAGGAGAATAACCAATGTGGTCTGGGACACGTAAAGCTGGTTGCCAGGGACCTGCCCACAGAGATGTTCATGATCAGTTGGAAAGGTGTGTCTGGAGCTCACGATGGAGGTCAGGATGGGAGACGCAGACTAGGTGTCATCCCTACAGAATCAACATGTGCCTTCCCCTGTGGGTGCCCCTGATAAATCTGATGGCCTGGGGTTCGCTCATTTCCTTCTCCAGACCCCCAGGCTGCAGGGGATTAGGGTGCTTCAGACTCCCTAAAGAGGACCTTCTTGGATGAAATTACCATTCCCACCTTTAAGATACATCAGAGAATAACATAAGATAGTACGTAGAAATATATATATATAATCTCTCAGGGGGTAAATCAAAACTAGAAATGATATAGTGACATCTCTTAATGTACCATAACCAAAAATATAATCGATACCTTAATTTTGTCCTCAATCTAAAAATTTCTATTGACCACATATTCCACTGTCATTAAAATGAATGCCCTTCCGAAAAGTACATTAATTTTGTACATACTCTCATTTGCAAGCTAATAAAACTACTCACAAAAAAACAAACACAAATCACAACCTTTTTCTGACTATGTATCATGAGGCAAATACTGCTTTATGTCTCATGGAGTGTATTCATTTGAAACACACACCAAAAATACTTTTTTTCCCTCTTCTTCCAGCTGTTAAAACGCTTGGCTTTTTTTTTTTTTCTTTCTAGAAATGGCACACCACCTGAAATTATGCTTATGTGTTTCTTTGGAATTCTCTTTCTGGCTTAAATAATGCCTTTACATCTGCCCTTTGACAGCTTTATCAGAGAATCCTCCACAAGCACTGAAATCCATGTTCTATAAAATATTTTTATAAGGTCATTCAAAATGGCAAAAGTGTGAAAACAAGGCAGGTCTTCACTGTGGATGCTAAGTTTTGCTGCCAGCCTTCGGGGATAGTTACTCTAATAAAATTTACCATTGTCCACAGGACATTCTATTAGTTCATTGACCAGTTTTTTTTTTCTACATGTTTTTTTTCTTTCCTTGAATAAAGAAAGAGATCCCATAGGAGACCATTATCAGTCAAAGTGTAATGATGGAAGGTGAGGGAAGTCTCATAGCACAAAAACCAAGTGATAAGACCATAGCCAACAGTAATTCTGTGTGTTGTAATTAAAGGACAGGAGTTAGGCTTTATCAGAATTATCCTATTGAAACTTATTAATTACTCAATGCAGGGATGTCTGTCTTAGTGGGTCTTTCATGGCAGGAATGGGACTCAAATGTGGAAAAACAGGATGTTAGAAAACGTGGGTGAAAGTGGTGGGGAGTATGACAACAGAAACTATGCTTGTGGCCATCCAGCTCTGTGTTCCAGGTGGGTAGGGCCAAGCTCGGTGACTTCTGGAGCTTAGAACCTCCTGCATTAAAAACAAGGTACACTCACAATTGGATTGTTCTACTCTGAGCATGAAGCAACTATATGAAGATTTCAAAATTCTGGACAGGTAGTTCTCATGTCACCAGCTTGAACTGAAGCATCCTCTGTAGGTCTTTTCCATCTGTCCCTCCTCTCCTAAATCCAGTGCGTGTCCAATTCAGGCCTTCATTAACACATATGTTCCTGGACAACTTACCCCAGCTTCCCAACTGCTGGCTCTCTGATCCACCCTATCTAGGTGGCGTATTCAAAAGGCTTCTCTAATTACAATTCTTTCTTATGCTTCTTTGCCTCTTGGATCCAAATGTGACTCCACTTTCAAGGTCCAGGTTGAATCTCATTTCCTTGGCTGACTTCTCCAATAGCTGATACCCCAAGGAATTTTTCCTCCTTTGAACCCACAGGGTGACCTGCACCATATATTCTTTATTGCACTGTGATGTTAGACCCTGGTCATGGACTGTTACCTGATATTTAATGCAGATCTATGTTGGGAGAGGCAATCTGCCATAGGCCCTGAGCAGGCCTGCAAGTTCCTGCTGGGCATGCCAAGAAGATAAGCCTTGACTGCTCTTTACTCCACCCATTTCCCAGTGTTTTGTTTGCAACAACCAACTTGAGGAAGGAGGTAGCATTGCCCCTAGACAAAGCATAGGCTTATTACAAATGCAGCACATTCCCCAGGCTCAGCACTTCTCTCCCATAATGTGGCCCACTGCATGTGCAGGCATCCATGATGGGCCTTTGGCATGGTCCCAAGAGACCTGAGGGGCACAAGGAACTGACACAAACCAACATGAAGCTCTGGCAATCGCTTTTGCCATGAGTAATAATGTCCTTTCTCTCTGAACCAGGGGTCTCATGTCTTCTGCCAGAGAAGTAACAGTAAACTCTTAACAGGCCACTTTGTTAGCTTGAAGGCAGGTAAAAACCTTAGACCCTGCACAGTTCCTGACAATATATTTCCACCTTCATTTTGAGAGGGCGGCAAGAACAGAGAACCAGTCTTCTGTTATTGTCTATAATACAACACCTTGTTCAAAATAAGTGACTGGTGCTATTGTAAATGGAATTGTTTCTCTAATTTCTCTTTCTATAGTTGCGTTGTTAGTGTACAAGAAAGCCACAGATTGCTGTGCATTGATTTTGTATCCTGCCACATTACTGAATTGCTGTATGAGTTCTAGTAATTTGGGGGTGGAGTCTTTGGGTTTTCCACATAAAGTGTCATGTCGTCTATGTCTTACACTGTTGGTGGGAATGCAAGTTGGTACAGCCACTTTGGAAAACAGTGTGGAGGTGCCTCAAAAAATTAAAAATAGAGCTACCCTATGACCCAGCAATTGCACTCCTGGGTATTTACCCCAAAGGCACAGACGTAGTGAAAAGAAGGGCCATATGCACCCCAATGTTCATAGCGGCAATGTCCGCAATAGCCAAACTGTGGCAAGAGCCGAGATGCCCTTCAACAGATGAATGGATAAAGAAGATGTGGTCCATATATACAATGGAATGTTACTCAGCCATCAGAAAGGATGAATACCCAACTTTTACATCAACATGGATGGGACTGGAGGAGATTATGCTAAGTGAAATAAGTCAAGCAGAGAAAGTCAATTATCATATGGTTTCACTTATTTGTGGAACATAAGGAATAGCAGGGAGGACATTAGGAGAAGGAAGGGAAAAATGAAGGGGGGGAAGTCGGAGGGAGAGACTATGGGCTCTGAGAAACAAACAGGGTTTTAGAGGGGAGGGGGGTATGGGGATGGGTTAGCCCAGTGATGGGTATTAAGGAGGGCACGTACTGCATGGAGCACTGGGTGTTATATGAAAACAATGGATCGTGGATCACTACATCAAAAACTAATGATGTATTATATGGTGACTAACATAACATAATAAAATAAAAAAAAGAAAAAGAAAACAAAATAAGCGACTGGTAAGCATTTGTCTGAAAATGTAGGGGATACTTCATTGTTCTCTTCTGAATTTTAGGGTTCAGATGGAAGGAATTGATATGCTGACTTTCCAAATTTCCAACCACACACAGAGAAAAATTCACCATCGCCCAAATAAATTAATGGATAAGCAAGACTCTGTACAAGAACTCTTGATGGGGGGCACCTGGGTGGCTCAGTTGGTTGAACGTCTGCCTTCAGCTCAGGTCATGATCCCAGGGTCCTGGGATCAAGCCCCATGTCGGGCTCCCTGTTCAGTGGGGAGTCTGCTTCTCCCTCTCTGGCTCCCCCTGCTTGTGCACTCTCTCTGGCAAATAAATAAATAAAATCTTAAAAAAAAAAAAAGAACTCTTGATGGTAGTATGATCTGTGTGTGTGTGTGTGTGTAAAATGTGTGACTTCTATTTTCTATAAAATTTCTCAAGTGACGAGCACATCCTAGAACAGATCTCAGGCCATTTAATTTGTCTCTGTAGAAAGTAATTCTTACAGACAGAGGCCTTCGTGGCTCACCTGAATACTGATCTTACAAAAGGAGCTAAAATTAGGCTGTCATATGGAGAAGGTAAGTGATTCATGGAGGAATCTGTGAAAGTTATTATTTCAAGATGCAAACATTCTATTTGGGATGCCTACAAATTTAAGTGACTTTTGGCCTTGCTTTGGTCTCTCAGGCACCATCAATAACACAAAGGCTACTAGAAAAGGACAGGTTTGCTTCTCATACAATATGTGCTGTTTGTTCAATGGCACTTTTAACTTTGAGCAAGGACTCATGAGGAGATTTACACTCTCCACGATGGTACAGAACTGCACCTTATTTGGTAATTCAAAACCTGTCCTCTGCCCTCTGAAGCAGTTGTTTTTAGTTTCTAGTTGGTGGATATAAATTGCTTAGATAACTATATAAATAAATGTAATTCACAGACTAATTATTTTCTTACAATTCTATCAAATTTTAAGATCAAGAAAACAATTTGCCATGTTCCTGAAATTCAAGAAAGGGTAATCAGGTAAAAAATAAATTTCTCTATCTGTGTGTGCATGTGTGTGTTGTGTGTGTGTGTGTGTGTGTGCATATCACATATATGTATCTTTGTATATGTATATTAATTTTTTCCAAAATTTCCTTCTGATTTTCTCCTTGACCCAGTGGTTAAGAGCATGTTAGTTTCCACATATTTGTGAATTTTCCTGTTTTCCTGCTCTTACTGATTTCTAATTTCATTTTACCATGGTCAGAAAAGATACTTGGTAGGATTTCAACCTTCTTAAGTTTGTTAAGACTTGTTTTGTGCCCTAATATGTAATCTATCCTAGAGAATGTTCCGTGTATTCTTGAGCTGATGAATGAAAAGCTCTGTATGTGTCTGTTAGGTCTATTTTGTTCAAGTCCACAGCTTCTTTATTGATTTTCTGTCTGGATGTTCTATTCATTCTTGAAAGTGGCATACTGAAGTCTGCTATTATTGTTTTGCTGATTTCTCCTTTCAGATATGTCAATATTAGTTTATATACATAGGTGCTGTGATGCTGAGTGCATATATATTTACAATTGCTATATCTTCCTGTTGAATTGAACTTTATCAATGATCTTTGTCTATAAACAGTTCCTGACTTAAAGTCTACCTTGTCTCATGTAAGTATAGCCACCCCTGTTTTCTTTGGTTACCATTTGCGTGGAATATCCTTTTCCATCCCTTCACTTTGAGTCTATGTGTGTCCTTGAATCTAAAGTGAGTTTCTCATAGGCAGCACAGAGATGGATATTGTTTTTTTATCCATTCAGCCACTCTGTATCTTTTCATTGGGGATTTAGTCCATTTAGATTTCAAGTAATTATTGACAGGAAAAGATTTACTAACGCCATTTTGTTATCTGTGTTCTGTTTGTCTTGTAGGCCTTTGTTCTTTTCTCCCTCTCAGGCCATCTTCTTTTGTGTTCCAGTCTTCTGTTTTTTGTAGTGATAGGTCTTGATTCCTTTCTCTTTTTCTTTTGTTTAACTTTTATAGGTATTTTCTTTGTGGTTACTAAGAGGCTTACATAAAATATGGTGCTAACAGTATGTATATATTTTATAAAATGTATCTTTCCTATATATTCCTTTATAACATATATTTTTCCTATAAATTTTGAATATTTAAAAACTCACTGTGATTCTAATTAGCCTCTAGCTTTAAAACAATGTCAAACAAAACATTACCTTATATTTATATGAAAGAAAAAATAAACAAGTGTTGTCAAGAAGTCTTTGGAAAAGAAGAAGGGCTTTGTACACCTCAAAAACGTACCATACATCTACAATCACAGAATGGTGTGGTACTGATAAGGGAACAGGAGAGCCCAGATACAGATCCTTATCATAATGATGGCACATTATATAACTTGTGTTGGGATAATTGGCTAAAAAAAAAGAAAAAACAAGACAAATCTGGATATGAAAAGAACCAGAGAGGAAAATTCTTCCTTGTGAACCTAAAGACAAAAATGCTAAGCAAATTACTGAAAAACTAAATCCAATAGCATATTGAAAATGCATTATGAGGGGCACCTGGGTGGCTCAGTGAGGTGAGTGTCTTAACTCCTGATCTCAGAGCAGGTCTTGATCTCAGAGTCATGAGATCAAGCTCTGCATTGGGCTCCACACTGGGCATGAAGCCTACTTTAAAAAAAAAAAAAAAAGCATTATGACCAAGTTTGTTTTATTCCTCTATTATAAGGATGTTTTAACATAAGATGATCTATTAATGGAATTCACCACATTAAATGAGAAAAACCATATTTAATCTCAACAGATGCAAAACAGCAGTTGCTATTTCAACACTACTTTAAAAACTCCTAATAAACTACAAATAGATGAATGCTCCCTTAAGTTAAGAAGCCCTACAACAAATATCAGGAAGGAGATGGGGAAGGCTACCATTATCACTTCTATTCAACACCATATAGCAGACCTCAACTATTAGAATAAGACACTAAAAAGAAGTAAATTGTATACAATTAGAAAAGAAGAACTGCTACTATTTCCATATGATATGATTATTTACATATAAAACCCAACAACATTTTCAAATATTTAAATTAAGTAAGATCGTTGAGCAATGTTGCTGGATATAAGATCAATATGCACAATTAATTGCATTCTCATACACCAGCAACAAAAAGGAAGAATAATTTTTTAAAAGATATGATTTTAGGGGCACCTGGGTGGCTCAGTCAGTTGAGCATCTGACTCTGATTTTAGCTCAGGTCGTGGTCTCAGGGTCCTGAGATTGAGCCCTGTGTCCAGCTCCGTGCTCAGTGGGGAGCCTGCTTGAGATTCTCTCTCTCCCTCTCCCTCTGCCCCACCCCCTGCTCGTGCACTCTCTCTCTTGCTCTCTAAAATACCAATTAAATCTTTTAAAAAAAAGTATGATTTTATAATAGCAACAACAACAACAAAAATACTTAAAATCCAGATAGCAGAACATAAGGCCAAGAATCGCCATGGCAGACTTCCACTTCAGGTAGTGTGGTTAGCAGATTTCCTGAGATGGGCCCCTCCTGCTGCAGAACAGATTCCAAATAATGTATGGTTCTTGATGCACTGATGACCTTGAAGAAAACAGAGGCAATCTCCAAAGACCTCATCTCCACTCCTCCTTCCAAATATAAGGACCAACTTATGAACCAAAACTGGAGCTGGAAAATGTGAGCAGAGAGCAAGTATAGGAACAGGATTGTCCTGAAGGTAATTGCTGACACCAGCACTGGGATTTGGTTCTTTGGGCTAGCAGTAAAAAGGGTCAATTGAATAGAAACTCCAGAATTAAGCTCAGACACTTGAAAGATACTAATGTGTGCAGCAGTTCTTGGCTTCTAGGAGAGGCAAAGATGAATTGTTTTTGGAGGAAACAGTCCTCAATTTAGGTCCACAGGATTCCTATGCATTAAGATCAAGCAGATAGGAGTTCTCAGTCAGAAATCATCCTATGTATGAGGACATGAGCCACCCACCAGTGGGAGGCATCAGAAAGAATAAACTACAAGATTTAGATTCTAAAGGACTTCAAATACCCAGAATTGTTAGAGACATGGAGTACAGAACAGCTATGTATATGTTTAAGGAAATATTAAGAGATGGAAGCACAATAATGAATAATGAATAAAGATGACCAGAATGAACAGTAGATCTTCGTTTGTTTGTTTGTTTGTTTTGCAGCTGGAGGTCAGCTCTTGGTTGCCTAAGCCATCTATCCTGAGTACCAATTCTTATAAAGGTACACCTGAAACGAATTTGGACTTTATTTCTTTTATCTCCCCTTGTATGCAAAAATAGCATAATTAATCTATCATTGACTTGGAGTATGCTGATTCTTTATTCATTTATTAAGAGTCATTATCCAGTATGCCATTGGCTTGTGAAATTCATATTATTAAACCTGCATTAAATAATTATGCAAAGACCCGCACTAAATAATTATGCAAAGAAAAAAAATGAATAGGTAGATCTAAAAATTATTTAAAAGGTTCAACAAATTTCCTTAGTTTTGATAGGTTAAGGCAGAGGGAGGTGGATATCAAATGTAAGGACTACATATTAGCACTCATGGGAGGGAACAACAGTTTTACTTTGGGGTACATTTATAAGCTTAAATTCCTACCAGCTATCAAGACTTATTATGAAACTATAGTCATTAAGATAGTGTGGTACCAACAGAGGAAAAACAAAGATTCATTCATATAAACAAAATAGTGAGCCTGGAAAAAGATGAAAATAAATATTAGAACTTGATGCATGACAGATGGAGCAAAGAAGATTTCTGTGAAAAGAATGAACTATTCAATAACCAATGTTAAAATAATTGGCTATTCATACATCATACTCAAAAATCAATTCCATATGAATGAAGGACACAAATATGAAAGGAAAAACTAAGTAAAATAAATATATGAGAATAGTTTTATGTCTTCAAATAGGGATGGGTTTCTAAAACAAGACAAAAAACAAACCTCATACAAATCAATTAAAGAGACAAATAACTATTAGAGAAATAGGCAACAGATATGAGAGATAATTCTAAAAAAAGGAAACATAAATGATAACTATCTAAAAACATGATCTATTTCAGTAATAGCTGAGAAATCCAAATTGAGAGCATAAAATACCTTTTGTATGCCTGCTAGATTGGCAAAATATATTTAAAATTGCCAAATGCTGGTGATGTGGATCAATGAGGACTCTAACAAATTTCTGATGGGAGTAAAAACTGATACAATCACTTTGGCAGATAATTTGGCATCATCTCCTAAAGTTGAATATTTGCAACAATCCTATTCCTGAGACTATTGTAAGAAGCTCTTATCACGTGTACCATGGGATATATGCACTAGTGTTACTGACAGCAAACAACTGGGACCCACTCAGTGTCCTTCCACAGGGGCAGTGATGAATACATTGTGTTATGTTCACAGATAGAATGTTCCACAGCCATGAGAATGAATAAATTACAACTACACACAACAACATGGATTAATTTTAGGAAAAAAAGTAGTAAATGCTTATACAATATATCACTTATAAAGCTAAAGAAAAAGCACAAAACTAAACAATATTGTATATAGGCATATGTGCCTATGTGATTAAACTATAGAAAAACAACAAGGAAACAAAAAGTATAAAATTCAAGATGGTAGTTCCCTTTCCTGGAGAAGCTCACGGGTAGATGCCAAGAACTGGTGATATTCTAGAGTCCCAGGTGTTCATTTTATTATTATGCATTATAATCTAAAGAATACTTACTCTATTGTTGTATCCATTATTTTTTACAATATTTTATTTATTTATTTATTTATTTATTTATTTATTTATTTGAGAGAGAGTGTGAGCAAGAGCACATGAGTGGGGGGGAGGGGCAGAGGGAGAAGCAGACTCCCCACTGAGCAGGGAACCCGAAAGGGGGCTCAATCCCAGGACCCTGAGATCATGACCTGAGCCAAAGGTAGATTCTTATTATTGCATTAAAAGATACTAAATGGAAATTAAAGAAAACAAGGTGAAAGAATCTGCCCCACAAGATATTAAGATCTATCATAAAAGCAGGGTGATAAAAAGCAGAAAAATAGACTAAGGCTGCAGAGGAGTTCACAAAAAGAACCACATGTATATGGAAAATTGACATACAACAAATCAGTAGGAAAAGGAAAGCGTGATAAATGGTACTAGGATAATTGTTTATCCATACAGAATCATCATTATTTACACAACCATTCCCCAATGGGAATTTAAAAAATCTAAAAAACAGAACTCTACAACAATTAGAAGAAAATGGAAGAGACTATCTTTCTAACTTTGGGGAAGGAAAGTATAGTCAATCCTCATTATTTATAAATTCTACATCTGCAAATTCATGTACTTGCTAAAATTTATTTGTACCCCCTCCAAATCACCTGCAGTGCTTTCCTGGTCATCTGAGGACATGCACATAGTGGCAAAAAAATTCAAGTTGCCTGATGAGCATGTTTTCCCAGCTGAAGTTGACCAAGGACATGTTTTGCCTTCCTGTTTCAGCTCTCAACACCATAAACAAGTATCCTTTTCATGACCTACTTAGTGCCACATTTTTTGTTCATGCTTTTTGTGGGCACTTTTGCTATTTAAAATGGCCCCAAGCCTGGTGCTAGAGTGCTGTCTGGTGTTTCTAAAGTGCAGCAAGGCTGTGATGTGCCTTATGGAGAAGATACGAGTGGATACGCTGGATGAGTTTCAATCAGGCATGACTTCTAGAGCTGTTGGCCTTGAGTTCAAGGTCAATGAATCCATAATATATATTAATTAGGGTGTCTTTAAACAGGAAGACACATATAGCAAGGTTCTGTGTTGATAGGTTGATGAAAATGTGACCAGAGACTCACGGGAACCTAAACCTGTATTTCCTCTAGGAGTGATGGTTCAGTATTCACTCATTCAGTGTCAAAATTACTTTATAGAATATCAGTACTGTGAATAATGAGAATCAACTGTATTTGCTAAACAAGATATAAAAGGCACAATCCAGAAGGAAAAGATTGATACAATCAACTATACTGAAACGGTAAAACTTCTATATGACAAATTTTATACGGTAAATTTTAGGGCTATATGACAATGATACCATAAAAAGATTTAAAGAAAATACACACACAGAATGGGAGGATATACTTACAACATATACAAGAAAGGATCAGTATTTGGAATATGTAAGAAACTTCTAAAATGAAAGACAATATAAAAGCAACAAAAGATATGAACAAATATGCATGAGGCAACAGGAGGGCCGTTAGCATGTGAATGTTTCACCTCCCTGCGGTCAGAAAAATGCACATGACACAGTTAATGAGATACTGGGTTCCTCTTCGTGATGACCAAAGTAGAAGGCTTGGCGAGGACATAGAGAAATGGGGATCCTGATAGAGCACTGGTGGGAGTGCACATTAGCACGTCCAGGACCCAGCAATGCCACCCCGAGGAACCCAGTATCTCATTAACAGATGCTCACAGAGGCATATGCTTGAGGGTGTGTAGAGCAATGCTTTTTTAATGAAAGTATCTTTGAAAGAGGCCAAATTTCCATCAACAAGAGAAAAGGTAAATAAATGTTGGTAGATCCACATAAAAGAAGACAGTAGAGCAGCAAAAATAGAGTCCTACACACCAACATGGATGCCTTTCACAAACAATATTCCACATAAGCTAAAGGTGACTACAAAGAGAATAAACACCACTTACGTGACTCTAAAAACATGGGAGAACTAACAGCACTGTTTAGGGACACAAATACATGCAGAACTATGATGAACTTGAACAGAGGGATGGGGGAAATGAGATGCAATTATGGAGAAGTGCTTTTATTGAGCTGGTAACCCTTTCTTTTCTAACACACAGGACTGGCATAAGGGAATGAACTGCAACATTTTCTAGACCACTGTGTGTATCTTAACTCTTGCCCAGTAAATAAAAATGTCAATAAGAAGCCCATACACTGTAGGACTACAAAGAATGGGGTCCACCTGCACACATATCTGCACTGGCATCCATCTGTCTCTGTCAATCAGGCTCCCGGCGGTACACAGCTGGTAGAATTGAGTACTGAGTATTGAGACTAACTGAAGAACATTTCATGAATAATCTCTGCAAACAGGGTTGAGCAAACCAATGAATGGCAAACCATCCAGCAACAAGCAACAACAGGGAGCTCTTAGCAACCCAGGCTGAGGATACAAAGGAAGGGAGCCATGTCAGCAGGACCCAGCAAAAGTAGAGTCAAGAGAGGGGGCCCCTTGATGTGATGTATGGTGATTAACATAACAATAAAAAATTTTAAAGAAGAAAAAAAGAGAGGGGGCCCCTCCACATGAGCTGGGACTACAGGTAAAAACCCACAGTCTGTGAGAAGGGGACGCTGGAAACAGATGTCCTGATTTATCTTCCTACCTCCCAATCTCCTGCTGGTGCCTCTCACTAGGAAAACCCAACTAGATGCCGGAGGGATGGAGTCTGAGTGATTCGGTATATAGAGATCAGCCTTGAGCTGATAACGGGGGGGTGGCTGGGGTAAAGAGACCAATAATCAATAACTAGCATATCTATTATCTATTTATGTGATCTATTAATTGAAAAAAGCAAAGTGGCTAATACTATTAAGACAGCTCCTGCTCTATGTTAAAATAAATATATATTATATATTTATAAATGAGTGTTGTGCAGAAAAAAGTGTAGAATAGAAGATATCCATTTTGATTTGTATTTCCCTGATGCCGAATGACGTTGAGCACTTTGTTTCTCAAAAAGTTGAAAATAGAGCTACCCTACGACCCAGCAATTGCACTACTAAGTATTTACCCCAAAGATACAAATGTAGTGATCTAAAGGGGCATCTGCACCCCAATGTTTGTAGCAGCAATGTCCACAATAGCCAAATTATGGAAAGAGCCTGGATGTCCATCAACAGATGAATGGATAAAGAAGATAAGGTGTATGTGTATGTATATATATATATATATATATATATATATATATATATATATATATATGACAGAATATTATGCAGCCATCAAAAATGAAATCTTGCCATTTGCAATGACGTGGATGGAACTAGAGGGTATTATGCTAAGCGAAATAAGTCAATCAGAGAAAGACCATTACCATATGATCTCACTGACAGGAGGAATTTGAGAAACAAGACAGAGGATCATAGGAGAAGGGAGGGAAAAATGAAACAAGATGAAACCAGAGAGGGAGACAAACCATAAGAGACTCTTAATCTCAGGAAACAAACTGAGGGTTGCTGGAGTGGAGCGGGGTGGGAGGGATGGGGTGGCTGGGTGATGGACATTGGGGAGGGTATGGGCTATGGTGAGCGCTGTGAATTGTGTAAGACTGATGAATCACAGACCTGTACCTCTGAAACAAATACATTATATGTTAATAAAAAAAAGAACATATCCATTTTAAGATTCCCTATCTATCTATCTATCTACCATCTATCAATTATCTGTCTAATTTTTAAAAACTTTCACAATGGCCAAATATTGCTTTTATAATAAGAAATATTCAGAGGCGCCTGGGTGGCTCAGTCATTAAGCGTCTGCCTTCGGTTCAGGTCATGATCCCAGGGTCCTGGGATCAAGCCCCACATCAGGCTCCCTGCTCGGCGGGGGGTTGGGGGGTGGGGGGAGTCTGCTTCTCTCTCTCTGCCCCTCCCACCCCCAGCTTGTGCTCTCTCTCACTTACTCTTTCTTTCTCAAATAAATAAATAAAATCTTTAAAAAAAAGAGAAATATTCAGTGAGGTTCTTTTTTTAAATCAATAGAGAATTGAGGAAAAGCCCTAAAATTTACCATATAAAATTCCTCTCAGAATAATTTTGGGGGTCTGTCTTAACTCTCCACATTCAGGAGACTGCACCCAGTCAGTCCAAATGCTCTAAGTTTTCTCGAAGAAATGCCAAAGTAACAGCAAAATAGTTGACAGGGAAAAGAAAAACCAACAGATGACAAATGTTTTAAACCAATCTTCCAGGCAAGAGAAGTTTTAGTGGCAATGATCAGTTCTAGATATTTCATCCGCCAATATAACAACTTCAGAACAAACGCTTTGAGAAGAAAAGCAGAAGCACTGGTAGCCGGATGGCTTGTCGCTGCCTTCCTCGGACACAGAGCCTCCGGCTGAGCCAAACTTTAAAAAATGAGTGTCTGTCAAATCTGTTTGGTGGTGCCGGAAGCCTAGCTTATTCCTCACATCATGTCCAGTTCTGAAGAGATGCCACTGGCAACACGAAGGTGCAAAGCCAGCGCCCAGGGGCAGGCCAATTCTTCCACGCGGGGCAAGGAGGCAGCCACTCTGGGGGCACGTCCTGCGTGTGGAACCCAGTGTCCCCTCGTGGCTCCTGGTAAGCCACAAAGCAACGGGGGTGCAGGCAGAGACATGGACTGCTGCCAGGATGAGAGAAAGCATGGCTGACCGTCTGAATAAGGGGTAAAATGGATGCCACAGGAAACCAACCACACACATCTTCTACACAGAGGCCACCACAGGAGCCGAGGAATCAGCCTGATCAAGGGAAGGCACGGCAGGTCCCCTCTGACAGAAGAAGAAGAGCAAGGCTGCTTGCTTCACCCCTTCCCCTGCCAGTGCCCTGGACGGAGTAGGACCCCAGGAGGATGGGATGGAGGTGTCCCAGGCCTCACCCTACCGCTGTGAGCGTGGAGAGAGTCGAGAGAGAAACCAGAGAAGGGGGCACCTGACCTGCATGTGGAGTGAAGCTCTGTAGGAGACCAAACTCAATGTCAAGAGCTGAAGGTGACCAGAGGTGAGAGAAGCTGCCCAAGCACGTCATTTCAGAAAGGAGAGTCCACGAGGCTGGACGCAGTGATGGGTGCCCACACCCGAGCACTCCGTCACGTGAGGGAGCTCTGCAGGGCATGGGACCCAATGCCCTCGAAGGCGGCGCAAGGGGCGGCTCGGAGAGGGTGATTAGGTACTTACAAAATGTCTCACGTAAAACGACAATGCACCAGGAGGTGTTTTCTCTGTTTTCACGTAAAATGATTTGCAAGGGAAATCCTAGAAAAGAAAAAGACCAACAACACTGCGGCTTCAGACGCTACATGGTAAGCTCGTTAGAGAGCCATTTAGAATCTTCTTTTGTGTGAAACCACTCCTGTGGCCTATAACCCTGACTGTGAAGGTCTGGAAGCCAGTACTGACCAAGTGTACGAAAGGCCCTTGGTGCGGCGCTGCGGGGCACATTTTGGTTAACCTTGATTGACTTCCACTGCTGTGCCTCATCTCCTACCGCAAGATAATTCTCCAAGGAGAAAAAGAGCAGTGAAGGGTTTTCGCTCACAAAAGTACCCTTAATGCACCTCTTTTGCTTCGGAACTGAAGACCAATTAAATCTGAGCCTGCTTAAAAGAGAATCTTTCAGGAATCAATTAGTTGGCCCTATAAATCCGCACAGTCACAAGGCCAGGGACCAATCTGGACTTTAGGAATTAGATCAAAACAGCAAATTGTTACTCCATCGTTATTTATTGATTTAGTTTTGATTATGAAGGACAGAAACTGATTGAGCCATTTATCTGGGTGAGCACCAGACTAATCCAGCATCTGCTTGGCACCCCGCTTGTTAAAGTCCAAGGAGAGTGGCTTCACAGCCATCTGGAGGGGGTCTAGTTGGAGGGGGAGGTCAGCAATTGGGGAGGTTTGGACACATAAGGACCCAGACTATGGTACTTGTTCAGAGGTCCACACCTTTGAGGAAGGGCAACGAGGTCACACCTGGTACGGGCCGGTGGGGAAGGAGAGCGAAAACAAGTGAGTGCCCCGTTACCAAGGTAGGAGCAGAGTCTGTGGGGGAAGGAAGACGGAGTGTGGAGAGGATCCCAGGAACACAGGCCCTCTTGCCTTTCTGCAACGTCCTGTATTCTTACTTATCCAAAATGCCATATGCATAGTTCGTGGAGCCCAAATCCTAGCGTCATCCTTGATTCCACCTGTCCTGCACACCCAATGTCCAAACCCTCCGTGGTAGCTGTCAATACACGGTCTCCAGAGATCTGTTCTCTGCTTGTCTCCCAGCAGAGCGTTTGTCCTCCCCTCAGACTGGTGGGAGGGGGCGGCGGGGTCTCCCTATTCCCCAGGGTCTGTTCCTACTACATGCAGTGCCCCCTCCAAGAGCCTCCAGGGAACCTGCTTCCAGTCCCTCCCAGCTTCAAGTCCATGAAGGATGCCTGCCACAGCTGGACAAAATCTATGCTCTTCCCTGGCCTGTCGCTCTCTCCATCCCCCTTTCTGCCTCACCGTCATGGTGGGCATCTTCCCGCTCCCTCCACCAGCCAGCTCCTAGGTAGCCATGACCGAATAAGTAAGTTAGTCATCTGTAAACATTGTGAAGCATTTCCAGGTAGTTAACACTTATAATAATTACCTGTATTTATGTTACTTTCTAACGTAAATTAAATTTTTAGTTACTTTAAAATGTTCTAGAATCTCTTTTTTAGCAAGTGCAGAAGCAATTGATTTTAACTATTTATAAGTGAAAACTCTATAGTTACAATTAATCTCTTGATAGCCGAAAGAAAGAAAAAAGAAAGAAAGAAAGAGAGAGAGGAAGAAAGAAAGAAAGAAAGAAAAGAAAGAAAGTTCGTTCCACTCATTTAGGTGAATGGGGACATATTTAGGATTCAGAAAATATAGCAGACCTTATTTCGGGCATTATTTTAAAAGGAAAATAAGATAATCATAACCCTCAAAGAAAAATTTGCAAACGAGGGCTTTTTAAGATGGCAGTTTCCTGAATAAAGACATCTACAGATATGACGTGGTTATGGGGCAGTGCCCCTGAGTTCTGGGATGTGTCCTCATTCCCTAGGAGAATCCCACAGGTCACTCATCACTTGTGTGTCAATGCTGATTTCGTGGAGGATGACACATCATTTTTCCCCCATGTATCAAAAGGACAATTCATTCCTTGCATGACAGGAGAATGGAACTGCAAGCTAAATTCACTGACATTTTTTTATTCAGCTGGTAAGGAAGGGACAAACTGCCTTCCCCAGGAGTCTGTGGAAACTAGAAACACTTCACACCCGGAGCCCTAAAGCTTTGCTTTGTAAAGCAAGAACTTCTCTTCACAGCGTAGTTCAGAGGCAGCATATACAACACGCTAAGGCCTTTTCGCCTGGCCTGCTTGGTAAAGGGAACTTAGGCAACACAAAATATTCTGCTCAGAGAGTATTAGCCCATATGTAAAACATGAATTTGTGGTTTATCGATTTTCACAGAATTTTTTTGAAGGCACTGAACATAAATTAGAGTGAGCATAGTTTAGTTTTTGGTTAATTTAGAAAGCAATTGGTTTCTGGGGTGCCTGGGTGGCTCAGTCGGTTAAGCGTGCCACTCTTGATTTTGGCTCAGCTTGTGATCTCAGGGTCGTGAGATGGAGCCCTGCGTCAGGCCTCATGCTAGGTGTGGAGGTTGCTTGAGATTCTCTCTCTCCCCCTCCTTCTGCCCCTCCCCCCTCAAATAAATAAATGCATCTAAAAAAAAAAAAGAAAGAAAGAAATTGGTTTCTTGCTGAAGCTTGTTCTGAGCATGAGTGTTCACTGTCCCGTGGCTAAGCCATGGTCCTGGGTAGCAGATCTACTTGTCCCCTGCAGGTGGCGGTGAGAGCCAAGTGTCCAGAGCTGACTGCCTGGCCCGGAATCCTTTACGATCTGCATGACCTTGGGAAGTTGTTTCATTTCATTGTGCCTCAGTGTCCTCATCTGTAAAATGGGAATAATGATACCCACACCTCACAGGGCTATTGTGAAGGTTAAATGAGTTCATAAATGCCAAGTGCTGAGAGCAATGCCTGGCACACAGCAAGGTTCAGTCAACACTGGCTATGATTTTTACACATGGCTGGTCACCTGAGTGCCTCCATCTGATTAAAAACACAGGTACCAGAGGATAAATTCAGCAGAGGACTTCTAGGCCTTGTCCATGAAAGCTTCAGAAAAACAGCACCAAGAATTATTAGATGGCCACCCAAGAAGACACTTCTGCATTCTAAACTTATCCTATACCATTGTTCTTTTTGCTCAATCGATGGGAAAGAATTCTGATGTTTGTCCACTTTTCATTGTTCTGCTATTTTTCTGTGTCCTGAAAATTCTGTCCCATGGCTGCTTCTTTGCTGCGCCACCTCCCCCAGCCCTCAGCCTTGAGGTTAAGTGTGAGAGAAGGCAGTTTGATTAGAGCCCAGGCAGATCAAGATGAAGTTAAAAGGAACGGAGAGACTCGTGGGAAATACTGAATAACACGCAGAAGTAATTTAAATGATCTCATTAGCCTTTGCCTCTTGTCTACTTGGAACTATTTATAACCAGAAGTAACATTTCTGATCTGTACTTACCTGATATTCTGACATTTCTTTAAAGGTGTAGGCATGCCTCTTTTCCTACCTGGCCAGACTAGACACTCTTCCTTAAGTGCAAGAAGCATGTTTGGATTAGAACCGAGAATCACATCCTAATTCTGGAGGAGGAAGAAGACTCCATCAGGATGGGAATGACCAGGAAGACCAAGAGTAGCCGGGAGTATGAGTGGACAAATCCACCGTTGCTGTGGAGGTTTTAACACACCTGTCTTGACATGTCCAGCAGATAATTAGTGAGGACAGAGAAGAGCCAAACATGCCAGATCTAATACACCTACCAGAACCCTGTTCCCAACATGATAGGTGGGACTTTTTACAAAGACTCACCACAAACTTGGGCACAAAGCGAAGTTCAGCCAACAAACACCAAAGACACAAGCTCATCGGTTACCTGACTACAGTGCAGTTACATTTGCTATTGATTACAGAAGAGAAGCAAGAAAACCCTCCATTATGTCTGCACAATTCAAAATATACTGCTAAGCCACTCAGGGATTGAAAAATAAATCAAAGGGGCACCTGGGTGGCTCAGTCGGTTGAGCGTTTGCCTTCGGCTCAGGTCATGATCCCGGGGCCCTGGGATCGAGTCCCACATCGGGCTCCCTGCTCAGCGGGGAGCCTGCTTCTCCCTCTCCCTCTGCCCCTCCCCCCTCCTTGTTCTCATTCTCTCTCTCTCAAATAAATAAAATCTTAAAAGAAGAAAAATAAATCATAATGAAAATCAGAGAATCCTGGGAACTGAAAAAAAAAAGGCCAAGACATCAAAACTTGGAGTGTGCAGGTAGAGACATTAAAATCTTACGTCCTTATAGGAGAAGAGAAGACTGAAATTGATTAACAAAGCACACAACCTGGGAAGGGAACAAAAGGGAAAGGAATTTGGAAGGAAGGAATCAATGAAGATGAGAGCAGAAATGATGGAAATGTGAAGAAAGCAACAATAGGATCAATAAAACTAAAGCTTGTTCTTTGAAAAAAAAAACTAATAAAATGGGCAAATCTCTGGGAAGGCTGAATAACAAAAGGAAGAAAAGGAACAAATTACAAACACCAGAAATTAAGAGACATAATTATAGGCACAGTACAAATGTGTCTATGACTTGAAAACCTAAACAAAATGGACAATTCTTCCAGAAAAATATACTAAGACTATCCCAAGAAGAAGGAGGAAGATGATATGAATAATAATGAAAAATCCTTAATAAAATATAAGCAAAGTGGGTTCTCATAATCACATGAAAACACTGTGACTGAGTTTTATCCCAGAAATATAAGAACTCATTAATGTAATTCACTATATCAACAGAATAAAGTTATATGTGTGACTACATATACATTCACATATATATTTATCAAATACATTAAATATATTAAAGAGTTTTAAGTCTTAGCAAACACCGAGCTTTCTATCATATTGAGATAAATATGCATATATGTGTTTGTATATTCAAATGTGTATGTATGGATATAAAAACACGCACATACATACCTATGTCTAGAGATGTAGCACTTGCTAAATTTCAAAACTCTTTAATGGTAAACTCTTCACAAACTGGTAATAACCTTAACCTGGCAAACACTATTTAGTACCAGACATTTTGAACAAACATTATTGAATATATTATTCTTAATTATTGAATATATTTCCCCTAAAATCAGGAAGAAGAAAAGGATGCCTCCTGCCTCAATCTCCCCTCAGCAATGTACTAGGACACATCACAGCCGTAAGAAAAAGGATGAGAACCATAAGATAATTTCAATAGATGCAGAAAAAGCATTTGACAAAGTACAACATCCGTTCATGACAAAAGCCCTCAACAAAGTGGATATAGAGGGAACATGCTTCAACATAACACAGGCCATCTATGAAAAACCCACAGCTAATATCATCCTCAATGGGTTAAAACTGAGAGCTTTTCCCCTAAGGTCAGGAACAAGACAAGCATGTCCACCGTCACCACCTTTATTCAACATAGTATGGGAAGTCCGAGCTGTAGTAATCAGACAAGAAAAAGAAATAAAAAGCATCCAAGTCAGTAAGGAAGAAAGTAAAACTTTCACTGTTTGGACATGACATGATACTCTACATAGAAAACCCAGGGGCGCCTGGGTGGCTCAGGCGTTAAGCGTCTGCCTTCAGCTCAGGTCATGATCTCAGGGTCCTGGGTTCAGTCCCAGGACCCCTTCGGGCTTCCTGCTCAGTGGGGAGTCTGCCTCTCTCTGCCCCCCCACACCCCCCTCGTGTGTTCACGCTCTCTCTCTCTCTCAAGTAAATAATAAAATCTTAAGAAAAAACAAAAAACAAAACCCAAAAGACTCCACCAAAAAACTGCTATAACTGATAAAAGAATTCAGTCAAGTTGCAGGATACAAAATCAATGTACAGAAATCTGTACATTGCATTTCTATATACCAATTATAAAGCAGCAGAAAGAGAAATTGGGAAAACAATTCCATTTACAATTGCACTAAAAATAGTATCCCTAGGAATAAACCTAACCAAAGAGGTGAAAGATAAGTACTCTGAAAACTATGAAAACACTGATGAAAGAAATTGAAGACAACACCGAGAAATGGAAAGACATTCCATGCTCATGGATTAGAAGAGCAAATATTGTTAACATGTCTATACTACCCAAAGCAATCTACACATTTCATGCAATCCCTATCAAAATACCAACAGCATTTTTCACAGAACTAGGAAAAAAATACCAAAATTTGAATGGAAGCACAAAAGACCCCAAACAGTCAAAGCAATCTTGAAAAAGAAAAGCAAAGCTGGAGGCATCACAATTCCGGACTTCAAGTTATATTACAAAGCTGTAGGAATCAAAACAGTATGATACTGGCACAAAAACAGACACATAGACCAATAGAACAGAATAGAAAACGCAGAAATAAACCCACAATTATATGGTCAATTAATCTTCAACAAAGCAGGAAAGAATATCCAATGGGAAAAAGCCTCTTCAACAAATGGTGCTGGGAGAACTGGACAGCAACATGCAGAAGAATGAAACTGGACCACTTCCTTACACCACACACAAAAATCAATTCAAAATGGATTCAAGACCTAAATGTGAGACCTGACACCATAAAACGTCCTAGAAGAGAGCAGAGGCAGTAATGTCTCTGACATCGGCCGTAGCAACATTTTTCTAGATACGTCTCCTGAGACAAGGGAAACAAAAGCAAAAATAAACTATTGGGACTACATCAAAATAAAAAGCTTCTGCACAGCGAAGGAAACCATCAACAAAACTAAAATAAAACCTACTGAATGAGAGAAGACATTTGCAAATGACATATCTGATAAAGGGTTAGTATCCAAAATACATAAAGAACTTATAAAACTCAACACCCAATAAACAAATAATCCAAATAAAAAATGGAAGGAAGACATGAATAGACATTTTTCTAAGGAAGACATCCAGATGGCCAACAGACATATGAAAAGATGCTCATCATCACTCATCATCAGGGAAATGCAAATCAAAACTACAATGAGCTATCACCTCACAGAATGACTGTCAGAATGACTAAAATCAAAAACACAAGAAACAACAGGTGTTGGTGAGGATGGGGAGAAAGGGGAACCCTCTCGCACTGCTGTTGGGAACGCAAACTGGTGCAGCCACTCTGGAGAACGGCACAGAGGTTCCTCCTAAAGTTAAAAATAGAACTACCCTATGATCAAAATCACACTATTGGGTATTTACCCAAAGAATACAAAAACACTAATTCAAAGGGATACATGCACCCTTACGTTTACAGCAGCATTTTTTACAACAGCCGAGATAAAGTGTCCCTCAGCTGGTGAATGGATACAGAAGATGTGGTGTATATATACAATGGAATATTGCGAAGCCATCAGAAAGGACAAAATACACAGCAGAAGGATAAGTAAATGGAGATATACATATAAAATGACCATTCTCACCAAATTTACCTAAAAACGCAATGTAGTTATGAACAATGTTTTTTGTTTGTTTTTTGTTTTTTGTTTTTGTGCAGGTGGTGAGTGGGGGGGAGGGCCAAGGAGAGGCAGACAAAGGACCAAAAGGAGCCAAGACAATTATAAAGAAAAAGTGGGGGGGGCTTATCCTACCAAATACGAGACTAATAAAGAAAGAGCATTTAATACAATGTGGTATTGACAAGGAATCAAGCCATACACCAATTAAAAAGAGAAGTAACCTCAGAAATAGATGTCTTCACATATAGAAACTTGATATATGGCCATACAAACAAATGGCCACAGACTGGTACTGTTATAACTGATGATCATATGTAAAAAAATAAAATAAAATTAGATCCATATCTCATACCAAATGCATAATTAAACCCCAGGTGGATTCATGAACTAAATGTGAAAAGCCAAAGATTTCAAACTTACAGAAAAAAGATACAGGTATTTATATGACCTCCAGAGAGGAAAATAGTTCTTAAATGCAACACCAAAAGGACACAACATTCTGGAAAAAGATTTGACTGCATTAAAACTGCACACTTCTCTCTGACAAATGCCATCCAAAACATAACGAAACGACAAGTCACAGATTGCGTGCAAGATGTTTATGACTAAGGGTATCATTTAGAACAAAGAATAAATTGCCCAACAGGCAAACAGACAAAACAGGAAGTTCGCTGGTGAGAAAACCAAAAAGGCAATAATCATATGAAAAGTCTGAACATCAAGGATTCTTGGCAACCAGTGGATGGAGCAAGGCACCCCTCCCATCGGCAGTAAGAGCGGGCAGGTGCAATTTCTTTGTAGAGAAATAGGAAATGTCCTATAAAAGTGCAGGTGCACACCCCTTCCACCCTTACAGTCTGCATGCTAGCGAAAATCCAGCACACGCGCACACGTCAATCGATGAGCACATGACTATCTCTCACTGTTCTGATAGCACCAAACTGAAAACACATTAATGTCCACGAACATGAGACAGAGAAACGAGATGCAGATTGTTCGGATTTTATAAACCTATGCAGAAGATTAAAAGACGGAATTAAAGCTACCTACATCCACGATCCACGTGGACAAACATGATGGTGGGTGAAGACAGAAGACGGCTTGTCAAATTGAAATAAAATTCTAGTGAAGTATGGGAACATATACGGCAAAACTAATCTTGGGATAGTGGCTGCCCCTGGGCACCTTCTAATTTCAGACAGAGAGAGGGGGAGCCACGCTGGGAGTTCAGCTGGGTTTATAATAATATACAATAACATATTTCAATATATATATATACATATTATATATACTATGTATACACAATATATATTTTATATATATATACAATATATATTTACATACAATATTATATTGTATACAATTACATACAATAATATATATAATTAGAGTAATATACAAATAATATAATAATATATTACAAATCTAGTAAGATTGAGCTAATCTGGGTGGCATTCACTACATTATTTTTAGACATTTCGGTACCTTGAACTAGACTAACTTCTGCAGGGTGGAGGGGCCAACTCCCACATAAGCCAGCAGATGAACAGGACAAGGGCCTGCCTAGGACATCACTGTCTGGACAGAAATCACCCCATGCATGTCGCTGCCTCCTCCTAAGCAGAAAATGGTGGTGGTGGAGGAAGGACCAGATGTGGCATTAAAGACAAAATCTGGATCCACCACCGGGTAGGAGAGCACAGCTCAGTCCCTGCCTGCTCTGGAGCCATTTTCTCGTCTCTGACATGTACCTGATAAAGTCAGCCTCTCAGACCTCACTGGGGCTGGATGAAGGGTGATGTACCTAAACAGGCTGGCAAAGCAGTTCACAAAGGAGGGCTACCCAGAAGAGCCCAACCGGGGCCAGATGTAAAGGAACACTATCACGCGTCATTCCTCTGCTGGACGGTATCCTCTCCATATGTTCTGTCTGGAGCCAAAGGCGCTCTGTCCTGGGACCCCTTCTCATCTTGCCCATCTCCACTACGGGTCCAAACGATTTTGCTCAGCCCTGCCAGGATCACATTATTCCAAGTTTCTGCAACCAGTTGTCTATTAATTTCTGGATCAAATCAAATGCCCTAAACTCGTCTTTGAATTCCTGCATCCTCCCATCTCTAGCTTCCCTGTCTTTGCTTTAATCCCTTTCTTCTGTCACAAAGACGTTTAACAGATGTATTGAGGTGCAACTGACATACGACAAAGCACACATACAGTTTGATGAGTTCTGACACACGTACACACCCGTGGAGCCAGAACCACAATCGAGAGAGTGAATTTATCTCCTGACCTCAAAGGCTGCCTCTGGCTCCTTCGTTATAAGTACTTTTGTGCTTTCATGTTCCCTTCGGCCATTTCTTTGCGTTCGTTCAAATGGCCTCATCATTGAATTATATTGAAAAATTTCCCATACTGCATATTTCCCTCTTCAAACCCTCCTCCTCCCAGCATCCCTATATTAATTTAGAGCCCTGAAAATAACTAAAGGCTTTAGAAAAACCTCTCATCAGCGGTGGTCCTCATGCTGTCTCTTCCAGTTCTTTTATATAAATCCTGAGCATTTCCACCAGTCTGTTTGTCCCCAGACAAGGCAACAGTGCTCCTCCTGGAGTCCCTGATTTTGTTTGACACCACAGTGGGACACTCTCAAGAGTGAAAATGTTGTCTATTATTACTTATTCTGCGACCGTCCCAGACAAACCAGTGTGTTGCTAGCCCTAGTCAGAACGCTCCCCTCAGATCTTGAAATCCAGGCTGGGCGATCTTTGCAGAGATCCTGCAGCCTAAGGGAGGAAGGAATTGGGCCACTATCTCTTTGTGGTGCCTTATCTGAATGTGCTGAAGACTGTGGGTCCCAGCAGCCGGGGGGGGGGGCGGTGCAGAGGCATCCCACCTGCGTGGCACAGGACCCTAGTCCTGGAGTCTCCCTGAGAAGCTGCCTGTAATCCTGCTTACATCACAGCTGCCAAAGGACCCCAAAGGACACCATATCCCTTGGTGATGGCTCTAGAATGTCTAGGAGGCTCCAGGGCAGCAAGCTAGGTGGAACCGGAGTCAGGGGCATGGAGTGGATCCTGACGCTGTGTTTACAAAGCACATTGCATCAGACCTTAAACATGTCTGCTGTCCATTTCAAAGGATGGAAGTGCAGCCCATGGAGATGATGGGGGTCAAAAATACCCCTTGGCACCACAACTGATGCCACATCTGCCCCACCAACCACTTCACCTTGCTCTTCAAAATTAGGGCACATTCCTAAGGTGGAGGATGGCTTCCAGTGACTTCCCAGAAAACCACAGGGAGATGAGTTGTAAGCTCAGTTGTAAGCTTCGCCCCTCTACCTGTCTTTGTTTGGGCCTTACATCAAACAATTCTGAAACTTTCTAGAAAGGATGGGTTGATACTCTTCCTTGACGTCCAATGTAATGGAGGCTTTTCCCTACTGTGATGGCTAATTTTATGTGCCAACTCGACTGGGCTAAGGGACGCCCTGAAGGCTGGTAAAACAAGGTGTGTCTGGGAGAGCCTATCCAGAAGAGATTAGCATTTGAATCAGTGGACTGAGTAAAGATGATCATCCTCACCAGTGTGGGTGGGCATCATGCAGGTCACTGAGAGCCTGAATAGAACACAAATGGGGAGGAAGGAGGAATTCGCTCTCTCTGCTTTAACCAGGACATCAGCTTCTCCTGCCCCTGTCTGCCTCTTGAGCTTTCAAGCTCAGACCACAGCTCACACCATCGCCGCCCCAGCCCCCACCTTCCACCGAGTTTCAGGCCTTTGGACTTGGACTGAATTGTACCACGGGCTTTCCTGGCTCTCTGGCTTGCAGATGACAGATGGTGGGGTAATAGATCTCCATATCTCTGCATTTATGTCCATATGCTACTGGTTCCGTCTCTCTGGAGAACCAGTACAATCTATGATTATAGGTCTTCAGTCATTTCTGTTAGGATTAGGTGGGGTATATGTGTGTGGCCAAGCAGCTGTGCTCACATGATCACCGCATCCAGAGCGGTGTGTATTTGGAATTATTCAGCAAAAGAATCCGAAATATTTGGGGCGCCTGGGTGGCTCAGTTGGTTAAGCGACTGCCTTCGGCTCAGGTCACGATCCTGGAGTCCCGGGATCGAGTCCCGCATCGGGCTCCCTGCTCAGCAGGGAGTCTGCTTCTCCCTCTGACCCTCTTCCCTCTCGTGCTCTCTATCTCTTATTCTCTCTCTCTCAAATAAATAAAATCTTTAAAAAAAAATAAAATAAAATAAAAAAAAAAGAATCCAAAATATTTGTTCTCTCTTCTCGCTCCCTCAGTTTCTTAGATGTCACCAATTCTGTCCTTAGAGCTAACCCACCTCCATCACACGTGTGTACCTAAAACTTTATCCATCATGCCACTAAGCAAAATAATGGCCCTCCCTTAGGACAGAGTGGGGGATTGAAAATTCTTTTATAATTTTTTTTATTTCCTCTCACAGTGGAAATAATATAGTGCACTGGGAAATTGCTGTTCTGCTTGTGATTTTTCCCCACTAGATCCGGTGGGAAGAGTCTGTCTTTTATTTCTGTACATTCAGTGTCCAACTCAGGCATGAAAAAAAAGAAGGTGCTCAAAAAACTTCCTGAATGAATGAATTCAAAACTCACTGATTTCAGAAACATTTACAGAGTATCAGTCATGTCACGCCCTTCCCTGGAAGTCACAGTAAGCCAAAGATACCATTCTGCCTTCACTGAGCTTACCGTCTGGGTGGGGGGGGTGCAAGAATTAATAAAAAAGTTACACAAAGGCAGAGTCAGAATATGTGATAGCTGTCGTGTGAAGATGAAGTACAAGGAGTTGTGAGAATTTAGCGCAAGGGTGGCCTGGTCTAGTCTGAGGGGAAAGGTGAATACTGCAGGGTGGGAGGAATAAACTCATGGCAATGGGAAGGAGGAATGTTCTGGACACAGAGAGCATCGTGCACCAAGACTATGGTGCAGTGCAGAGACCCCTGTAGGGTGTCCTGGAGGCTAAAGGAGGCCTGTGTGACTGCCAGGAAGCAGAGAAGCAAGAATGTCAGAACCTGAGGCCAGAGAGAAAATAAGGACTCTGTAAGACATGCTCAAGATTGAGGTCTTTGCCCTAAAAGCAAGTGGTGACCCAATCAGTTGTGCAATTTTAACATCCGTATGTGGTGGTATGATGCAGGGGGGCAGAAAATGCACTGGGACCAGGGTGGAGAGGCATGTGATAGTTAATTTTATGTGTCCACTTGGCTGACGTGGTGCTTGCATATGGGGTCAAACACATTCTGGATGTTTCTATGAGGGTGCTCTTGGATGAGACTAACGTTTAAGTCAGTGGACTCAGAGTAAAGCAGATTGCCTTCCAAAATGTTGGCGGGCCTCATCTAATCAGGTGAAGGCCGACTAGAACAAAAGACTGACCTGCCCAGAGCAAGAAGAAATTCTGCCAGTTGATGGCCTTCAGACTTGAACTGTAACAATGGCCCTTCCCAGAGTCCCCAGCCTGCTGGCTCAGCCTGCAGATTTGGACTTGTCAGCCTCCACAATCATGTGAGCCAATTCCTTAAGATCGCTCTCCCTCTCTATATGTATATATATAAATTGTGTGTGTGTGTGTGTGTGTGTGTGTGTATGCATTGCTACACACATCTTGCGGTTCTGTTTCTTTGGTGCAGTCTGACGAATACCGGGGAGATTTCAGAGTTGAGGAATGAGATGGCCAGAGGAGGAAGGCTGGAGGAGTGCTGAGCAGCACAGACCACCAGGTGAGGCTGCTGACCCCGAGTATAAGGCCTAAGCCCCAGGCCTCATGGCAAGGTCTGCTGGTCTCGTTGGTCAGGGTGCAGGCAACGAGAAGTGCGCATCACCCAGCGAGTGTGTGCCAGCCGGCCAGGGAGGTGCTAGAAAAAGACAGAGAGTGCAGGAGCTCTGGGGCCCTGGTCCCTGCATTGGTGACGTGGTAGATACAGCTCAAGGACAGGGAGAAGGGCCGTATCGTGCAGTAGAGTCCAGCTGAGACTGGACAGCAGGCCCGGTGGGAGGGGAAGGGAGACAAGCTGAAGGCAAGAAGGATGGGGCCGGAGAACTGGGGTGCCCTGTCGAGCCGTCCTGGAGGTGGCAGGGCTCAAGGAAAAGCCCAGATCATGTGGTGACCTTGGAGGGTGCTACTGGGCCAGCACGGAGAAGGTGGCTTTGGGAGAAGGGGTGTTAAGAGCGTGAGATGCCAGGGCTGGGACTGCTATGAACATATCACTGAAAATACTTCTACCTCAATGTCTGAGTATCTTGGACCCTGTTTCAAATCGGCAGGGGTGGATGAGTCACTGCCCTCTGGGGTAGAACTTCTGATCTAGGTGATTATTCCAGAGGCTGTTTAGTTGAACTGATGCTACACGGATCTGTGTAGACATGCCACCAAACTCAGTATGACAACCGTGCAGAGGGAGTGAGACCCCTAGAATCAGAGGGTGGCAAGGCAGGCTTGCAGAGGTGTTGGAAACCAGGGGCAGACATGCCACTCAGGGACATGGTGGGCATCCCCTTCTCCATCATGAAAGGGCAGCCCTGCCAGATGTAAGTTGTGTTCAATGGCCAGGAGAACTCACTATTTTTAGACATTCCCTTACATGGGTCCCACGGTTGCCAGTGTACATGGGATAGCACAGAGGATCCCACCTGGCCAGAGGGACCATTAGGAATCCAGGGGTGAGAAGAAAGCTGTACAGAGATAGAGACATCTGTCTTACTCTGTGTAGCTGCCCACTTCCGAAGATGTCAAGGTCACGTCTAGCAGGTGCGTGTGTGTGTGCGTGCATGGTGCTGCACGTTGCTGCACGTTGTCAGACTAGGCTGGGAGTTTTTTTTTTTTTTTAAGATTTTATTTATTTATTTTTGACAGAGAAAAACAGACAGCTAGAGAGGGAACACAAGCAGTGGGAGTGGGAGAGGGAGAAGCAGGCTCTGGGCTGAGCAAGGAGCCCAATGCGGGGCTCGATCCCAAGACCCTGGGATCATGACCTGAGCCGAAGGCAGACGCTTAATGACTGAACCACCCAGGCGCCCCTAGGCTGGGAGTTTTGTCACAAAATGTTGACTATTCACTTATGCTCAGAATCATTTTTTTTTTCTTTAGCATGGTGAAGAACGTACGGAAGAACGAAGGTTAAATGATGAGTTCATTTTTCAACTCCCTAGGTTTTTTAGGAAATGATCTTGCCTTTTTTTTTTTAAGAGACAAAGATAAAACATCTGTAAGATAAGACAAGAAAGCACATAAACTCGGTAACTGATTTCTTAGGAAACTTTTATCTCCTTGTCCATTGATAATGTTTCTTTGGGTAATTTGGTTTCCTATGGCTCAATAAATTAAGTCCAGATAGATGAAGCAAGAAATAGACTTTTAACTCTGTTCTGCATTAGAATTGCATCATTATAATAAAACCATGAGGACATTCTGGGATCTAGCAAAGAATTAAAGCTGGGATGGATATCATATCAGCATAGGATGAAGCATATGCTACCAGTTAATAATTCTGAGTTTTGTAATCTTTTAAAAATTCTGTTAATACTGATCGGAAAATATGTCACAATCTTGTGCTGGGTCTGACTTGGCACAGGCGACCCTTCAACTACCCAAACATCTTTTTATCATTTATTTGATGGTTTTATCTTATAAAAGCCTAGACATTATTTTATCAGGAGAGGGGATCTGTAGACTTGCTCTTTTGGTAAAAATTGCCCACCATTGTCTAATGCTTTGGAACAGCAGATGCTAAAATCCTCAAGTTTTAGACACTATTTACAGATCATTCATAATGGGATGCCCATAGGTCCCATCATCAGGGAGCAGAAACTGGAATCTTGGAGAACCAGACGCTCCGAGGCGCCCTGCCCACTGCTGGACTTGCTCAGGGACCAGCAAGGAGCCATCTGACCTCACTCTACCTACACAATAGGCTGTGGGAAAACAGGACGCTCCATCCCTCTGGCTCTGCAATCCTGGGATCCCACCATGGCACGATGAAGTTCTCGATCCCCTCTCTGTGCCCTCTGCCCTGCCCTCACCCCTGTCACGGTAGAGTAGCAAACTTTGGCAGGACGTGAGGCATCATGCTTAAGTGGCAATCAATACCCTTAAGAGAGAGGCCTGTCTGCCCCCAGAGGTTCTCTGGCTTGTAGAACAAGAGAATCCAGGAGTGGGGATGGCTGCGAAGGACAGAAAAGAGACCAAGGGAGAGGGGGCTTCCAGGCGCCCAAGCCATGGAAAACAATCTTAGAGCTGAGTAAAGCAGTGTCTGCATCATTTTCTGGATTCCAAATATACTCTTCATGAGCCAGGAAAAAGACTGGGTTCTGCTTGTTTTCCCTAATGACAGACTGTGTGTGTACAACCTTCCAGGATTAGGTGGGTGGTGGGGTGGGGGGAGGAGGGTGCCATAATGGTAAATGAGTAGTTAGACCAATCTCATTAAGTCACTATCAGTTAACTCAAACACAAGTAAAATGAAAGAAGCTTTGATTCCTAAACCAATTACATGAGATTTCCCCAGCACAAACTAAGTTCATTAGATACAAAGTATGGATAATCCATAATTTAATATGGAAATTTAGGCATGGAGTATTACTAATCAGATAACTAACGCCTCGAATCAGACCATTAAGAGACCCAGTGAACCTGCTCTAATTGCTGACCAAAAAACAACAAGCAAGGAAAACGAATGAAAACAACATTCCCCTTTGCGCCTCCCTTGGCTAAGGTTGAGAACATCTGCAAGCTATAGGAAGGGACTCCCATAGAAATATGCTCCATTTTACAAGAGCACCTCCCCTTCCTACCACCCATGTGTGTTCTGAGAGGTTATTATTTTTTTTAAAGATTTTATTTATTTATTTGAGATAGAGAGAGGGTGTGAGAGCGCGAGCAGGGGGCAGGAGCAGAGGGAGAGGGAGAAGCGAACTCCCCGCCGGAGCAAGGAGCCCAATGCGGGACTCGATCCCAGGACCCGGAGATCATGACCTGAGCCGAAAACAGACGCTTAACCGACTGAGCCACCCAGGCGCCCCTGTTTGGACAGTTTTAACGCCGAGAAACACCAGGTCCCTGACGCAGAGCCTTTTACTGCGGGAATGTCACCAAGCACAGCCTGGCTCGAATGACTTGAGGAGTAATGAGCACATTAAAAATGACTGCACCACTAATTATAAGAAAACTAGAGAATGTGGCACGTAGACCTATACGAATCTCAGAGGAAGCAGTACCTCTATTTATGAGAAGGAACTATAAATTCTTAATTATGCTAAAGCCTATTTAGATAGAGCACAACACTTAATACAGGTTAGGAATTGGCTTTTGTGCTTTGAAGTATCCATATGAGTCAGAAAAGATCTAAGAAAGATATGAAATACACTGAAAATGTCACTGTAGTTAACCAGCTAGACACAGCTGTGGTGACAACTGGGAGCAGACAGAGAAGGTGACTGTAATCCAAGGGCTAAAAGCAGAGACACAAGGGCTCAGGGAGTAAGTGATAAGAGAAGCAGAAACTTGCAAAGGGACCTGTCAAAGCTCAAGATCACATCAAAAGCAGAGCACAGAGATAACACTGCAGAAAACGGGGTAGGAAGAGAGCCTTAAGAGAAACTTCAGAGCAAAATAAGATGCAAAAGTGTAAACAATTAGAGAAAGAAAATGATAGCTGTAAAAGTAGTCCAAGAAGACTGAGGAATCACTGAACTCTACCGCTGAAACTAATGATACACTATATGTTAACTAATTGAATTTAAATTTTAAAAAAATGGTCCAAGAAATGCAGTTATCTTAAAACAAAGAGAAAAGAAAAAAAATTCAGATTTCTAGTTCAAGGAAACTTTAAACTCACTGGGCAAAAGTTTACCATGGGAAATTTGAGAAAGGTCGATCAATATCAAGATGCATCACAGTGAAGAAAATACACTTGATAATTTAAAAATATTATTGAAACCTGAACCTAAGAAACCTGTTGCCTTGCATCAGATAGAATGGGCTAGGTTAAGGTGGTTAACAAGTATCCCCCAAATCTCAGTGGGTTAAGACAACAAGAGTTTATTTTTCACTCATGCTACACTGCCCAATGTGGGTGAGTTATGGGGGCTCTACCCATCATAGTCACCCACACTGATGGCGCAGCCCCATCTACAACTTGCAATTACAGTGCCAAAAGGAACAAGAGCTCTGCACAATATGACACCACAGGTATTATTCAGGCTTGGAAGTGATACACATAAGTTTTGCTCACATGGCCCTAAACAACCACAAGGAGACTAGAAAGTATAACCTTACCACATAAAGGGAAGTTGGAGAGCTAGAAATATTTTTAAGCAGCACTAATGACTGCCACATATCAAAAAGGGAGAAAGCATCAGGCTGACTTTAGGTCTTTCTCTACAGCAATATTCAATTTTCAATTATGGATAATGATGCAGAAAGCTAAAAAGAGCCCTGCCCCTACCATTTCAACAACCAAAACGCTGGACACTGCAGATTCACAACTTAATTTGAACCCATCAGACAGCTGAGGTCACAAGGCAACAAACCCACCAAAATTCGAAGGACATGAGAATTTCCATGTTGAGAAACATGAGCACCTGTTCCTGGGCAGATGCTTTAGTGGAAAAAGGTGAACAGTGTGCGGGGTCACATAGGTAATTCAGCAGAGAGAGGGAAGCTATATGGAAGAATCAGATGGCAAGGCACAGTCACAGAAATGAAGGATGTCTTTGACTGGGGCATCAGCAGGCTCAGCAGAACCGAGGGAGAAATGACCAAGTGCAGTTTATGTTGGGAATGCAAGGATGGTTCACCATTCAAAAGTCAATCATTGTTATTTACCATGTTAGCAAACTAAAGAAGAAAAGGTAGATGAACATCTAAGTCAATGCAGAAAAAGACTGACAAATTCAACATCCATCCATGATTAAAACAAAAAACAAAAAACAAAAAACAACCTCTCAGAAAACAAGGAAGGGGGGGTACTTCCATAACCTGATAATGGGCATCTATGGAAAACTTAGAGCTAACATTGTATTTAATCCCTAAAATCAGAAACAAGGCAAGGATGTATGCTCTCAGCATGTCTATCTAACATTGTACTGGAGGTTCTAGTCAGTGCAATAAGGCAGGAAAGAAAGAAAAGAAAGAAAGAGAGAAAGAAAGAGAGAGAGAGAGAGAGAGAGAGAGAGAGAGAAAGAGAGGAAGAAAGAAAGAAAGAGAGAGAGAGAGAAAGAAAGAAAGAAAGAGACAGGGAGGGAGGGAGGGAGGGAGGGAGGAAGAAGAAGAGAGAGAGAGAAGAAAAGAATTAAGAGGTACCAGACTAGAAAGGAAGATATATAACTGCCTCTCTTGCATTTCACCTGCCCACATAGAAAATCCAAAAGAATCTACAAAAGAGCTTCCAGAACTATTGAGTTTAACAAGATCACAGGATACAGTAACAAAAACCAAATTTCTATATATTAGCAATGAACAAGAAACAATTAAAAACTCTTAAGTACCATTAAAATAGCACCAAAAAACATGAAATACTATAAGCACATATATTATAAAATATGTTAAACATTGTACAACACTGACGGAATATAAAAAGGCTCAAGTAAATGGAGGGCTATACCATGAATATGTCAATTCTCTCCAAATTGAGATACAGAGTCAGTGCAATCCCAATCAAAATCCCAGCAGGATTTCTGGAGAAACTGATAAGCTGATTCCAAAATCTACATGGAAATGCAGAGAAACTAGGTTAGCCAAAACAGTTTGGGAAAACAACAAAGTTGGAGGCTGGCAGTAAACAGACTCTCACCTCCAATGGTCTCTCATCCTCCCCCTGATCCCACATGAAACTCAGCTCCCCAACCCATACACACAAGGCCATTGCTCTCCTCACAGGCCCTCAGCCGGAGGTGGGGGGGGTGCAGGCTTCTCACCTCACCTGCTGCCACTTCCAGACCACTGGCCTCCTCCCTCAGTTGTGAATCCTTCCTCATCTGACCCTCATGCCACCAGTTCTGACTGTGCAGACCTCTTCTTAAGTTTTTTAAACAAGTTCATTCAGAAGTTTGGTGTAGTATTTCTTCTGCCTTCAACTCTTACCACCATCTTGGGCACTCTGAACATCCATGCGGATGAGCCATTCGAGGAGACTCCCCAGCATTGACTTGAACTCTTTAAGTATCCTTCGCCTCCTTCCATTTTAGCCAGCCCCTCCCAAAGTGGTTTCCTCGTCAGGGCACTAGAGCAGCGGGACCTGCTGGAGGGACCACAAGCTCGCCAGCTCAACCTACACCTTCTTAGCGGGAGCACCGTTGTTCCAACACTACCTTCCCAGCCATAGCCACCTCCTCAGGGGACAGTCAAGAAAGCAGGTCCTGGGAGGGTCTCACTGAGTGCAGGTGAGTCAAAAAGGACCCCAAGGCCTTGGGACAGCAGGTGAAATACCTCCAACCCATCAACTGAGTGAGATATGACTTAGCTCCTTAACTGCATCCACGCACTCATGCAGCCTCCAGAACTGCAAGATTACCCGGGGATTTGTCCGCTCTCCCAGGAGTAGTGGTTGCACTGTGATTTAATTATGATTACCTATTGCTTGTTATAATGTTTTTTAAACATGGAAAGAAAAGGGATCCAGATTGAAACAGTGTTTTAAGAGTTGTCACAATGAGATCTCGGAGTGAGCGCCGGTCGCCCCCGCCCCAGGAGGGCTGTAAAAGGCCACGGCTGACCCTGTGCACGCCCCGTGACACCGTAAGAGAGAAATCATGGTTGAATGCAGCGTGAGGCAGCAAGACACAACTTGCAGGTTAAGAGGACAGGCCGTTGAGTGCTACAGTCTGGGCTCCTCGGAGCCTGCTGGATCTGTCACTCTGGAGGGCTGCTGGGACCGCTGAACTTGGCCCATTCCTCCCTGCAAAACAAGGCAGGTGCTAGGGCGCTGGGCTCAGTCCCACCTTGTACTTTAGGTGTTTTTATCTTGCATCTCTGTACGTCATTGCCTATTTGCCACTGGGTTTCACAGTGCCCTGGACCACCAGCGAGCTCACCCAGACTGAGCCGTCATTCTGGCCAGCATTTGAAATGACACTCAGGGAGGACTAATCCCAGGAACTCAGTTCCAGAGGGCAACACTTTCCCCCTTTCTCGCCAGATTCCAGGGTGGATCTCCAGAGTCTCCAGTTCCCCACATACTATGTTCCCAAAGCACATTCTCTAGAGCTCCCTATACCGTGTAAATAACAATTTTATCACCCACCAAGGATTCCTTTCACCTTGCTTGCATCCTTTTGGAAAAGTTTTTGTATATCTTTGTCCAGGGAAAAGAGAAGAACTGGGTTCATCGTTCATATGCATTTCTAAGCAGCCAATTTTGGTTTTCAGGAGTAAAAAAAACAAAACAAAAAAAAAAACTTGTTGGAAGAAAAAGCAAGGAACAATATAAACAACTTTCCATGTCACTTTAAAAGAAATCAGCTGCTGTACACGAGAATAGATTGCCGTGGGAAATTGGAAAATGTCTTTCTCCAGATATCTTTAAAAAGGCAAAATAAATACCCATCTGTTCCCCGATGGCAGAACGGCAAAAATGTTAGAAAAGCTGTAGAATGCATCACAGCCACATTTGTAAAGACCTCTTTCAACCATGCATATCCTCCTTCACATATGTCAGAGGTGTGAAAGTGGGATGGTAAAAATGGAAAAGGGGATCCAGGAAGCAACACCTTTAAAGTGAAAACCTATAATCCTATAAAACGTTCTCCGGAAAGACAGTCCCTCTTGCACTGAACCTAACCCGGGGTGAGTTAAGGAGCGGAAGGACTATATGCATGAATAAAGTCACCGGAAAATGTCTGTAAATGCATGGGATGGAATGCGTGAATCAGGAGTGCCCTTGGCCGTCACCTTCAGCGTGAGCCTCACAGCGTTGCAGTCCTCCTGCAGTGGGTTCAGCTTCAGCGTCTCCCCAAGGTTGCTGCAGCCCGACGGCTGGTGCTGCCTTTCGCAGCAGACACACACCTCGACACTGTCAAACTTAATCTAGACAGAGGAACACAGACAGATCTCACAATTAAAACGGCATCCTGCCCCGGCGGGTACACTTGAGCTACACAATTCAGATCGCGTGAAAACGCACCCCGCTTCTGTTTTCTTTAAGTAATCAAGCCGAAATGATTTTTTGTGGACAAAAGCCAGGGGGAGAAAAACAAAAAACAAACACACCCCAGGAGGAATAACTTCACATTCTGATTTTAAAAGCGATGAATTAAAATGAATACATGTGGAGTGACAGGTAATTTTGGATGAGTCACAGAAGGAGATTAAAGGAAAGGAAAACTGCTCATGCTGAGGTATGCATGGGGATGGGTTCTCATGGCTCTGTGCCCTGGTTTGTGTTGCTCCCACGGTCAGTAGTTTTCTGACTCACTTCCTGGCCTACCAAACTCCTACTCATCCATCAAGACCCAACTCCAGCGTCACTCTGGAGGCCCTGTCTGGTTTTCCCTCTCCGGAGCTGCTTGCCCCTCCCCTAGGCAGCGCACTCCCACCCCAGGTCTGCTGAAGACTTATTTATTTTTTTTATTTTTATTTTTTTAAAGATTTTATTTATTTGTCAGAGAGTGAGAGATAGGGGGAGAGAGAGAGAGAGCACAAGCAGGGGGAACGGCAGGCAGAGGGAGAAGCATGCTCCCCACTGAGCAGGGAGCCAGACGCAGGGCTCGATCCCAGGGCCCCGGGATCATGACCTGAGCCGAAGGCAGACGCTTAACGACTGAGCCACCCAGGCGCCCCTGCTGGACACTTCCTTTGTCCAGCTACACTTACTTGTGTCCTGCGGGCCCTCCGAGGACAGCCACCACACGTCACCGTCATAGTACTCACAATGCGATGAGATGTGGCATTTCAATAAACGCTGAATAAATACAAATGTCTTGGAAAATTAAAAACCATGGGAAGAAAAAAGGGAAATCTGAGTATTTTAAAAAGCCTGGAGCCCAGGAGGAGACCTTCAGAGTGCATGGGTCCTCCTCCCCCAAAGCCTGAAATGAAACCGTTCAGCCAGGCAGCAGAAATGAGACATTACTGCATCCTGCCACTCACTCGACCCTGCGCGCCCACCCTCATTTCCTCGTTCCGTTCCTGGCTGAGTCCTCCTCTGTGGCTAATTGCTATCGCATATGCACCCAACTGCTCACAAACACAGACTTCCAGAAAGAAAAAGGGACAGCCGTAGGTCAAGGGTATGGTCCATGGCCAAATTTTCATCTGTTTTAAAACCTCTGGATAGTTTATCCCTTACCTACTTTATACTTCAATTTTTGCTCTTTTAATTCAATCTTCTAATGTAATGAGTGACAGGCTGGAGGAGGAGAACTGAGGCCTGGAGGCCAGCCGCAGGACGAGAGACGTACGACTACTGCCCCAGGCCTCGGCCACCCCACCTACCGGAGGGGGCCTATAAAAGTCACCTTTGCCTTTCATGCTTTTAGCAATGTCTCCAGTCTCCAGAGCTGAAGTCCACACTGAGCATGGAGCCCAGCTCAGGGGGGCCTAACAACACACCCGTAACAACACTCCCCAGAGAAGGTGCAGGCGGCGCCCACCCTGGGCGTCTGCAGGGCCAGGCTGCTCAGTACAAGTCCCTCCCACGGCTCCCCTCCTTTGCACAAGGCAGCCATGCCTGCAGATGCACAGAACACACAGAACTTGGGGCCCCAAGTAAGACAGCTGGGACTGGGCCCCTTAAGCCCGCACACCGAGATGTGTGCTCTGGGCAAGGTCCTTTCCTGCTGGCTGGCCAGGGCTGTGCTGTAGGGACACTGTTCCAGAACAGACCCCCTGGACTGCAGGTTCTTCTCCAACTAGAGATGCCATGAAATGAAGAAGTACAGGGGCGCCTAGGTGGCTCAGTTGGTTAAGTCATGATCCCAGAGTCCCGGGATCGAGCCCCGCATCGGGCTCCTGGCTCATCGGGGAGTCTGCTTCTCCCTTTGAACTTTCTCCCCTCTCATGTGCTCTCTCTCTCAAAATAAATAATAAATAAAATCTTTAAAAAAAAAAAGAAATGAGGAAGTACATTTGCAAAGTACAACAGTCATTTCTCTTGCCCGGGGAAACTTTTATGTTGGTCTCAGCCTATTGATAGTGATGCTATCGGCTAGGAATGCCTGGGGGCATTCACCTGGGCCCATATTACCTGTTATGAGGCCCCACAGACATTATTACCCTGACTGGAGCTAATGTGGCTAGACCAGCCCTTGTGGTTCTTCAAATGAATGCAAGACGCTCCTCAGCAACAACCATCAGGGAACTTTGATAAAACAAAGCATGTTAGTTGAAGTTCCCCAGGACCACTTAGGGATGCCACGATGGGGGGGTGGGGGCGAGGCCACCTGGGACTTTGCCTTTACTGTGGTTCAGGGTGGGGTAGGTGCCTAGGATTTCATAGGTTCACTCTTAAACCATAAGAGCAGGAATTAATTAGAGCATGGGAAGGGAAAAGCAGGATCACTCAAGAGGTCAGTTATTTGGGTCACCCAGGGTTTTCTAAGAGGGAATCTTCATGGCTGGGGTGGCCTGGCTCCTCATCTAATTGTGTGGCTTGTAACTGTAGGCAATGTGTTTATTAGAGATGGATGGCTTTGAGATAAATACCCTGACAATCAAAAGCTTAATGTCACGCACTTAACACTCTAGAGACTCTCCCCAGAGCCCATTCTCCTCCCCCCACCGGTGTCCCACCTTTGCCAGGGCTCAGCTGCTCAGGGAAGCCTCCCGACAACCTCCTTAGTGCCTTCCGCCTTCCTCTGTTCTCTCCCTCCCTCGGCCCCACTCCTGGTCCGCCTCACTTTCTTCTGCTTTCTCCTCTGACCACGGTATTTACCACCTCCACACATGCCCTAGTTTATCTTTTGTTCCACCCATCAAGAGTATAAGGCAAGGAGTTGGGTCTGTCTTATTCACAGGTGCATGCAAGAACCTACAACAGCGCTGGCTGGGAATGGCTTTCTCTCCCGATCTCTCTACCACCTGCCTGCTACCCCGGCTGGAACAACATGAGGGGTGGCCTGGTTGGCATCTTCATGAAAAGATCCCTGCTTGAAAGGGGCATCACATCGCACTGTCTACTAGCCACACTGGTCTAATTAGCTTATCATGTCACACTCTTGACTGTGGGCAAAAAATAGCCTGATGCCGGAAGAGGAAGGAGGAGATAATCTGGGGGGAGCAGGCAAGGCTAGGTAAGTCTTCAATGGAGCAGAAAGGCCTAAAAAAAGATTCTCAAGGCACCCACGGCCAAGTCTGCATAAGTTTGAAATGGTGTCTCTTGTTAGATACTTATTAAAGTATGCCCACTCTGAGTTCAAAGCCACAGCCCAACACTTTCTACAGAGCACACATACATTTTTCCAACTGAAGAATTAAGATTCTATAATCAGGGGAAATCTATTTAAACTACAGGAAGTACCTAGTACCTCAGGGAACGCTCAAGACCAGTCATCACCCACATGAGTAAATGCATAGGCCCAGCGCTTTACTGAGACCAATACTGTGGTGGTGTGGCTGGGATTTAGTTTAATTCCAATGTACTTTAATTTTAATTCAATTTAAATATTAAAAAAACCTACACAACCTTTAGAAAAAAAATATTGGAGAAAATCTTTAGGCTCTAAGGCTAGGCAAAGAGTCCTTGGAGTGACACCAAAAGTGTAAGAGCAAAAATTGACTTTTGTGCTACAAATGACCCATTATGAGGATGAAAGACAAACTCTAGACTATGAGAAACTATTTGCAAAGCACCACATTCAACAAAACCATAGACCATGGGCGCCTGGGTGGTTCAGTAGTTAAGTGTCTGCCTTCGGCTCAGGTCATGATCCCAGGGTCCTGGGATTGAGCCCCGCGTCGGGCTCCCTGCTCAGTGGGAAGCCTGCTTCTCCCTCTCCCACTCCCCCTGCTTGCGTTCCCTCTCTCTCTGTGTCTCTCTCTGTCAAATAAATAAATCAAATCTTAAAAAAAAAACCCATAGACTATATATGATTTTTTTCTTTTATACAAAATTTTAACTGTTCTGTTTTATTGCTTGCTTAGTGTCCTATGTGCCCATGTCTAATTCACCCTCAATCTCGCCAAGAGAACTGAAAATATCCCCGGAGTATGATCCTACTCATCAGATGTTCTGTCAGCTTTATTTTCTTCTTAGAGACCATTCCACTGAGCCCCTATCTCCTGCTTCAATCTGGACTAGTCGATCTATAGGCAGTCTGGACACGCGGGTCATGTACATTCTGGGAAATCCTTCTCCCCTCATCTCAAAAGTCTCTCCCTTTCCTGTGTTAGATCCTCTCTTCTCCTGTTTCTTGACTTACTATCTCACTGTGGGGAAGTAAGCTCCTTCAGAACTTTCCTGGCTAAAATTTAAAAGACTGAAAATCCCCGGTGTAAGCCAGGATGGGGAGCACTGGGGACCCTCATGGAAGTCTAGTGGATGTGTAAATTGACACAACCACTTTGGAGAATGGTTAGACATTATCTACTTTATAGTAAGAAACTTAGGATGAGGTTGATATTTCTACCAATAGATACCTAACTGCTCCAATACCACTCGTTGAAAAGGCTATCTTTTCTCCATCGCTTTTGACCTTTGTCAAAAATTGATTGGATCTATTTCTGGGTTCTCTGTTTCCAATTGTCTATTTGTCTCTCTCTCTGCCTTATTACTGTGGCTATAAGACTTGAAATCAAATAAGCTGATTCCTGCCCTTCATTCTTTTTCAAAATCATTTTTTTGCCTGGGGCAACTGGATGGCTCAGTCAGTTAGGACCTCAGTCTCTGTGGGGCATGGAACCTGCTTAAGACTCTCTCTCTCCCTCTGCCCCTCCCCCCACCACCCATGTTCTCTCTCTCTAAGAAAAAAAAAATTGTTTCTTTGCCTTTCCATATACATTTTAGTACAAGATTGTCTATTTCTACAAAGAAACTTGCTGGGGTTTTGATAGGAATTGCATTAAACTTGCATATCAATTTGGGGAGAATTGGTATCTTTACTATGCTGTGTCTTCCAATTCATGAATGCAGTATGTCTCTCCATTTATTTAGAATTTGTTGATTTATTTCATCATCATTATGTAGTTTTCAGTGTATAAGTCCTGTACATATTTTGTTAGATTCACATCTATGCATTTTTTAAAGATTTATTTATTTATTTGAGAGAGAGAGAGAGGAGGAGCTGAGGGAGAGGAGGAGAGAGAGAATCTCAAGTAGACTCTGCACTCAGTGTGGAGACTGAGGAGGGGCTTGATCTCACAACCCTGACATCATGACCTGAGCTGAAATCAAGACTTGATGCTTAACTGACTGAGCCACCCAGGTGCCCCTCCCTTATTATCTTTTTGATGTCTGCAGCGTCTGAAGTTATATCCCCATTTGATTTCAAACATTGGTAATCTGTGTCTTCTATCTTTTTTCTTAGGGGAGGTTTGTCAATTTTATTGGCCTTAGCAAAGTATCAGCTCCTTTTTTCATTGATCTTCTCATCTATTTTCCTTTTTTCAATTTCACTGAGTTGTGCCCTTATTTTTTTTTTTATTTCCTACTTGCTTTGGGTCGATTTTGTCCTCCTTTTCTAGTTTCTTGAGGTAGGAAATTAGGTTACTGATTTGAGACTTCTCTTTGCTTCTTATATAAGCATCTAGTGCAACAAATTTTCCTCTCAGTATTACTTTAGCTGCATCCCACATATTTTGATATGTCATGCTTTATTTTCATTCCTTTCTAAATATATTTGAATACTCCCTTGAGACTTCTTCTTTGATCCATGGATTATTTAGAAGTGTGTTGTTTAACTTCCACATGTTTAGAAATATTCCTCATAATAGTAAAGAAAACTTACAATATGGCCAGAACTTCCATGCCAAAGATGAGTAAGATGATAAGATAACATATGGCAACCACACAAATATAGCACGAAAAGGGAAAGGGAATCATAGCCTATAAACAGGACACCTCACTATTATAATGGTTTTAGAAAACAGAAAGTCTTTTCTTCCTAACTGTTTCCCCCCCCATAGGTAAATTATCATTTTTCTATGGCTGCTTCAAGATTTCTTCTTTGTCTTTAGTTTTCTTAAGTTTGACTATGATGTGTCTTGCTGCAGATTTCTTTGGGAGTATTCTGTTTGGATTTGCTCAGCTTCCTGAATTTTTAGGTGAATGTCTTTTGCCAAATTTAGGGAGTTGTCAGCCATTATTTCTTCAAGTATTTTTCAGCCTTGCTTTTTTAATCCTCTCTTTCTGTAACTCTAACGACATGAATGTTAGACCATAAGCCACTGAGGCTCTGTTCACTTCTGTTTCCAGTTGATTTCCTCTCTGGTGTTCAATTTGGGTAATTTCTATTGTTCCATCTTCCTGTTCACTGATTCATTTCTCTTTCCCCTTATTTCTGCCACTGAGCCCAGCCACTGAGCTTTTTATTTCATTCATTTTGAATTCTAAACCTTCCCCTTGGTTCTTCTACATATCTTCTACCTCTTTGCTGAGGCTTCTTATTTATTTATTTCAGGAATGTTCATAATTCCTCATAGAGGCATTTTTATCATGTACTATAGATGAACATATGAAAGTCAAAACAATAAAACAGTGAGAAGATAAGAAAGGAGAACATCTTCATGTCCTTGGAGTAGGAAAACACTTCTTAAACATGGCTCAAAATGTGTTAATCATAAAGAGATGACTGATGTGTCTATTTAAAATGAAGAACTTCTTTTCATCAAACAATACCCATACGAGAGTAAAAGCAGGAGATTTTGCATCACAAGTTAAGCACAGAGGACTTATATCCAAAACAAACAAACAAACAAACAAACATAAAAAACCTCTCTAAACATTAAGAAAAAGACAAACTACCCAGTGCGAATCATGTGATAAGGAGCCCCACTGCAACAGTAATCTGAGAAACATGAATCAAAATTACAATGAGATGTCAGTTACTCCCTCACCAGCATGGCTAAAATGGAAAAATAATTACAATAAACAATACCAAGTGATAATAAGGATGTGAAACAACAGGAACTCTTGTACATTGCTGACAGGGGTGTGAAATGGGACAACTTTGGAAAACAGCTTGGCGTTACCTACTTACATCAAAGATTACTACCCAATCTCATGTAATATCCAAAAGATAATTCTAATTCTAGGAACATATCCCAAAAATGCATGCAATGGTAACAAAAATCAGGGGCTAGAAAGTTCAGAGCAACATTATGCAAAATAGCCTCACACAGAAAAGTGCTTGAGGTCCACCAACAGTGGAGCAGACGAATGAATTATATTACACTCATACCATGCAATATTATAAAGCAGTGAACATGAGTGAGCTGCGGCTATATACCACATGAATAAATTACACAACATAAAGGTGAATGCAAGAAGCCAGACACAAAAGAAGAAATATGAAATGTTTTTGTTTAGATGAAGTTCCAAGAAACAAGCAAAATTACACTATGGTGTTCAGAGGTGCATGCATAGTGGTACAATTTAGAAAATAAAAGATGTGAATATCCTAAAACTTAAGATGGTGATTACCCTCAGTGGAAATGGGAAGGAAGTGAATTGGGAGTGCATAAGGAGGGCCCTGGGTGATTGGGGAAGCTACATTTCCAGATTTTAGTGGAGGTCACATGGATATTTGCCTCATGATAAACGGCTGAGCTTTATATTTTTGTTTTGTGCACTTTCTTAAATATGTTTTATATTCTCAGTGGAAAAGGTTAAAAACAAATGGCTTGCTTGAAAACAAATAAAATGCAAAACTTAAATTAGGAAAAGAACAAAACCAAATTAACAGAAAATAGGAAACAAGAATTTAACATAAAAAGTGAAACTAATGGAATGGAAATAAAGATATTAGGATAAAGCCCAAAGATGACTCTTGAATAGACAAAAAAACAAAAACAAAAACAAACCCTCAAAAAAACCTCAGACAAATGCCTCGGAGGATTAAAAAAACAAACAAACAAAAGCCAAAGCAAACAACATTAGAAACGAGAAAGGAACTTTAACTATAGACATGTTAGAGATTTAAAGAATATGGGAGGCTCTACAGCTATAAATCCAAAAATCTAGAGGACATGGTTGATTTCCTAGCAAAATATAAAGTACTGCACTGAGTCCAAGAGATGCAGTAAACCCAAAGTCCAATAACCATAAAAGATACTGGAAAGTCCAAAATCGTATTTCAGGCTCAGTTCATTCCAACCTTTAATGAAAAGATAATTCCTATGTTTTAGCTAATGCTATTGATAGATAAGAAAAATTGTAAACTGTGTAAATATTGGAAAGGACAGCACTGTCTTTCTTTCCAAATGATATGACTGAATATCTAAAAAAACCTAAGAGAATATACTTAAAAACAAATGGAATTAAGATTATTTGCTACACTGAGTATAATAAATATGAAACTAATAACAACAAAATAAAAATAAAAATGGCGGGGCACCTGACTGGTTTAAATAGAGGAGCATGCCATTTTTGATCTCGGGGTTGTGAGTTTGAGCCCCACATTGGGTGTACAGAGTATTAAAAAATAAATAAATAAAACTTAAAAAAAATAAAAATGGCAAGCACTGTACTCAAAGTTAATAGTAACAAATGCAAAATGCCTAGAAATGCATTAAACATGAAATAAATTAAACATGAAAATTAAATGACCCATGTGAAGCTATGCATAAAATGTTACTAAATAGCAAAAACTCAGGTAGAGTAGATCTGGGTCATTCTATGTGCCCATCCACTGCCATTAAGCCTTCCTCCTCGGTTTGGGGAATCCTCACGTTATGAGTCTTCTGCCTTCTCTGGAAATGCTTTCCAGGCCTGCCTTGTTGAGAGGGAGCCCTTGAGGGAGGGCTCCACCCATGAGACACTCCTGCGCAAGGCTTTGGGTGGGAGCTTGGGACACAGAGGTAGGTGCGGAACTGACTCCATTCTGAAACAGGGGGCAGCACATACACACACACAGTTTCCAGAGGAGGCAGGAACTGAGGTTCTGGAGACAGTATCCAAAGCCTAGGGTCAGCAGGGTCAGTACCATGCCACTGGTGGGGTCACAGCCCAGGGGTGATGGAGTCTTCCTCAAAGCATTCCGTAGTATAATTTGGAGCGTCATTCCTTTCCTGGCCTTATAGCCTCCAAACTTGGCTTCTGGCCATCCTGGGGTCTCTGTGAGCTCTTTGGGTTCCTTCTGGGTGAAAACTAGCTTAAGCTGGTTTCTTCACAACTTAAAACCCTGACTGACACATACTGCATGAGTGGAGGTGCACAGCCTGCTCTTAAATGGAAAGATGTAATATCCTAAAAATTGCCAATTCCTTCCCAAGGAATGCACAACACATGTGCTGGCATTCCAATCAGAATCCCAGCGGAGTGGATGGAAGTGGACAAAATCATTTTAAAGATTTATAGGATAACCAACGTGTAAGAATTATCCAAAAATTTTTTTGAAAAAAAAAGTGATAAAGGGAGGAGTGGATGTCTTGACAGATATTAGTGTTTTAATCAACACACTAAGGTCATGGCTTAAAAAGAGATAAAGAGTTCAACAGGATAGAACAGTTTCAGAAATCAGAATGATCATTTATAGGAACTTAGTACGTGGAAAACAGGGCATTTCAATTCAGTAGGAAAAAGATAGTTTGCTTAATAATGGGTGCTTGCATAATAAGCTGTTTATCTATAATTTTCTCAAAACAAATGAAAAGAAAATATATTTGACTAAGAACCTAAATTAAAAAAATAAAAACCCAGGAAAATGTAAAAGAATGGTTGCATAAACATGGAGTGTAGAGTCCTCTGAAAAGCAAACCAAGAACCTCAGGAAGCTATAAAATTCTCAAAATAAAAGACAGACTAGGACAAAGTCTCTGGCCAGCCAGGCCTAGAGTAGAGCAATCAATACACACACATTTTCCACCAAGGCGGCTAACCTACTAGGTTATGGGTCTGGAGATCCTGGATACGTTTTCAGGAGATGGGCAAAGAGTTAATATCCCTAACAGCTTTAGGAACGGGAAAGGGAACATACATACAAATGCAGAGGGGGCTAGAAATGAGAAGGAAATGTGAAGAATAACTTTGTGCCAGTAAATTTGAAAATCTAGAAAAAATAGACAATGTTCTATGAAAACGGCAATTAATAAAATTGGCAAGGTGAAAAGCAAAACAAAATGGAACAACCAGGTTTACGAAAACATGGACTGATCGCGAACCATAGAAGGAATCTTACAAGGTGGCACCTGAGGACATCTACGTGGCCTAAAATATGTGCCATCTTCTTTAGACGCATGGCGGGGATGAAGTCCCTCATTTCCCTGACCTACCAATGACTCTACTAAAGATTCCTAGTCCTGGAGAATTCCAGTTGGAACAGCTTGGTTCACAGGCCTGCCTCGTGGCTGAGTGAGTGCAGGGCACCAAGAATGCACATATTGGGAAGATGTGCTGCCCAAAAGAAAGCAGGCCAAATGGCCCTCCAAAAAGTCTCATCTGGTTTAGAGTCTAATCAACTCACACATAGAAACCATAAGAAATGCACCAAATGGTTGTTTTCCTTTTCTTCTCCCCATGGAACTGTATTAATGCACAGGGGTCAAGTTACACTCTGGCAAGTTCTCATCATGCCATGCCCACTGGCAGGCAGGCATAACTGGGGATTCACCACCTCTGGATCTGGGAGCATTGCCTTTGGCTTTGGTGTGTCCTTCTGCTCTGATCAACTGGACAAAGTGTCCAGAGTTCTGATCTGGTCTGCTCTCCCACATCTCAAAACCCTGCAAGGAATTAGTTCACATGATCATGCCGCTACCTTGGCACGAGGACAGAAGGAGCTGATGTAAATGGCAAGACCGTTTCCTCAGGGGGAAATAGAAAGGGAGAGACAGGGCTTGGCTGGGAAGCAGAGTTTATCACGTTAAATAACCTTTCCGTGACCCCAAGGAATAGACATCAAAATAAATCTTTTCCCTCAGATGTTTCACTGAGTTTGTGATTAATTCTAAGAAAAATTCTGGAAACCTCCTGATTAGTTCTCTGACCTCAACATCATGGGTGTGGGGAAGGCTGACAGATTTATTTCGGGAGTGCCCCTCCGCGTACGGTCACTGGGAGCGACACAGCCAAGGCTTTGCAAATGAAGCTGCTGCAGTAATTTTTCATGAATCTCTTTGGAGCATTCACCAGCCAGCTGGCCCCCTTATTTATGGTCCATCAGCCTTTCAGGGAGTAGAAAGGACTTACACAACAGAGAGGGATGCCCCTGTGATTCTTTTAAGAAGCACAAATGAGACAGCTATGTGACCTTCAGACACTCCCAAAAGGAACGCAGCAGGGAAGGCTGAACCTGGCGGGGGGAGGGGCGGCACAGCCCACAGATCCCAGGGATGCTCAGTGGGCAGACCGTCCTTGAAGGTGACAAGCCTGCTGAGACCCAGAGAAAGCAAAGCATGGAGGACAGAGTCATACCCACTTGGGGTCCTTTCTGCTTAGGAGTGACCCAGGACAAGCCACAGAACCTGAGCTTCCCATTCCTGGGGTAAAAGTGCAAAGTGCAAATATTGCTAGTTGTCGTTGTTATTCATTGTATTACTTTAATTGGAGAATAGGTTTGCAAAAAGCCGCCCTAGTTCTGCATACTTCTAGCATTGCACCATTTTCACAGACATCCTTGTTAATATGCCAAACTCACTAACTTGGCTCACCTAGTCCTGGCCCCGCTTATTCTGAGTGACCCCTCTGTCCTGCCACATTCCTGCTGTTGGCAGTGTGGGGTTCCTAAAACACAGGCCCTGTTGATGTGAGACTAGAGAACTCTCATGCTGGTGGACGCTCAGGACACTGAATGACGTGGGTCAGACCCCAGAAATGACAGAAATCATGCTACAACAATGATAAACCCTGAAAACACTATGCTGAGTCAAAGAAGTCAGACACAAAAAGGCCACACAATATAGAGTTCCATGAAATGGGATGTCCTCATGAAATGTCCAGCCCAGGAAAATTGAGAGAGAGAGATGAGTGGTTGTTTGGCGCTGGGGGTGAAGCTGGGAATAAGGGTGTAAGGGGGGGGCGGTGATAGGTAAAGGGTATGGGATTTCTTTTCGTTTTTTAAGGTGATGAAAATGTTCTAAAATCGACTGTGGTGGGGCACCCTGGGTGGCTCAGTTGGTTGAATGTCCGGCTCTTGGTTTCGGCTCAGGTCGTGATCTCAAGGTTGTGAGATCGAGCCCCATGTCAGGCTCTGTGCTCAACATGGAGTTGGCTTGAGATTCTCTCCCCCCCTCTGCCTCTGCCCCTCCCTCCTGCTCTCTCTCTCTCCCAAAATAAATTTAAAAAATCATTAAAAAAAATAATTGACTGTGGTAATGGTTACACATATTGGTGGATATACCAGAAACTACTAAATTGTACACTTTAAATGAGTAAATAGTATGGTGTATGAATTATATCCCAATAAAGGGGTTTAAAACGAAAAACGATTATCCTCACTGACTTAGCTTTAACATCCTGCCAACATGTTTAATATTCACAAGTGTGCCATGAACGTAGAAAGCTTAAGACCAATAAACTCTACCTTCTCCATCACAATCTCCCCAATGTGACGCTGCCGGGAGCTCGGCCTTAGCCAGACTCTCTGGGCTGGCAGAGAGCAGACCACCCCCTTCCTTCCCAAGTATCTGAATCCATTTGCCACAAGCAGCCCTTGCAGCCGGCACCCTTTCCAGGCCTCTTAGGCTCTTCCTTACTCTGGAGGCTTTAGGGACTGGGGCACCTGTTCCTGCCAGAGAGGCAGTGGGTTCCCGCCAGGCTTGGGGATACAGCCAGCCAGTCACTGGGAAGGTAGGGCACCCCAGCTTCCCTTCCAAGCCAGTGACACAACCCCACTGTGCTAGCCTCTCCCGGCCTGGTTTCCCCCCAGGAGCCTACAGCCCCAGAAGGAATATTCCAGGCAAGCTGTTCTTCGGCAGGGATGGGAGTGAGAGGGGTTGGGGAAGCCTGTCCTTGCAATCATGGCTTGACCTGTGACTCTGACCCTGAAAATACAGAAGCAGCTAAGTCTTCACTGTATTTCTTAAAATGGAAATACATTTGACATATAACATTGTGTAAATGTAAGGTGTACAACATTGCAGCAGTAGTTTGGGTATATCTATAACTCTGCTGCAGCGGGTCACCCACCCTGGGGAAGAGAGAAGTAAGAGATTCTGCAGAACGTTCTTGCCAGCCAAGCAGGGAGTGCGGACAACAGTCTCATGAGACGAAGTTACGACACGCTGTCCCATGCAGAGAACCCAGGAAGGACCCGAGGTCTAACGTGCAGACCTGGGTACCATGGCTTGTCTGGGAATTTAAAAAGCCAGTTTCTTCCATTCTCATCAACTTGTAAGGACTCAGACAAAAAAAGTAACAAAATCTCTGAGACCATGAGCCTGGAGGAGATGCCACAGCACACAGAACGATGTTCCCCTCCACAGCCCCCCACCCACATTCCAGCTGTGGACAGCTTCAGCTTTCTTGTGATTGGCTAATTTTTTTTTTCCAAGAGAAAATGATCCTTTTAAAACGTATCCGCATCACTTAACAATTGTTTTAGAACGTTTTTGCCGAGAGAGCAATAAGTAATGACAATAACTATTAGTAATTAGCTATAGATTATCTTACCACTTTTTATTTCTTGGTAAATGTTACGGATTTTAAAAATTTCACAGTCTGAATCTTGAATATTTTGAAGGAAATATGCAAAAAAAAAGTCAAATAAATAGGTAGAGACATATAGATGAATTTACTCTACCCCACCTTAAGACTTTGAAACGGAAAACACCTTTTTCATTAGGGAAGTTAATTCTTAAACCAATTTAGATCCTGTGATATACTGTAAAGATGGATTTATCCTTAGAAAAACTTTTCAAGCACGTTTTTCAAATAATCTAAAAATATGATCAGGTTAGAAATTCCTAGATTCTTAAGAAATATAAAGTGAAATTACCTGTGACCCCTACAGGCTTTAAAAAGGAAAAATACAGACCAAAAAGGATAGGAAAAAAAATGATTTTGGTTCATCACTAAAATAAACATTATTCTAAAGTGAAAATTTCCAATTGCTGTATTTGCTGATATATACACCTGTATAATTACATTTAACTATAAGCGGACGTAAAATCACTGCTTTGTGATGAATAATTGGGACTTCTACTAAGATGTGACAGTTATCCAAGTCTGTGTGAGCCAGAACTGTGTCAAGAACTTTCCGTCTCGGGGCGCCTGGGTGGCTCAGTCGTTAAGCGACTGCCCTCGGCTCAGGTCATGATCTCAGGGTCCTGGGATCGAGCCCCGCATCGGGCTCCCTGCTCCGCAGGAAGCCTGCTTCTCCCTCTCCCACTCCCCCTGCTTGTGTTCCCTCTCTGGCTGTGTCTCTCTCTGTCCAATCAAATAAAATCTTAAAAAAAAAAAAAAAAGAACTTTCCGTCTCTATTATCTTTACAAATAAGGAAACTGAGGCTCAAAGAGGTTAAGTGACTCGCTCCAGGTCACAGAACCGGTCTGGAGCCAGGACTGAATCCAGAACTTGTATTCGGAAGTCTGGACCACCCTTTCTGCACTTCCCCCGTGTCTCAGACATGCCAAATTGCTTACATGGCCAGGACAAGTTGAGACCTTTCCCCTCTCGCCTTTATTACTAGTGTCCCCTCCCTGGACTGTCCCCTTCAACCACCCCCTTCCAGGAATCACATTCCTCAAGGCTCAGCTCCACTGCCCTCCTTTGTGTAAACTTTCCTGATCTCCACAGTGAGATTTAAAACCTTTGTCCTCTCTTCTCCCATTTCTTAATGATAGCACTCAGTTCATTATGCTTTATGATGATAATTTAACTCTGTCCTTTTTTTCCTTCCTAAAAAGCTATTGTAGAATTCTTGAGAACTGGGACTTACTTTTGTGTCCGCCCTCCCCAGAAGGGATGGCAAACACAAGACACACATCCCTTCATTTCCCCTTCTTTTGCTCATGGAGTCCAGACACAGCCTCAGAATCCTACTTTATACACTGGTCTCAGCATTTACTACCAGATGATGGAAATTGGCACCCAAGGTGAAACCTACTTGCCATCGTAGATATGACTACAAAATAACCCAAACAAACAAACAAAAAACCACATGCTTCCAACTGAATGTACATAAGGATACCATAAAATGTTGATGCTTAACTAAGGGAGAATTAGCTTATTCCTTAAACATGTATAGTCTAGGGCGCCTGGGTGGCTCAGTCGTTAAGCGTCTGCCTTCGGCTCAGGTCATGATCCTAGGGTCCTGGGATCGAGCCCCACATCGGGCTCCCTGCTCTGCGGGAAGCCTGCTTCTCCCTCTCCTGCTCCCCCTGCTTGTGTTCCCTCTCTCGCTGTGTCTCTCTCTGTCAAATAAATAAATAAAATCTTTAAAAAAAAAAAAAAAAACATGTATAGTCTACTTTGAAATGATTAAGAAATGTTGGCATATAAGGAGGCTTCCCAGTGCTCTCCTTGCCTCTGCCCAGCAGCTGGGAGAAGCGATTCTCCCCCTCTGCCCCTAATTACAGTCTGGGTTTGGGGGAGGCACCAGCACACAACAGAGGTCAGATTCCTAAGCAAGTGGGACATGCATACACTCCTGGTGCAAGTGAAGATCAGCCCAAACCACTCTGGAAAACTGTTTGTCAACATCCACCAAAGCCAAACACGTGTGGACCCTAGGACCCAGAAATTGCGCTTGGCCAACAGACAGGCATAGGGATATTCATCAGAAGATGTGCACTGTGATATCCACAGCACCACCATCCTCAATAGCCTCTCTGGGAAGAACCCAACGTCCATCAGGAGAAGGAAGGGAAAATAAACTGCGGTGTGTCCATACAGCGAGAAGTCAGGACTCCCTGCAATGACGTGACTGACTCCAGCAGACACACAGGATGAAAACACACTGTTCTAATGTATGATTCTATTTATAACATGTTGAAAGCCAGGAGGCTGATGGAGGTTAAGTCAGTGGCTGCTCTTGGGGAGGGTGAGCCTCCGGAATAAGGAAAGATGGGGACTCCTGGGGATGCTGGCCATGTCCTCTCTGCATCTGGTGCTGGTTCCCCAGGTTTGTGAAAAGTCACTGAGTTGCACATTTTTGCAGTGTATCCGGGGAGAGCCGCAGGGGATGGTGGGAAACCAGAAAGAAAGTTGCACCTTGACACTGTTTCCTCGACCAGGAATATACTCGACTCCCACTATTGCCATTACTCGAATGTGAAGAATACAAAGAAAGGATCATGTGTTCCAAGTCTTGGCCAAAGCATCCCCTACCCTGAGGAGCCTCTTCTGCTTCTGCTCTCCGCAGTGGGACTGAGTACCCTGAGGCTTGAGTTCCCTGCCCTCCACGTGCGAGCATCTCTCAGGGCATCGAGCACACACTACCCACTGACACCCCATCAGAGTGAAAACCGCCCCAGGTACCAGCGCTGCCTTCCCCGTCCCAGAGCTGCACGGGGCCCAGCACAGCCAATCTGCCCTGAACGCACGTACGCAGAGTCAGTACACAAGAAAGGTGGATGCAAAGTGTCGTTTAGGTTAATTCGGTCAGATTTTAGAGGCTTCAAAGAGGTTTTCTATTAATTATGTTTTTTATGTTTTGCACTTTCTGAGGCTCTGACATCTCAGGATCTTGTTGATCCTAGAGAAACAGCTGTTCCCAGGGGCAGCTGATACCCGAAGGAAGAGCAAACAACTTGCTTGTGAACCTGCCTTTCATATGCAAAGCAGCCACTCCGGAGCCCACACCCCCAATCACCCTGCACCTTACAGCTCACACTCCAGGCCAACATCCCTCCTGCCCTAAATCATTCCCGGGACCACCCCCATAACCCATAGCCTGCTGGCAAGCCCCAAGGCCGAGGCTTGACCAGTTTTCATCTAGCACCTCGAAGGTTCCCATTCGGCTTGTTCTCAGTCCCTCCAAGCTCATTAGAATTTAAATTTCCACCTTTACACTGACAGAGGTTTTTTGGTCCCTACACTGCCTTTATTAGGACATTTTACACCATCAAAGAAGCTTGGCAGTTATGGACAGATCAGTGTTTCCAAATCCCACTTTTCATATAATTAAAGTACATTAGAACACGGACATGTGGTAGAGAAAGTGCACTCAGGCTGCTGATGAAAGCAAAGAGCTGCACGTTCTTTGTTTTTAACTGTGCTTTGGAACAAGCATCAAAGGGACAATGAGACAACATTAAAAAATATTCTTTTCAAACCTCAAAGCTGATGAGAATCTAGGTGGTTTTTTTAATGTGTGTGTGTGTGTGTGTGTGTGTGTGTGTGTGCGCGCGCACGTGTATATGTGTATATAAAACATTTAAGGAAAAAGTAATCTAATTCCAGAAGATAGGACTTTTATTATAGCTTGCATTATATTGTTAGAAAGAAAACCACAGACCCCAAATGATGTTACTTAGGTTAATGCCCCAAGTCAATAAATCAGGGCTTCGTAGCTAACCTAAGGGCGGTTTCAACCTTTCCAGAAATGTAGTTTTATTACCCAGTCAGTCCGGGAATGTTCTGGTCAGTATCAATGAGGTAACTGTCACAGGGTCCTCTCCATCCCTGCCCCCCACCCCCAAAGGAAGAGGAGGTAATCTGCATAAGACCCTATGCTCTCCCCCTCCCAACCAAGAAAGAGTGAGTGACCACACCTGGAACAATCCTTTCTTTTCTTTTGTTATGAACTCCTCCCCCCACTCTCCTTCCTATAAAAACCTTCCTGTTTGTACCACTCCTTAGAACCCCTCCCCTCTAACTTGCCAGATGGGATGCTGCCCGACGATTCAAGTCAAGAATCACGTAATAAAACCAATTAGATCTTCAAATGGACTCAGCTGGATTTTGCTTTTTAACAGTCTAAATCATGCAATTAAGCCTTATAACCTTCCCTGACCTTTTCGGAGGGGGGGAAACCCCTCCTTGTCATTTATATCATCCGCTATGTTACCTTTATTTCAGTCTTTGTGTAGTTGTATTCTATCTATTCAAATTTTTCATCACGTGTGTGCCATCCTGATGAGAGACAGAATCCAGGGAGTGTGGGAATTGGAAGGTCCCAATTGCAACCTTCCTGCCAGCCAGCAATTGTCAAACGAGAACACCACGCCAGACTCACAGTCCTCTTTGAAGGTTACCTTCATAGGACATGGCAACAATTTTCTACAGTCTTGGGGATTTTTACAAGGCCTTTTTGTTCAAATGACACTTTTAGGGACAGCATCAGGTGGAAAGCTATGAATGTCTCACACTGCCCTCCCTGGGAACAGGAAAACGAGCCTGCTCTCCCTGACATGTTCTCATCACGCGAGAAGCGTGCACCTAGTCGGACACAGCGAGTCCTCCTCTGGGCGCCTCTGGTTAATTACGTAGGCTTGCGTTTTCAGTCCAGGCTCGGAAATCTCATTAGTTAGCACTGCAATTAAAGCAGAGCTCCACCTGGCTGGCAGGAATGGAGAAAGGGCTGGAACAATTGGGCTGGTTAACAGGAAAATGAGGCATTTAGCGCTTTTCTTCCAGAGAGACCCAGACAAGAATGTTTGCAGCAGCGGTGTTTGGAATAACAGAAAAATTGGAAAGACGCTCAATGAGGCTCTGTGGTCAAATTAGCTTCGGAAATAGTGTTTTAAAGAATTAAATGGGACTCTCTCTATGCATGGCTTCCCAGAATTTTAATAATCTAGGGTGTGTAGTGCTTTGTGTCTTCACGCAGAGAACTGCACAGAGTTGACCACATCCCTCCCCCGCTCCTTCTCCCCTGACCCCCCCCCATCCATTCACATCTCAGCGACTCATGCTCAGGAGTGGCCAGGGGGCCTGCTTTCCCCCCCAGGCCCCCCTGCTTTAGAGGGGCAAGTGCAGGGCCATGCGGGCTCCTTCCTGCTCCTCCCATTTGGAATCACTATTTACAGACACAAATGCCTGTCGACTAGCCTTTGTTCATTCCTAGAAGGTAACATAAGTAGCAGCCAATAAAGAATATTTTTATTAGTTTTAAATTTTTTTTCTGGCCTCTAACCTAATGGGGTGTGATATTGACTCTGAAAGTCAAGAGACTTGACTTTCAGAGTCAAGTCATACATGAAAATACATTGCTCACACCGTGTGGTGTTTCTAGGTAAAACTGAAAAGCCTACTGCAGCACTAGACCTCTAGTTGGCCCTTAACAAATTACGCTCTGGTCGGCAATTTCAGTGGTGTGAGCCTATCCAATGGTGAGGGGGTGGTATTGGGGAAGAACCAAGGGAAGAAGGATGTGGGCAGGCTGTGGATTAGGCACCCTCGGGGCAACAGACAGTGATTTTTTTTTTTCTACTTTCTTTTATTCTTGGGAGAACTCGCCTGGTGTTTGAGGGTAAAATTGGGGAACTTTACATAAATATCTTATTTTCAGCTTTTCTTGAAAAGTTTCCAGTTCCAGGCTCACTGGGCCTTTGGCAGGAGCTGCTCCCTCAAGATAAGGCTCCAGGCTGGAGTGAGTCTGCATCTGGCTTCGCCCTCAGCAGCCTGTGAGTTTCTGTTTTCTCCTCTCTGGGAAGTGAGGTCCCCTCCTCCACCTGCCTTCCCTCTTCCACAATGTGGACTCCACCTCCCACCGTCATTTCTGCCCCCCATTCCCTTTGTCCTCTATGAGTGTGTTCCTTTTCTCTAACCATTTACTGATGTGCTGGTGAGCTTCTGGAGGAAGCAGACATAAGCCCACGGGCTAAGTAAGCTGTGTGCATGCAGTTGGGGGCTCCAAGCATGTTAGCTACCTCGAGAAAGAGCTGATTTTAATCACCATTTTCCCCCTCTAGAGCCCACACTTCCAGCAGATATTAAAGGCCTGCTAAATACGACATTGGACCAGTACACCAGGAGGTAGAAGGGGACAGAAGGGTCCCCCGAAAAGCTGGTTCTGCAGCACCTGGACCTCCAGCTCTGTCCCCAGCCCCTGCAGGGTGGCCTCATCCCTCCACACCTTGGACATCTCAGCAGAACGAAGACCCTTCTCCAGAGAAGGCACAGCTGACAGAGGACCAGGGAGGGTGAAGAAGTCCCAAAGAGGATTAAGTCAAGTCTGAAGCTGCCCACTCCATTTCCCTTCCTCAGACACAGGCAGCCCCAACTGTTCGCTCAGAGAACTAGTGGGGCCCAGGCCCGAGAGAAAACACCCACACACGTTGACATTTGGGGGTCTCCTAAAGAGTGCTAGATGTTGTATCACTGTTGGGATAGACCATGGTTAACCTTCAAGCTCTCGTTACATTTCCATGAACTATGGGAGGTAGGGCAGTGAGTCAATCCCACCCACAGCTTACCTGTATCTAGGTACAGGGATGAGGAAACATCCTAACAGGTGGCAGGAGACTGGAGAGGCGGTAATAAGGTCACAAAGGGCCGCAGCCATGAAGTCACAGAAACAAAACCCCCAGAAGACAGTACAGTGATCTTACTACAAGGTAGGGATCAAGTCCGGTGGAGAAAAGTCTCAGGGCCCAAGCACTACGAGGTCCATGGGGCACACATCGAGGGCTGAGTTGTAAGTTGGGGGAACCTCAGGTCCCCGTGCGTCTCAACCCACAAGGCTCCAGCTGCATGGCCTCCTTCCTGTTCTTCAAACTCATCTGGTCAGCCTCAGGGCCTCCTCCCTGCTGCGTGTTCCCTCTCCTGAAACCCTCCTCCCTCTGTTCCTCACTCCCAGGCATTGCTCAGGCCCCAAGTCACATGTCCCATGCTCAGAGAAGCTCAGAGCTGCCTCTTCACACCTCCCTGCCTGTTTCCTTATAGCGCTTCTGTTGTCAGAAACTTCCCTGCCTATTTGCTCACAGCCCTTTGTCTGATGCGTCATCCACCTGTCCTCTTAGAAGGAATGCAGCACACGTGGAGGGTACAAAGTCGTGACTTGTCTGTCTCATCACTGATCTGTCCCCAGCACCCAGAATGTGCCAGACCCGTGGCTCAGCCTCCATAAAAATGTACTGATCCAATGGATGAAAGAGTCAATGAATGAACATGGGACAGATAAATATTTGTATGGACCCTCTGCTGGCCCACGTTACACCTGTCCATTTTTATTTTGCTGAGAATGTTTTCTTTGCTAGAAAACTTCGGGGTTCAGAATCAACTTTTAAACTGCTGCTTTAGCCGGGATAAGGGCAAATTCGCCTGAAGACGAGTTAGAGCAGAATTACATGGCTACCAAGGGAAAGATTCTGTGTGATCACGACACACCGCAAAGAGCCATCGAATGCGAAATTTCTTGCAAAGCTGAGAGAGGCCACGACCATTCTTGACCCCTGATTAGTAGAATAAAAGCTGCACCTTTTGGCAACAGAGGAAACTATGGAGGAGCCCAGGCCGACAAGACCTCGAGAGGGGCTCTGTACTGTCAGCAAGTTTCCCTTCATCTTTAAAGCCAGGCATTTCCAACAGCCCCCGCCTCAGGCCCTGTCCTGTCGTAATTTATTATTCATCACGATGAAGCTAAATCAGGGTTGCCCTGGTTACTGTGGGGCTCTTCTGAGGGCTGTGGCTACGTAATTGGTGTTGGCTTGGTTACTGAATGCTTTCAATTTTGAGACTCGAGTGGTGGTAATAAATGTAGCTATGAGCCTCAAGAAAAAACTCTAACAGGCTCTGGAAAGCATGAGATCGTCACAGAATTAAGGTTCCGGTCCAAAATGTGCCACTGAGGGTCTCCACCCGTGGTCCTGAGAAACCCAGTGATAAAACATAAAATAACTGGCCCATAAAAATTATCGATGACTTTTTAAAAACAGTAACAAGACTGAATCAGGAAACTATTAACTCGATTATTTCGGCTAAGTTAATTGGGCTGTCACACACAGGATGTGAGGTTTGCTGTGAAGACCCTGCTCAGACCAGCACTCAGGGAATGTTTCCTGAGCCTGGTGCTGGATCCCAAGAGAAGGAAGAGTTTTGGGGAGCAGCAGTGTGGAGGACGAACTAGAGGGAAGGTGACCTAGGAATGTGGCCTGGGGTAGAGTTTCCGAGAAGAAAGACAGTAATGCCTTGACCAGCCAGGAGAAGGACTGGAGGGTCAGAATTCACCCGGGGTCCTTTCTCAGAGGCCCAGCAACTTCGTACCTTTGACACCAGGCTGAGAATAAGGGAGAAGGATTACTAGCCTGCAGAAATCCTAAATGTGTTTGTGAGCATCTGGGGATCCGTGTGCTTTTGTTTGGAACTTGGTCTCCAAGCTGGAGCCAACCTGGGGCAGCTGCAAGGCAGTAGAAGTAAAGGAGTGGCATATTTAGGGTGAGAGGGTCTGAGATGTTGCCCCTCAAACCTACACTCATAAGGGACACATGGGACATGAGGAGTCCCAGAATTCCTCTGTGCCCCGGATGGTCCTGAGAAGAGATGGGAGAATCCCAAGCAGGGCAGGTCTTGAGCGGAGACCCTGGTAAGGATCTCAGACATCCTTAGCAGAGGTCAGCACAGACCCTCCAGCTGGATGGGCCACGGGTCATCATCTGTGCACCAGAAAGGGCTCGGAGGACATAAAAACGGGTGCCACTTGGCCCACCCCCACTACTGTGGTGCTAAATCCGCTCCCCCCACACCTAGATAAGACAAAAAAGGCGAAGATGAAGAAGGAAGAAGTGCCAAAGGGCTGAATACCTTCTGGAAAGCGAGTTAATCTTGGCGAGACTGTTTTAAACTGATAAAGATGAAATCACTTTGCAGGCAAAAGAGTCAAATTTACTTTTCCCAGATCAGTAGACACATGCCAAGCTGAGATGCATTACGGACAATGAGGCATGCATTTTGCAGTTCTGAGGCATATTGTGAAAATTTAAACACACCACATATAAAACAAATCAACAGGAATGAGACCAAAACTCTCTCGTAAACATAAATGCACATAAATAGGCTAAACTTGCAGTTAAGGAAAAAAAAAAAAAACCTTGAAAATATTATGCTGGGTGAAATAAGCCAGAAACACAAAAACAAATATTGTATGATTTAATATGAGGTACCCAGAGTAGACAAAACCACAGAGACAGAAAGTAGAGTAAGTTGGTGGCCAGACACTGTGGGAGGAGGGAACAGGGGGTTAGTGTTTAATGGGCACAGAGTTTCTGTTTGGGAGGATGAAAAAGTTCTAGAGATGGATGGTAGTGATGGTTGCACAACAATGTTAATGTATTTAATGCTCCTGAGTTATACAATTTAAAGTAATTAAAATGGTAAATTTTATGTTGTGTGTTTTACTACAATAGAAAAAAAAGGAGAAAGAAGACTCTCACCTTTATAAGCAGATTAATATACCATTTAGTGATTAACTCATAAGTGCAACGAAGAAAAGCAAGATGCACGATGCATAAATTAGCAATGATATAGGTAAAACCTTGCATACAGAAGAACATAAGATATAAAAATATATAAAATACTATAAAATATTTATAAAATAATATTATAAACTTTATATTCATGACTTAAAAAATGATTCAAAGCCCAAATAGATCACAAATATGAAAAAATAAAAAAATTGACAAAGAACTATCCTTCAAGTACCACCACTCTCAGACAGTTTGGGGAATTGGTTCTTTGACAAGAGCAACAAAACTGACAAATCTCTAACAAGAAAAAAGATAAAGGCACATATTGACATATGAAATGAAAATGGAGATACCACTACAGACCCTGCAGACATTAAAATAATGATTAGGGAATAATATGAACTCTACATATGTAAATTTCACAATTCAAATGAAAAGAATCAACTCCTTTAAAAATACTAACTACCACAACCCAACCAATATGGTAACTTTAATAGCTTTTTCCTGTTAAGGGAATTAAACGCATAATTTTAAATCTTCCCAAAGAGAAGTCTCTAGGCCTAGATGGACCCACTGAAAAATTCTATCAAACACTTTAAGAGAAATGAACCCTGATTCTACACAATCTCTTCCAGAAAAGAGAAGGGAAAACTTTGCAACTCATTTTATAGGGTCATTATTACCCTGATGCCAAAACCAGGCAAAAACAACAAAACAAACAAATGAACAAACAAAAAGACCAATATTTCTCATGAACTTAGCTGCAAAATATCCTCAACAAAACACTAGCAGACTAAATCCAAAAAATGTATGAGAATGATTATACACCATACCCAAGAAATATTTATTCTAGGTATATAAAACTGGTTAGTATTAGAAAATCAATCAATGGGGGTGCCTGGGTGGCTCAGTCAGTTAAGCGTCTGCTTTCAGCTCAGGTCATGATCTCAGGGTCCTGGGATCAAAACCTAAATTGGGCTCCCTGCTCAATGGGGAGTCTCCTCCCTCTCCCTCTGTCTCTCCCCCAACTCATGCTCTCTCTTGCTCTCACTCTCTCTCTCTCTCAAATAAATAAATAAAATCTTTAAAAAAAAGAAGAAAATCAATGTAATCTACCATATTGATAAACTAAATAAGAAAAATCATGTGATCATATTAATTGATAAAACATCTGACAAAATCCAACACCGATTCATTTAAAAATCTTTCAGCAAGTTAGGAATAGAAGGAAATGATCTCACTCTAAAACACACATACACACACACACACACCAAATGTACACAAAAACCCTATAACTAACATCACATTGATGGTGGAAGGTTGAATGCTTTCCCCCTTTAAGATTGTGAACAAAGCAAATATGTCCATTCTTACCACATTTATTCCACGTAATACTAGAAATTTTAGCCAGTGCAAACAGGCAAGATAAAATGCACACAAATTGGAAGCAAATCCCAGAAAATCTATCAAAAAAACTCCTAGAACTAAAAAATGAATTCAGCAAGGTCACAGAATACAAAATCAACACATAAAAATCAATCACAATTCCATATAGTAACAATAAATGTGCAGAACTTAAATTAAAAGCAAATGTCATTTGCTATCAATCCAAAGAGAACAAAACATTTAAATATACATTTAACAAATATATATAGAGGATCTGTATGCTGAAAATTATGAAATTCTGTTGAAAAAAAATCAAGAAAGGTGTAAATAAATGGAGAGATATACCATGTTCGTGGATTGTTAGACTCAACACAGAAAGACATCAATTCTCTCCAAACTGCTATATAAAATTAATATAATTCCTATTAAAATCTCAGTTAATATATTTTGGAGACAGAGACAGCACATTCTAAAATTTACATGTAAATCACAGCCTATGGAGTAGCTAAAACAATCTTGACAAAAAAGAATAAAGAGGGAAGAATCACTCTACCCAATTTTTTTTTAATTTTATTTATTTGCCAGAGAGAAGAGAGAGAAAGAGAGAGCACAAGCAGGGGAAGTGGCAGGCAGAGGGAGAAGCAGACTCCCCGCTGAGCAGGGAGCCCAATGTGGGGCTCAATCCCAGGACTCTGGGATCATGACCTGAGCCTAAGGCAGACACTTAACCGACTGAGCCACCCAGGTACCCAATGCTCTACCAATGTTAAAGCTTGCTATATAGCTACAGTAACCAAGACTGTGATATTGGCAGACAGTGTGCCCAGTGACACACAGATCAATGAGACAGAACAGAAAACAGAAATAAACCCACACAAATATTCTCAACTGATTTTTTCACATAGGTGCAAAAGCAATTTGGTGGAGGAAGGATAGTCTTTTCCATAAACAGTCTGGAGCAATCAATCATGGGACAAAATAATGAACCTTGACCTAAACTTCATACCTTATACAAAAATTGACTCAAATGGGACAATTTTTAAATTTAAAGTGTAAAAGTATAAAACTCAGGAAAGATATCGGAGAAAAGTGTTCAGACTAGTTTAGTCTTGACACCAAAATCATCATCTATGAAAGGAAAAAAGGAATAAATTAGACCTTATAAAAATATAAATTTTTGTTCTCTAAAGAGGTTGAAGAGCCAAGTTATAGACTGGGAGAAAATATTTTCAAGCCACATATTTGGCAAAGGACTAATGTCTAAAGTATATGAGGAACTTTCAAAATTCAATAGTAAAACACAAAGAAACCCACTGGACAAAACACAAGAACATCTATTTCACTAAACCACATATAGAGATGTCAATGAAGCACATGAAAAGATGTGTGACACCAAGGAAATGAAAAATAAGATGACAACATACCACTACATACTTACAAAAATGACTAAAACCAAAGACAAAATTGACAACACTAAAAGCTGATGATGATGTGGAGAGACTGGATCACTCATACATTTTTGATGGGAATGTAAAATGATACGGCCACACTGGAAAACAGTTGGTAGTTTCTTATAAAACTAAAAATATAACTATCGTATGATACAGCAATTGCATCTTTAGATATTCATCCCAGAGAAATAAAACTTATGATAGCACAAAAACCGGTACACGAATGTTCATTGCTGCCTTATTTATAATAGCCAAAATCTGGAGTTAGCTCAGATGTCCTTCAACAGATAATGGTTTAATAGTCATACATATATACCATGGAATACTACCCAACAATGAAAAGAAACAGACCATTGATACACATGATAACTTGGATGAATCTCCATGGAACTGTGCTGAATTCCACACAGTATTATAGTATCATTCCATTTATATAACATTTTGGAAACGACAACATTTTGGAAATAGTGGACAGACTAGTGGCTACCAGGATGGGGTGGAAAGGAAGTAGGTATGGTTATAAAGACTAGTATGAGGAATCCTTGTGGTGTTTAAATATGTGGTTCAGTATCTCGACCGTGGTGTGGATATACGAACATACACAGGTGACAAAACTGCATAAAACTTAATACACATACTCTAACACCCATACAGACAGAATAATGAATACAAATAAAAATGGGGAAATTTGAATAAGATGAATTGATTCTATCAATGTCAGTATTGCTGTTGTGATATTGTTACCATTGGGGGAAACCAGAAAAAGTGTACAGACGATTTCTCTCCGTTATTTCTAACAACTTCATGTGAATCTACAAATTTCTTAGTAAAAATTTCAGTGGAAAAAAATTGTATATTACCAATCCTAACCCTCCTCTGTTTCCATTCTAGAAACAGCATTTGTAGGTGACATTATATAGATGCTCATTATGGAGTAGCATCAAATACAAAACAAGTCTTTCTACCCATTTTCACAGGGTTCTTGAGATTTTTCAGATGCAATATCTATAGGGAGTAAAAACAAAGGATTTGTGGCTATTCTGTTTTATAGAAGTTATCTGATCAATACAGATAGACCTATTCTCTGTTTGCCCATTTCTAAAATGAGAGGATTAACCATGGACAATGTCTAATTTCATTCTTGCTGTATAATTCTGTGTTCATTCGACTCCAATTTCCAACTTACTTGTTTACGTGAAAAGTATTAATGTAGAAAAAGAAACAAGAGGAAGTTGATTTGTAATTTGCTCCTTTCTCCACACTAGCATGTATTATTTTGCTCTAAGTCTGAATGCATTTTTAAATCCTTAACAACCAGGTTTAGCCACACTTTAAACCAAAACATTTTATTTCTTTTACTATCCCCTCCAAAATGCTTTGTAACAATTTAGGAGATGACTGGGTCAGGCATGGAATGAAAACATGGATAACAGCATAACCCTTTTTGAACTACAAATGCCTACAAATAATGTTTGAGTAAGGTGCAGTACACTTTGGTATTTATTCATGGAAGAAAAGATCTGTTTTGTTTTCATCATTAATTAACTATTTTTTTTTCTTCCCTCCTTCCCTCCCTTCCTTCTTTCCTTTCTTCCTTCCCTCCTCTTTCCTTTCTTTCTCTTTTTGGTGCCAGAACTTAGGACAAAGGAACATGAACAAAAGGGTAAATAAAACAGCCAGGCTAGATTGGGATGTAGTAAGCAGGTGGGGAGGGTGGGGGAAACAAAAAAAGGTATTCAGATAAAGAAGAAATTGTATGTTAATGAGTGGAGCAAGAAGAAAATGAATCAAATGCGAGAACTCCAGCAGGAGGTGCTAGTAAATGTTCAACAACTGACTCTTCAGAACTGCATACATATATAAACTAATTACAAATTTTAATAACACAAAGGATTTGTAACAAGTAATTTACAATAAAAATACAAAAATCCACATACTATACATAACTTTAAGTATACTCTGCATACTTATATAACTATGAATTATACATCTATAACTTCGGTTTGACTTGTTATTTCTTTTTTAAAAACAGCTATCCTGAGATGTAAGTCCAATTTACCCATGTAAAGTGTACGATTCAGTGGTTTTTAGTTTATTCACAGATATGTGCAACCATAATCAGGGTCAATTTTAGATGGTTCTCATCACCACAAAAGGAAACCCTATACCCTTTAACTATCACCCTTCTTTCCCCTTACTCCAGCCCAAGGCAACCATTAATGTACTGTGTCTCTATAGAGTTTCTCTCTCTCTCTCTCTCTTTTTTTTTTTAAGATTTATTTATTTATTTGAGGGGGGAAGGGGCAGAGGGAGAAGGAAAGAGAGAATCTTAAGTAGGCTCCATACTGAGCATGGAGCTCAATGTGGGGGCTCGATCTCATGACCCGAGATCATGACCTGAGCCAAAATCGAGATTTGGATGCTTAACCAATTGAGCCACCCAGGTGCCCTCTATAGTTTTCTATTCTGACTTTCATAGGAGAGGAATCATACAATATGTGGTTTTGTGTGACTGGTTTCTTTTACTTAACATAATGTTTTCAAGGTCCATACATGCTGGAGCATGTGTCAGTACTTCATTCCTTTTTTATGTCTGAATAATAGTCCATGGTGTGGATATACCACTTTTTGTTTACCCATCTGTCTGTTGATGGACACTGCAATTATTTTCACATTTTAGCTATAATGAACAATGCTGCTATAAACATTTATGTACAAGTCTTTGTATGGACATGTTTTCATCTCTCTTAGGTATGTACCTAGGAAGGAAACTGCTAGGTCATATAGTAACTTTATGTTAATCATTTGACTCTAGGTCACATAGTAACTCTATGTTTAATCAGATTCTTTTCCAAAGCAGCTGCCTACCAACAGCATTCCCATCAGCAATGCACAATGGTTCCAATTTCCAATGAGTTCATAAGCATTCCTTCCTTTTCTATTTTTTGGAAGAGACTGCGAAGAATTGCTATTAATTCTTCTGCAAATGTTTGGTAGAAATCAGCAGTGAAGCCACCTGAGCCTGTGCTACTCTTGGGTAGTTTATGCTCTTCGCTTGTTATAGGTCTACTCAGATTGTCTATTTCTTCTTGAGTCAATTTAGGTAGTTTGTGTGTTTCTAAAATTTGTCCATTTCATCTAAGTTATCTGATTTGTTGGTATATAAATGCTCATAGTCTTCCTTTATAATCCTTATTGTGTGATAAGCTTGGTAGTTCCCCCCTTTCATTGCTGATTCTGATTCTATTAAGTCTTTTTTATTTTTTCCCCAGTCAAGTTATCTAAAGGTTTGTCAATTTTGTTCTTCTTTTCAGAGAACAAACATTTGGTTTTGTTGATTTTCTCTATTGATTTCCATTTCTTTTTCTTAAGTTTCTGCTCTAATCTTTATTACTTCCTTACTTCAGCTTGCTTTAGGTTTTGTTTCTCCTTCTTTTTCCAGTGTTTCAATACGTAAAATTAGGTACTGATTTGGTGTCTTTCTTCTAAGCATTTACGACTATAAAGTTCCCTAAGCACTGCTTTAGCTGCATCCCCTAAGTTTCGGTATGTTATTTATTCATTTTCATTCATCCTCAAGGTTTTTCTGATTTCCCTGCTGATTTCTTCTTTTACCCAGTTATAAGGAGTGTTATTTAATTTCCACATCTTTGTGAGTCTTTTTTTTCTTTTTTGGACTATTGGTTTCTAATTTCACTCCACTGTAGTCAGAGAACATACCTTGTATTATTCTGTCCTTTTAAATTTACTTAGTTTATGGTCTAGCATATGGTCTATCCTGGAGAATGTTCCATATGCAATTGAGAAGAAAATCGAGTCCATTGTCAGGTACAGTGTGCTATAAATATCTGTAAGGTCTATAGTGTTGTTAAATTTTCTTCTTCTGTGTTGATCTTCTGTCTAGTTGTCCTATCCATCATTGAAAGGGTGATATTGAAGCTTCCAACTATTATTGTTGAATCAACTGTTTCATTATTTTTTTTTTTTTGCTTCATGTATTTTAGTGTTCTGATACTTGGCACATACATGTTTACAACTGTCATATCTTCCTGTTCTGTAGACATTTTAATCATTATAAATTGTCCCTCTTATCTGTAGCAATTTTTGACTTGCTGTTTCTTGAAAAATTCATTATCCATTTTTATTATTCAAATAAATCAGTTTATGAATAAATGCTTGATTGGCATTTTTGTATAAGTTAACAAATACGGTGGAAGTGAAATAACAAAGACTTTTGGAACTTTACCAGAAATGAACTTCTTTGCTGAATCGTATAAATACTTTTGGATGTAGAAGAATATGTCGTCAACCTTTTGTGCTACATTCAATGTAATGGCTGTAGACACAATACACTTTTATGTTAATCTGCACTACTAACATTTTTTCCACTACCTTCTTAAATCTAAACCCAGAGTTGGCAAACTATGGTCCATGGGCCAAATCCAGCCCATGGCCTGGTCTGTGACTGATTTGGGGTTACAATAGCAGAGGTGAATAGCTGCAATAGATACCATCTGCCCTGCAAAGTCTGAAATATTTACTATTTGTCCTTTTACCAAAAAAAAAAAAAATCCCCCAAATTAAAAAACAAACCTATACCTGACATAGACAATTAACAAGCTAATAAATAAAAAGTCCTGATTTTTAGTCTTTGCTGATTTCCAAGATGTACCTTACTCAAATTAACACTAAAGTGCTAAATAAAATTAGCAAGAACTAATTCTGATAATATTTCTGTGTCTGATAAACTACAAGTAATTATGACTTTAAAACGATGAAAATTCAAACACATGAATGTTTAACATTCTAAATAAGCATTCCAAGAAAGAGAATTCAATGTTTTAGTAAAAGCAACATGATTAAAAAAAAAAAAATTTACTCCCTCCATGGCCAGTTTCCAGCTACCAACAAGACATCAGTGGAAGCAGAGTCCTGAGGAGAAGCACAGTAGCACATAGGATGGTTAATTTTACACATTAACTTGAGGTGCCCAGATTAAACATTATCTCTGCATCTGTGAGGGTATTTCTGGATAGGATTAGCATTTGAATCAGGGACTCCGTAGACTGCCCTCCCCGAAGTGTGTGGACAAAGTCCAATCCACTGAAGGCCCGAATAGAACAAAAGGTGGAAGAAGGAGGAATTCCTCTCTTTTTTCCTGCCTCACTGTTGAGCTGGGATATCCAACCTCACCTTCTCTGGTCCTTGGACTTGGGGTTTACCCTGTAGGATCCCCTGCTTCTCAGGTCTTTGGACTCAGACTAACTTGTACCACTGGCTTTCCTGGGTCTCCGGCTTGCAGACAAAAAATCATGGGACTTCCCAGCTTCCACAATCATGTGAGCCAATTCCTCATAACAAGTCTCTTCATACATAATAAATTTCACATATATAACAAATTAATCTCTCTGTATGCGTATGTATGTATATATGTGTTGACCTTGAATAATGCAGGGGTTACAGGCACCGACCCCCTGCACAGTTGGAAATCTGCATGTAACTTTTGTCTCCCCCAAAACTTAACTATTGATAGCCTACTGTGGACTAAAAGACTTACCAATAACATGAACAGTCGATTAACACATATTTTGTATGTCATATATATTATATTCTAACAATAAAGTAAGACAGAGAAAAGAAAACGTTATCATGAAAGTTTTAAGGAAGAGAGAATACATTTACAGCACTGTACTATATGAGAAAAAAAAATCCATGTATAAATGGACCCAGGCAGTTCAAACCTGTGTTGTCTGGGGTCGACTCTATATCTCCTACTGGTTCTGCTTCTCTGGAGAAACCCATTAACATAACACATAATACAATATTTCTACCTTAAGGATATAATGGATGTAAATAACCTCACGATCATGCAAAGAAGAGTGTATTTATAAAAAAAAAGTAAGTGGTGTTTTTAGTAGAATGTACTTAATTGTGATTTATATTAGTTAATTTTTAATAATGGCTATAACCAGATCACAAAATCTGATCATTTAATAAGCCATTCTTCCAAATCAATATGAGCCTGCTCCAGCACACCCTTCCTTCAGGAGCTATTTCTGCACCCAGATGAAGGAAACAGTTCCTGACAAAATCATCATCCCTTCTGCATCTCTTAGGTGGACTTGGAAACAGGATAAGGTGCAAGTTATAATTTCCAAGTACCTCATGCCTTCTTCCTTTGCTACCAAATGCTTTTTTTTCATCGCCTGTTCTCCTGGGTTCTGTGAAATATTCTTTGCCCATTACTTTAAGGAAAAGAGGCTGTCCTCTGGCTTCACCTAGCAGAAATCACACATCATACCTGGGAGGCACTCACAGGGGAGAGGCTGAACTCAAGTTCTCCAAACAGAAACACAAACAAACAAGAAAGAAGACGGTAGTGATCTGCTTCCCATCAAAACGCTTGCCCAGGTGTCATATCTCCTGAGGCCACCTTTTATTTTGTTCTTGGAGTTATAGGTACATAACAGAAAACCTGAGCAGACACTAGAGATGTCCAATTAGTGGGCAGATAACAGGCACAGCGGGATCAGGGATAACCAGGCTCTCCAGCTGACAAGGATATATCGCACTGTCCCTGCGGTGTGATGAATCTAATTAAAAAGGACTTAGGGTCAGAAAAACAGTGGTGTGGTCATGGGTAAAAACCACATACTCATGTTACTGTTTACTTACAGGGAAAGATACTTCTTCCAGTTAGATGCTTGATGTGGCTGGAGAAGAGCTCCCATTTCTTACAAAACTACACACTGTTTTCACTTCTCTTTGCTGTGACATATAAGCTATGGTTTAGGTTCCTTGAAATTCTTCTCTATACAGGAAAGGATTTCCCATGTTTTCAATGATTGACTTTGACCAAAAATAAAGGGGACATATTCTTTACCTCTACTGTCTGATGCTTTTTATCTTCTCCTTCTTTTTTAACTATAAGTATCATTCTAAAGTTAAAATGCTATGTAAAACAGAACCATAATGATCTGCCAGTGGTTACAAGTGTAGGATGACTGATTTCAGCACCTGCTAGCACTATGACTTAACTCCCAAGGTCTCAATTTCTTTACCTGTAAAGTGGAGATAAAACAGTACCTGTCCCCTATTCATAGTTGTCAGGAGAAAATGAATGAACATATATAATGTGCTCAGAGCAGTGCCTTCAACATAGCAAGTGCTCAAGAAACTTAGCAATCATCACATCGCACTTAGTACTAGCTTTGCATTAAAATATCAAGGAACACATTTCAAGCTTATATCTAAATACATATTAAAATGAGTTAAATATATACCTTTTATGAAATTTTCCACCTAAATTTCTAGTTTCTGTGGCAATACTGAATAGGACAAATATTTTTAATCTACTCCGTACTACAGTGATGGAAATTCTGTTTGTTTTCTTCTTAAAAAAATCTGTACCTGACTACGTTTAAATTGACCAAAAACAAGGACAAAAATGCATGTTGACTCTGGTCATGTCTGTGATAGCAAAACTCTGGTCATGTCTGGACATGAACTCACTGCCTCTAAGCACAGATAAACATGGTGCACTATGGGGGAGTGCACACAGTTGCCTTTAAAAGAATGAGGGACCACCTTCATATAGTTGACCAATGTGGGGGTTAGGGATGCCAACACCTCCAACGTAGTCCAAAATCCCCAAAATGGGGAACTTTTGACTTCCCCAAAACTTCACTAGTAGGCCTACTGTTGACTGGAAGTCCTACCAATAATAGGAACAGTTGATTAACACATATTTTGCATATTATATGAATTATATATTGTGTTCTTATAATAAAATAAGCTAGAGAAAAGAAAATGTCATTAAGAAAATGATAAGGAAGAGAGTACATTTACAGTACTATATCTATCGAGTAAAATCCATGTATAAGCAAACCTATTGCTGTTCAAGGGTCAATTGTGTACTTCCACAGTAATGTCTGAAATAATGTCAGTGAGCAGGGAAAATGTCTAAAATAATATCACTGAGTAGGGAAATGAGACAAAAGTAGTAAGTTTATTTAAAAAAACTATATGAGGGGGCGCCTGGGTGGCTCAGTCGGTTAAGCGTCATGATCTCAGGTCATGATCTCAGGGTCCTGGGATTGAGCCCTGCAGTGGGCTCCCTACACAACAGGGACTCTGCTTCTTCCTCTCCCTTTGCTCCTCCCCCTCCCCGCTCCTGCTCTCTCTCTCTCTCTCTCTCAACTAAATGTTTCAAAAAAACCATATGAAAAAAACTGTGCATATACGTGTACACATAGATGATACATAAATATACATGCACACAAAGAGAGGTGGATGCATCATAAAGTAATCACACAGGGTGGCAGGGAGTGGGAGGCAGAGAGTGAGAAGAACTTTCATTTTTATTCTAATTGATGTACTGCTTGCATCTTTTATAATAAGAACTATTAATATTTTATTTCACATTTAAAAAGGAAAACAGCATCTTTTCATTTAAGACAAAATACTTATCAACACGCATAATGCATCACATTCTAATGATCTGCATTTGAAGAGCATTCTGTTATGCTTTCGTTTAAAAGCAGTGTAAGAAACAACATACAGAGCTGTCAGTTGCTATGTTGTACGCTTGAAACCAATGTAACATTGTGGGCAACTACACTTCAATACAAAAACACATTTCTTAAAAAAGCAAGAAAAGTGTGAAACGAAATCCAGAACTTTTGCAGGATTAACCGAAAAAATAAGGTCACAGAAAAAGATTTTTAAACAAAAGTTTGAGGCTGTCATAATTCATTGTACAAAGCAGCCTCAAATGAAACAACCGTGATGAGGCATTTTAAAAGGCTTTTGAAAGCCAACAATGCTTTTTCTTGTAATTAACCTAAAACAGCATGTTACTTAAAATCCCAAAATGATTTTTTACCTTCCTCGGGCACTCTTAGGAAAAGAGCAACCGGGAGACAGTCACTGCTTGACGACTCACTGACACATGCTCTGGGCCAGGAATGGCACCAGGCCCTGCACCCATGATAAGGCACAACCTGGATGTGGCCTTTCCCTTCTGCTGCTTTGCCAAGTAGGAAATGATGGGGGAGAGGCCAGTCTCAGGAGGAAAAGAGACTGCCTCTCGGATGGGGTGATCCAGGAAGGCCCCTCTGCAGATACACCACCTACCCTGGAATTTAGAGGATGAGAAGGAACCTCCCACGCAGACGATGTAGCTCATAGGAGCAGCCCCAGGTGAGAAAGAGCCTGGAACTCCCTTGGCTGGAACAGAGTAGGTTTAGGGGACAAGGGGCACCCCAGGAAAGCTGGGGGAGGAGAGGGAGAAGCCCAGGGACAGCACGGGAAGTTTGCAGGGGAAGCGGTGGGAGAGGGAGTCATACCAGGGTAAGCTCTAAGGGACAGTGAGGGGATGTTAAGGACCATCACAGGAAGCTGTTGGAGGACAGAGAAATGGGGGAGGCCTAGGGGAGGAGGGGGAAGCCGGGGCAGGGCATCACAAGAAGCTGGATGGAGGAGGAGGGGGCAGGAGGGCTCCAAAGGAACAGGAAGCAGAAGGGGATGGATGAAAGAACTCACCGGTAACAAGGAGGGCTCTCTGCACAGCACTCCATGTGCAATGGGAAGCATATGATTGAATTTATATTTTAAGAAGCTCTTCACACAAAAATTTGTGAATGGATTTGAACCCAACACACTGAGGAAACACACACACACACACATGCATACGGACATATACATATATATGTAGAAGACACATGCTCTCATGCAATCGTATCAGAAATTAACAGTAAAAGGATAGGAAAGAAAAAGAAAACCCAAAAGTCTAGGTACCTAGAAGTTAAGAACATAAATTTAATGAATGTTTAAACAGCAAAGCCAAAATGAAATTCTAATTTCAATGTAATTCAGTGAAACCCAATAACAGCACTGTGGCCCTCTGTGACTCAACTATGAAAAGTGCCAAATGAACAAATTATACCTGGGAAAGTAGAGGGGTTAATAAAATAAAGCACGGTCAATGAAACAACAAGTCAAAGAGCAATCTTGATTAACAAAACTAGCAGCTGGTTCTTTGAGGGAAAACAATTTTAAAAAAGGATAAACTCTGAATCAAGGGAGAGGAAACATAATTTAGCATTAGAAATCAGAGAAGACATCAACCAAAGGGCTTTGAAAATGACAACAGCCTGACTGAGATAGAAATCACGTACAATCCACCTACGTAAAGTTGACAATTCATTGGTGTTTAGTATCTTGACAGACCTGTAGAGACACAGTCTATTTCAGGACATTTTTATCATGCCAAAAATAAATCTTAAACTCTGCCCAAACTCCCCATTTTCCTTCATGCCCCCCAGCCCCAGGCAACCACGGATCTACTTTCTATGTCCACAGATTTGCTAAACACTTATTTTTTAATTAGAAAAGAACATGACCTGTAGCATTACAACAATACAACAGATGATATACACAATTTTAGAAAGATATGTACTAACAAAAATTACCCCAAACAACATAAATAACACAATGAGCCCATAAAAAAAATTTAAAAGCAGCCAGATCAACTCCCCAAAATGCAACAAACTGTAGTAATTCCTAGGCTATTTCAACTGTTTCAGAAAACAGATCAAACCACACGCTTCTAAGTTCATCCCAGGCTGGCAGCATAATTCCAATACAAAAACTGGACAAGGCTGTGAGTGAAGGTAAACTGTGGATCAATCTCATGTATGAATTTAGGCATACAACCCTTAAATAAAATATTAGCAATTTGAATGCAGAGTAATATGTATGCCTCAAAAGCACCCTGACCAAGGGGGGGCCTATTTCCACAATGCAAAGATGGTTCAGCATTAGGAAATCTATTAATGCAAATCACCACATTAATAAACGAAAAGGGGAAAGCTGTATGATCACCTTCACAGATGTTGAAAGATGATGATAAAATTTACATGCATTCTTGATTAAAATAAAAATCTTCGAGAGCCAGGCCAGATGGAAGCCCCGTGAGTTATTAAGGGCACCTTTCTCGTAAGCTGACTGCAAACATTAGGCTAAGTGGTAACTCCTCAGGTCAACCCCCTTTCACTTTCAACCCCTTGAAAGTCAGCCATAAAACACGGTATTAAAAAGGTCTGTTATGAGTCAAACTTTTTCCCTCATAAATCCTCATTGGGAATAACAGGTGACACAGGGTTTGGGCTGATCCAGATTTACTTGGGAAAGTGACCTGTAAATTCTGACTTCTTGGGTCCCTGCTTCCTTGGACACTACAGATCGGTGTGGAAATGCTCTGTCTGCCTTGGTCGCTTGGCAGGAGTCCACCTGATCAGGAAAGCTCTGTGTTGGCAGGCAGGCCTTGCGCCTCTGACTACAAATATGCTATATAAACTGTTGGAAAACAGGCTGTGGCTTCTCGGAGTCAGCGTAGCCTGTGTGTCCTTGAACTTCCTCTGTGAGAGCAGTACACAGCCTGGGAGATGATGCTCAAGGGAAGCTGCTGGGCTTCCTGATGATGGGAAGATGCTCTCCCTCCCTTCTGCCCTGTCTCCTCCCCTGTGTCCTTTATGAAGCTCAGTGGTTAGATTACAAGCCTATTTCATTGTGGGCTACTGAATGCCAACTTAAAACTGTATCAGTGTAAAAAGCCAAGAAAAAAATATGCAAGCTATAAATATGCACATAGAGGGACAACACCCTTACTTTCACAGCTACAGGGCAGTCCACCTGGACACGAAAAGGTACCTCAGAAAAACTTTTAGAGTGAATGAAAAAGTTCTAGAAAACAAACAAAAATCAATGGCATTTCTGCTTCTGGAAAGATAGAGATGAACCCTTTCCTATTCCTCTAAGTACAACTAGAAAAACCCTGGACATGATGTATCAAACGTATATTAAAAGACTAGAAAGTATAAAGACAGACTGGTTAGGGACCTCAGGACCCAAGGAAGGGAACAGCAATGAGTTTCCTGGGCTTTCTTTTTGCCTCATAGATCCTGTAGCTGGAGATGAAGACAGAGGACCCCCCCTTCCCACCCCCCAACTCCCACAGTGTTGAGGGAGACCACATGGAGAGCATGGGCTTCCACCTCATCCGGCAATAGGAGGTGCCATCCCTCCTCCCCCAGGTTAAGTGGACACCACACAGCGATCATGAGGCCACCTTCCCACCCCATCTCAAAATAATCCACCTGGGGAGCAGTGATGAGGCATTCCACCCTTCCCAGCCAGGCAGGTATCAGTGGAGGCCTACTGGGGAAATGACAACTCTTGTCCCCACGTAGGAAAAAATCATTAGTAGGATCTAGGGATAGGTAATTCTTACACTTAACACCCAATGCATGATCCAAAAAAGCAAAAATGGATAAATTAGACTTCATCAAAATTTAAAGCTTTTGCTCTGTCAAAGACCCCATTAAGAAGATGAAAATGTAAACTATAGACTGGGATAAACATTTGCAAAGCTCACCTTCAACAAAGGACTAGTATCTAGAATATAAAGAACTCTCAAAACTCAACAGTATTAAAAAGTGGGCAAAAGATGAGATATGACCAGACACTACACCAAAGAGGATATGCAGATGGCAGTGAAGCACAGGAAAAGCTATTTGTCATCATTATTCATCAGGGAAGCACAAATTAAAACCACGAGATGTCACTCCAAAGCATGAGAATGGCTCAAGTAAAAAAAAGCACCAACCCCCCAATGCTGACGAAGATGCAGAGAAACTGGGGCTCTTGTACACTGTTGGTGGGAATGTGAAATGATATTGACATTCTGGAAAACAGTGTGGCAGTGTCTCGAAAAACCTAAACACAAGCCTGTCATGCAACCCTGCAATTGTACTCCTGGGCATTTATGGTAGTAGGAATGTTCTGCATCTTGACTGTTCATCAGTGTAAAGTAAACCCCATAAGGTGCTAGCAATGCAGGGAAACTGGGAAAAGCTACAGAGATTTCTCTGTATTACTTGCAACTGTTCGCAAAGCCACCATTATCTCAAAATGAAAAGTTTAATTTAAAAAATCAATAGCTTTCCTATATTATAGCAATAAGCAATTATAAAAAATAATAAAGAAAAATACCCTTGACATTAGCATCAAAAACTGCAAACAAACTAGAAATAAAGTTAATACAAAATGTTTAAGCACTTTATGAAGAAAGTTTTAAGACTTCCTTCAAGGCATGAAAGACCTGAAAATAGAAGAGAAAGAATCCATTTCTGGATAAAAAGACTTGATCTTTATAGATCTCAATTCTTTCCCAAGGTACCTACATTCAATTCTGCTTCTATGAAAAAAAGCTCAACCTCCCTGATGACCAGGGTATGCAAATTAAAATAATGAGATTTCATTCTTCATCCTTCAGACTGGCAAACATTTTCAACACTGGTAATAACTAACGCTGGCCTGGGAGTGGGACATGCTCATTTCCACAGACTGTAGGTGGAAGTGTGTATGAATATAGCCCTTTCTGGAAGGCGGTATCTATCAAAAATTTGAATGCATTTACCCTTTGGGCCATCAATCCAAATTTGAGGAAATGTCCTACATAAACACACACAGACTTGTTCACAGATTTATTTACAAGACAATGAGCTCTAGTATTATTTATGACATTAGAAGTTAGAGACCATGTAAGTGCCTTGAAGTTGGGGGCCTGTTAAATAATGTATACAACTTGCATGCATAGAATTTAATGCAGGAGTCAAAAAGACAGACTAGATCTGAGGCTATCTCTCAATTTGACATATAGAAATTTCCATAAGAGTACATGCCAACCTGAGGTATCAAAGAGGACTTTTTATACTTCTGTGGTTTTGAAATTTTTCAATGGATATATTTCTTTGGTAGTTTGAATTATCAAATAAATAAAATAGATACATTTCTGGAAAAATAAGAAAGGAAGAGAAATAGAAAATATAAAGCACTATGAACACAAATAAAAGAAATAAGAACATAATGTTACCATAGGTATTTTTAAGACAATTCAATGCATTACTTCATATTAATAAATATGGAAAGGTCAATACAATGAAAAAAATGTTAATAATACAGACATTGTCAAAAGCTTAGAAAGAAATAGAAAAAAGCTGGAATAGAAAACTATGTCAAATAACTATTTCATAAAATAGTGCTGGACCCAGAGAATTATACATTTAAGTGTTAATATCCATCAAGGAAAAGAAAATTCCTTAGATTTCATTTATTCAATTAAATTGGTTGAATTTCATAAATGAAATTATGAAAATTTGAAATTGAAAAATGAAATTATGAAATTACTATACTCATGAAACAAAGTATGGAAGGGTAGGAGAAAAATGAAAACTATAAATTAATTGCATTTATGAATATGAAAAATCATAAATAAAATATCAGCAGATAGAATCCAGTAATATTTTCAAAGACTATGGGGATTTCATTCTAATTATGTTCCATGTTGCTTAATCTTGAGAATCTATTAATATAATCTATCATACCAATGGATCAAAATAAAAAATACATAATCTTAACAGATGTCCAAAAAAACTTGATAAAATTTAACTTCCATTTTATTTTTAAAAGACTCTTAGTAAAATATGAATATCACCTTAACGTTACCAAATGGCTATTTGAAACCATCGCTCACCATCATGTTTGAAGTAAATCATGATATTCAGAAACAAAAAGTAGACAATGAAACACCATCAATATCTAATGTTATTTTGATAATCTTAGACAAAATAACTAGATGGGATAACAAGTACAAACACTGGAAAGCAGAGACAATATTTTTTCTGACAGACTATGGATCAAAGACTCAACTGTACATTCAATGGCATATTTTATTAAACATAAATAATAAAAAAATCACTAAAAGTCTTATATATCACTAGGGGCCTCTTGTGGTATATTACTCTTTTATTACTATAAAATAATAATTTTTGAAAATGCACCCACCGGAGCAACAAGTTATTTAAAATATCTAGCACTAAACTTTAAAAGAAATATGTACGGTCCACAAGTGTATCTTTTAAAACTGTAAAAACATAATGACATTTATAGTAAAATAAACACAAGATCTATGAAATATATAAATATTTTAAAAATGATACCCTAAAATTCTGGGAGGAAAATGGGAAAACTTTTTGTAATTTTGGAGGGGGAAATGCTTTTCTAGGCAAAACATATAAGCCAGAAATCATAAGGGTAAAAATATATAAATGAGTAAAAGCAATTTGAGTATATGAAATTTTCACACAAGAAAGAATACCAAAAAAAGTCAAAAAATGAATGACAAACTATGAAAAAATATATATCTGCCACATATATGACAATGGGCAGTTCCCTTAATATAGGAAGTATGTTTATAAATCAATTATGAATAGCAACAACCTCACAGAAAGATAGGCAACAAAATGAACTGGCAGTTAGCAAATAAAGAAATCACTTCTAAACAAATGTACAAGATGCTCAACTTCACTTTCAATTAAAGAAATGCAAGTTACAAATTAAGATCTTAACACTTTTGTCAGATTGGCAAAGACCAAAAAAAATTCTGATGACACACAGAAGTTTGCGTGGGTCTGGGTAACCGGGCACTGGTCTGGATAATCATGTACTGTTGGCAAGAGTTTGGTGTCCCATCTTTGGAGGTTAATTTAGGAATAACATTCTAAATTTAAAGTGCACTCTGATGCTTTGACTGAAAAGACACTCTTAGTAATTTCTTCTCATGATCTACTTGTACCTTCCTCTCTGGTTGGCCACCGTACCCTTTACAACAGGCCAGTTCCCACTGCTGCAGCCATAGCTACTCTATTTGTTGAGTAATGAATGTACACAAAGGGTAATCTTCTCTGCCATGTTTGTTTTAGCAGAGCACTAGAAACATCCCTAACCTGTCCTTCATTAAGTGGTGGTTAAATAAATTATCCTGCATCCATCTATCCAGTGGAATTCTCTGCTGCTCTCTATTTAACAACTGGGCAGATCTCCAAGTGCTGTTATATAAATGTCGCCCAGCTACATGGCTGGCTGACAAAAGCGATGTGAATAATGGTGTGTAGAATAGACTCCCCATGTGTGTAAAAGTGATAATACACAAAATAAGCATACAAAATGTCTGGCTACCAAAAACTTTCTGGAAGGGGGTGGGAGTTTGGAATAGAAAAAATATATACACATATGTAGAGAATATGAGTTAATTTTTAATTATGCGTAAGAAAAAGAGAAACACATACAGATACGGAAATGCACTAGATACCCTAAAGGAAAACAAAAACTGCACTGAAGGATTTATAAAAACAATTTGGAGAAACCAAAACAAACAATGCTCCTGAATGGGAAAACACAGTATTGTTAACACATCAATTTTCTCCCAAGGCAATCTATAATTTTAATGTGATTTCAGTTCAACTCTCAAATCTATTCCTTTTGAGTCTTGACTCTCCAAATTTTAAACTATTCTGGAAGACTAAACTCCTAAGAATATTTTTAAAAAGTAGATTAAAGTCTGGAATAGAGGGGAGCGCCTGGGTGGCTCAGTCGGGGAAGCTTCTGACTCTTGGTTTCAGCTCAGGTCATGATCTCGTGGTTGTGGGATTAAGCCCAGTGAGGGGCTCTGTGCTCATTGTGGAGTCTGCTTCAGATTCGCTCTCCCTCTCCTTACCACTCACTCTCTCTCTCAAATAAATAAAATCTTCAAAAAACAAGTCTGGAATGGGGTGGGGGATAGGGCTTGCACTTCCAGTTGTAAAATATATATATTATATGTATATATGTCTATGTATATATAAATATACATACATATAGACTCTATATAAATACATACATATAAAGTTTCTCTCTCTCTCTCTCTATATATATATATATATATATACATATATATATAAAGTTAAAGTAATTAAAGTAATACTGCTCTAGAATATAAATAAATAAACCTAGGAGGAGGGAGAATGAAAAGTTCACTCACAGGCAAATAAAAATAAGTATCTGTGTGTATGTGTACATACATATGATAATGCTGTTGGAGTAGATATTGGTTGTTTTTTGATCACCAATCATATATTTTTGCCTCCTCCTACTTCAACCCTTCCTAATAATACCTAACTTCGTTTTTGAGAATTACGTCTTGAATCACCTTGGATTCGGTGTGGCGGGACAGTTAAGGAGATTTCTGTCTTGCCCTGACCAATCAAATACTCTCTCTCTGGGTTCCGACTCTAGAGCAAATGCATGGAGATTAAAAACCACTGGAATTGTTCACTTCTGCAGAACAATACCCTGGGGAGTTCAGGGTTCCTGCAGCAGGCCCCCGCTCTGGGACAGGCTTCTGCATCTATAGGAGCCTCTCTGGAACCAAGCCGAATCTTCAGACCTCTTGCTTATTCTATAGACCCTACCGTCTTTGCAATAAATGGCCTATGGTTTTGTCAGTTTTTGTAGCTTGTCATCAAAGGACTCTTAGGATTCAGGTGGCATTTCAAATCATCAGTGAAATATAAGGTTACTCAGGGAATTGTTTTAGGAAAGCTAGCTACTCATTTTGGGGAACACTTAAATTCTTTAAATGAATTCCAGAATATGAAAGAGTTAACTATATAAAAAAAAGGGGAGGTAACTTGATCTTGGAAAGAATGTCTTTTTACTGGTTTCAAGGTAAGGCCACAAAGGAAAACATTCATAGATTTAAATGCACTAAAACTAAAAGGCAAATAATGATCCAGGAAGTATATTCGACCAATACAAGCTATAGGACTCAAAACCATAAAATGTAAAGATCTCTTAAAAGTCAACAAGATAGTTGAATCTAAAATGTGTAAAGGCCCCAATCAATTCATAGAGGAAATATAAATTATATATATATTGCATATATGTATATGCACATATAAACTTATGTATGTGTAATTATAATATAAGTAAACTATATAATTGCATATATAAAGAGTTCTTACATGGGGCGCCTGGGTGGCTCAGTCGTTAAGTGTCTGCCTTCGGCTCAGGTCATGATCCCAGAGTCCTGGGATGGAGCCCCACATCAGGCTCCCCACTCTGCGGGAAGCCTGCCTCTCCCTCTCCCACTCCCCCTGCTTGTGTTCCTGCTCTCACTATCTCTCTCTCTGTGTCAAATAAATAAGCAAAATATTAAAAAAAAAGAGTTCTTACAAATCATTAAGATAACTACTTCTAAAAATGGGTAAAGGTTATAGTCAACTCACTGAAGAAGAAATATAAATGGTATATATACACACACATATATCATTGCATATATATGTGTATATGCATGTACATATATAAACTTATATATACACAGTTATAAATAAAGTTCAGTCTTGCTAATACTCAAAGAAGTTCAAATTAAAGCAATGATGTCATTTTATACCTTTCAAATTAGCATAAATTTTTAAAAGTAAGAATTTACAGTGCTGGCAAAGGGTGTAGGAAAAATATCATTCTCATATATTGAGATTATAAATTGGTAAACTCTTTTGGAAGGCAGTGTGTCAATATGTATCAAGTGCTTTAAAGATGTGGATTCCTTATGATCAAGCAAGTCTACTTTTAGGAGCTGTAAAAAGATTTTGTGTAGGGATGGTGGCAACCTTCATACATGCAAAAAGCAGAGACTGGTTAAATAAATAATGCTATATTCATTCATACAGAGCAGCCACTACAAATAAAGTTGTAGAAAAGAATTTAAAGCATGAAATAATGTTCACAACCGATAAAAAATTAAATCACAAAGCTGCATGAAGAGTATAGCACATTTAAATGTGTGTCAAATACATACATGTTTTGTGTTCACACACATACATACATACACATCCATACCTATTATGCACAGAGAATACTGGAAGGACATAATAAGCATAATAATAAAGTGTATTGTTTTTTTATTTTTCTATAGTAATTACATAACTTTTATAAAAGGAAAGGAGTATACTTCTTGTGCATTTTATGAATCCTACCTTATTAAGTATCTTAGGAAAAGCTCAGGGCAGGTAATACCCACCCTTAATAGGAAAGAGAAGTAAAGCTGAGACAGGGAAGGTGATTTGTCCTAAGTCATTTAACTAGTCGGTTATAAAGTCATGACTTTGATCCTGGTTTCCTGATTCCAAATCCACAGCTCTCTCTACTATTCATACTCCACTTCAGCAAGTGAGCACACTGATTTCACTCAGGAAATTACTGGCCAAGTATGAGCCAGGGCAGAGAGATGCTTAGGATTAAGCTCTAAAGTCAGATAAATATTGATGAGTCCACAGTCCTCTATAACCAAGACGTATATGAGTGTACGTGTGTACATGATGTTTGTTTAATTTCCTTCGGGGGGGGCAGCTCCTGAAGGCAGAAAGAATAAAGGAAATCAAATCTACCTGTTCTATCCTTTCACAATGCTATGATCTAGGAAAACAGAGTCTGAGATTAAGACCTGGAGGGGTCAGCCTTTCAATGTGGGGCAGTAGGTGTGGGCCTTCTGCTTCATCTGGACCTCCACACACTGTCACTTCTCATCACCCCAAACACTCTCTCCCACACACAAGGCCTTGCATTGAAAAAAGGGGGTATCAGAGGAAAAAATGGCCAGTCCCCTGTGAGTTGCCAGATGTTATGATATTCACAGCACCTAGTATTTAGGAATAAAGAGGCTGACTCAGTTAAGGATACAAGTTGGCAAGTCACCCTCTCTGATGGTGGTGGGGCTCCAGGGTGTAATTCTTAGCAGTCAGGAGCAATACTGCACCATACCCAGGATATCATATGGGGATGAAATCTGATCAGTGTGGTCTAGGCCAGCAAGCTGAAGCTCTCACAGTTAGTTTCTGGAACTCAGTAGGTGTCTCTGCATTGAAACTGTGCCAACTGACACTAGTCCTTCCAGCCTGCTTAGATACAAACTGTAGAAAGCTGCAGGCTTCCCAACAGCTGCTCTTCTGAACACGAACGGCATGGCCACAAGAAAAGTAAGCATGGCTCTGCTACGGAGAAGCTTCAGGTAATTCAGGATAGCCCCCTGACCTCTCAGAAATAACAACCCCAGGCCCAGCAAGTGCACAGGCAGCTCTGGAGGAGAATGGCTCTACAAGGTAGCCCTGTGTAGTCTTCCAAGATAAACCAACAAATGCCAGTGTCTCACATCCAGCAGCCATGGTCTTATCGAGAGTCAAACTGTATGCCCCTTACCGAATGTGACTGCCCCACCCAGAAGCACATATATGGTCCCAGGAGCTAAGTCATGATAGGGAATGAAGCTTCTATCCAACAAACCACTTACCGATGCCCTACAATGTACACAGCACCCTGTCTACCGTTCTCCTAGATCTAAAAGATAATCCACTTTTTGAATTGAAAAAAAAAGTGAACTAAATTGTTTTGATGCACCCATTATCAAGCTTGTATGTATCACGGCACTTACAATCGACTTACACAATTGATTTTTAAAAATTCAGTGGCGAGAAAAATCAATGCAACAAATGCCAAAATATAATCATTGCCAAAGACATTTGCTCTAAAACAGCACTATACTGTCATCCTTAGAAATATACTTTTAGTAACTGACTTACAAGTAGGATGAGTTTTAATTTGAGATAATGCTTAGAAATGAACCAACTTAAATTCCTTATACAATTATAAAACACGAGACTAAACCCAAGGATATAACAAAATTTATTTTTAAAATTACTTTCAGGCAAAATCAAAGCCTGTGACCTTTTTCAAAAGGTTTTCATTTCATTACTCACCAACTGACAGCCTTCTAGGGAGTTGACTAGCTGAGCATTCTGACAGGAGAGAATTGAACCAGCCAAATTCAGCATTACGCACACTGCTGAGAGCAGCATGAAAAAGGTTATCTGGAAACAAACCAAACAAAAAATGGATTATTCACTTGGAGAAGTTCGAAGGAAAAGTGATTTGGCTTTAAAAAAGCTTTCAGTTGATCAAATAATTATATGAGTAACATCTGCATTTTTTTTTAAAGGATGGTATTATTTCTCAAAATTTGAATTACATTGTAAAATATTTTAGAGGCAAAACTTGAAAATACTATACATTATATAGTCTCAAAATAGTTTTATATAGTCTCAAAAATAACACGTTAGAAATGACTAAAGAAAACCAATGGAAGGAAGTTTATTTATTAGAAGGCCTTTATATTTATTTAATTTTTTTGTGGAAAATTTCATACCTATGCAAAACCAGAGAAGACAGTTTAATGAAGCCCCAAGTACCTACCACCCAGACTCAACAACTAACTCATGGGCTGTTGTGTTTCATTTATACCTTCTCCTATTTATACCTTCTCTTCATTTATACCTTCTAGATTATTTTGCAGGAAATATCAGACATGATATCATTTCATCCTTTCAGTGTATGTTTCTAAAATAAGACGGTTTTTGAAAACACAACCAAAATAATGTCATCATCTCTAGAGTAATCATTCATTAATATCAAATGTTCAGAGTTCACATTTCCTTAATAATCTCAAAAATTTTCTGAATCAGTTTACACAGGATACAAAGGAGTTCCATATAGTGCAACTGATTATTTGCATCTGGTATATTTTTTAGTTTATGGGCTTTCCCATCCATTGTATTTTTTCTTCCATGAAATTTATTGAAGAGTCCTGTTAATTTGTCCTTTACAGTTTTCTACAGTCTAAACTTTGCTGTCTCCTCCTATTAGTTAACATTTCCCCATTCTCTAGATTTCTTGTAATTTGGCGGTTACACACAGAGGTTTGATCAAATTCAGACTAATAGAAGGCAAATAATGTCTATGATGTGGGCAGCCATTTTTAATGATTGCTTAGACAATTAATTTGTTAGGGATTCCAAAATTGTGCTAGGATAACACCATCATTTCTTCTTCGTTCTTTATTCCCAGGGATCAGTATATAGAACACTTTTCCTCATCAACTTTTTTAATTTAAATTCAATTAATTAACATATAATGTATTTTTGTTTCAGGAGTACAGGTCTGTGATTCATCAGTCTTATATAATACCCAGTGCTCATTACAACACACACCCTCCCCAATATACATCACCCAGGTACCCCAGCCCTCCCACCCCCCCCTTCCAGCAACCCTCAGTTTGTTTCCTAAGATTAAGAGTCTCTTATGGTTTGTCTCCCTCTCTCGTTTTGACTTGTTTCATTTTGGCTCTCTCTTCCCCTATGGTCTTCTGCCTTCATTAATGGTTTTTTCACCCTAGGGTACAGTTCATACAGGAAAATCAGAATATATGTTTGATTCTTTGCTTATTTTCCAAATTTCAAAATAATTAGTTGACATGGTGCTATATTTACCAGATAAACTCAGGCCTATATGGTTAGTTAATACTCTTGCTGCGCCTGTATAAATAATCAGCCTAAATCTAATGAAACAAAACTTTTCTTTTTCTTTTTTTTAAAAAAGATATTTAAAAAAAAAGATTTTATTCATTTGAGAAAGAGAGAGCGAGAGAGACAGAGAGAGCACAAGCAGGGAAAGAGGCCAAGGAGGAGGGAGGAGACTCCCCGCTGAGCTGGGAGCCTGACATGAGGCTCGATCCCAGAACCTGGAGATCAGGACCTGAGCTGAAGACAGACGCTTAACCATCTGAGCCACCCAGGTACCCTGAAACAAAACTTTTCTTGTGATCAAGAATAATCTTTAATTCCCTCCAGTTCCATCCACGTCGATGAAAATGGTGGGTATTCATCCTTTCGGATGGCTGAGTAATATTCCATTGTATATATGGACCACATCTTCTTTATCCATTCATCTGTTAAAGGGCATCTTGGCTCTTTCCATAGTTTGGCTATTGCGGACATTGCTGCTATGAACATTGGGGTGCATGTGCCCCTTCTTTTCACTACATCTGTATCTTTGGGGTAAATACCCAGTAGTGTAATTGCTGGGTCATAAGGTAGCTCTATTTTTAGCTTTTGGAGGAACCTCCATACTGTTTTCCAAAGTGGCTGTACCAACTTGCATTCCCACCAACAGTGCAAGACGGTTCCCCTTTCTCCACAACCTCTCCAACATTTGTTGTTTCCTGACTTGTTAGTTTTTGCCATTCTAACTGGTGTAGGGTGGAATCTCAATGTGATTTTGATTTGAATTTCCCTGATAGCTAATGATGTTGACCATTTTTTCATGTGTCTGTTAGCCATTTGTACGTCTTCTTTGGAGAAGTGTCTGTTCATGTCTTCTGCCCATTTTTTGACTTGATTATTTGTTTTTTGGGTGTTGAGTTTGAGAAGTTCTTTATAGATCCTGTACCAGTGCTTTATCTGTAATGTCATTTGCAAATACCTTCTCCCATTCTGTGGGTTGCCTCTTTGTTTTGTTTCCTTTGCTGTGCAGAAGCTTTTTATCTTGAAGAAATCCCAAAAGTTCATTTTTGCTTTTGTTTCCCTTGCCTTTGGAAACACGTTATGAAAGAAGTTGCTGTGGCCGATGTCAAAGAGGTTACTGCCTATGTTCTCCTCCAGGATTTTGACGGATTCCTGTCTCACAATGAGGTCTTTCATCCATTTTGAGTTTATCTTTGTGAATGGTATAAGAGAATGGTCGAGTTTCATTCTTCTGTATATAGCTGTCCAATTTTCCCAGCACCATTTATTGAAGAAACTGTCTTTTTTCCATTGGATATTTTTTCCTGATTTGTCAAAATAAGTCAAGCGGAGAAAGACAGTTATCATATGGTTTCACTCATATGTGGATCATAAGGAATAGCACAGAGGATCATAGGGGAAGGAAGGGAAAACTAAAGGGGGGGAATCAGAGGGAAAGATGAACCATGAAAGACTCTGGACTCCAGGAAACAATCTGAGAGTTTCAGAGGGGAAGGGGGTGGGAGGGATGGGTAGCCCAGTGACGGGCATTAAGGAGGGCAAGTGTAATGAGCACTGGGTATTATACACAAACAATGGATCATGGATCACTACATCAAAAACTAATGATGTACTGTATGGTGATAACATAATAAAAATAAATAAATAAAAGAATATTCTTTAAGATAATATGATAAAGAGGGGAGAGAGTGTCATAAAAACTTGTTAAAAACTTTAAAATAGGAAAAAAAAAACCCACTGGATATCCTGCCTAGTGTACCCTTTTGAGTTATTAGTGCCTTTCATTGTCTTTAAGCTCTTTGACAACTCTGTACAGTGTAGAATAATCCTAGTAAAGTAAATTATTTTTTTAAGATTGTATTTATTTATTTTTGAGAGAGAGAGAGAGAGAATGTGAGCATGAGTTGGGGGTGGGAGGGGCAGAGAGAGAAGCAGACTCCCCACTGAGCAGGGAGTCAGACTCAGGACTCAATCCCAGGGCCCTGGGATTATGACCTGAGCCAAAGGCAGATGCTTAACCGACTGAGTCACCCAGGCGCCCCTGTAACTTATTTTTGATAACAGAAACATAAATGAATTTTGTCTGGTGGAATGCAATGGTTGCCACCCTATGGATGCTGACCACTTTTTTATCTATTGGTAAATGTATTTCAGCATTCCTGATGGCTTATGCTTGAATTCTCCTTTGAACTGGTTGTACCATTTTACTGGTTCCCTCATTAAATAATGAGCCAAATATAATCTTTGACACATGTTTATTAAAAAAAATTAGTAGGGTCGCTAGCATCCTCCAAAGGTACTGTTTGTTTACTCTATGTGTGTGTGTGTGTTTGATTCATTATGAGCTTAAAAAAATTCCATATGTTTCAATCACTGGAGTCATTAGCAAGAGAGAGTCAATTCAAGTTGACACAACTCTAGTAGACTCTGAAAGCTTTCTTGCTTTCTAGTATGACAAGATGTTCCAAGATTGTCACACACATTCCCTGCCCCAGACCTGGAACCAGCCATCTCTCCAGTACAACCTGGTTCCTTTCAATCAGAATGGTATTTTAGATACCACGCTTTTCATGCCAAAGGTGCCCTTGCTACTTGGTCTTTGTTTTCAGTACTTTCAGTTGTTAGATACAATATATCATAACATATTGATGTCTCTGATTCAAATTTAAATTCAAATTCAAAACTACAGGGTTTTTACTTAATCGCCTCAACCTTATATCTCTATTTCCTTCCAACCATGCCAGAAACCTTATTTCTCATTGCAATTATCCATCTGATTTAATCTCATGATAGCCACACAATAGTCTCAAAATAACAATACTAATGCTAGCATCAAAAACATGATTATTGAAAATAGTTTAAGATTTTTATATTTCTTTCTATCCTTAGAGCACATTCTACCAAGAAAAAGTGGTCAAATTATGGTGTTTTAGAGTCACCAGGGTTCCTTTATGTGTGGCTATGCTATAGACTGGGAACCCAGATTCATTTGTTTTATTTTTTATTGTTAGGGATTTTTTTTAATTTAGTCTTGTTTGGAATTGTGCCTATAGCCACACCTTTACTTGTTTTCTAGGCATACATCTTAGATTTGCCCCCTCTCTCTCTCTCTCTCTCTCTCTATATATATATATATATATATATATATATACACATTTACTCCCATCACGTTTCTCTCTCTCAACTTGATTGTGTACTTTTGGTCTTCATGCTTTTGGTGGACAGACCACATTTAAATTTTTTTCTCTCATCTTGTCCTTTTAAAAATATTGGGACATCCAGGGGCGCCTGGGTGGCTCAGTCGGTTAGGCGACTGCCTTCGGCTCAGGTCATGATCCTGGAGTCCCGGGATCGAGTCCCGCATTGGGCTCCCTGCTCGGCGAGGAGTCTGCTTCTCCCTCTGACCCTCCCCCCTCTCATGCTCTCTCTCTATCTCATCCTCTCTCTCAAATAAATAAATAAAATCTTAAAAAAATATTGGCCATCCAAGCGCTAGTTAAACCTTTATCCTAAACCACTGTAATACATTCATATATTTTGACAACGGGGGTGACAACTATACCATGGATTTGATCTTTGCCCCAAGAATGTGGCTTAATTTCCCTTTGTCTCTCTATTTCATTTTTCACTGGTTGGGGATTCAGAAGCACTTGCATATCCATACATTTCTGGATTCTCTCTATCTATCCCTGAACACATACCAGCCGAGGGTTTTCCAATTTTGTCTCTTTCCTCAAATTTTTGCTAGATGCAGCCACAGGCACCAACATTCATGCTACCGGTGTTCTGTTTTCTAACTTTAGAGTTATCGGTTCATTAGGTGTATGATCTGCTTCTTCAAGTTACCACAAAAGTCACTTTTACCAAATGTCTTTCCATTACGTACCAGGTTAGTTATCTTTCCAACCTCCTCCTCTGTCTCAGGGTAGGATTTCTGGATCAATTTCTGGACCAGTTAAGAGTAACTCTAAAATCTCAGAGGCCAAACACAACAGAAGTGTATTTTTTGCTTCTGTTACATGACCAAAACAAGTCAAGTGGGTTTTGCCCTAGGTTTACTTAGGCACTCAAGCCAATGAAGGCTTCACTTCAGTGCTGCTCCTATAATCATTTCGGCCATGGAACTTAAAGCTCCTGCTAGAGATGTCACATGCAATATCTGTTCACATTTCATCTGCCAAAGAAGCCACATGGCCACACTCAACATCCAAAGGGATGAAGAAGTACAGTCCTACCAAATGCCTGGAAAAGAAAGAACCTGATGCACAGACCTGTACCCTGAAACAAATAATGCATTATATGTTAATAAAAAAATAATATCTACCAAAAAATAAACAAATACATAAAAAAGAAAGAACCTGATGATTTGTGAACATCCCTAATAGCCACAACATCCATATACTACTGCTCTTATACTGTAAATCCCATCTGTGTTACCTTATCTAAGAACATGACATATGGCTCCATTTATGTTCATGATTCTTGTTTTTGTCTCCCTCCCAGACCTATTCTACCATATATGAACAACTGTCTGCTCAACATTTCCACCCAGACATCTCAGAGGCTTCTCATACTCACTTAGCACACAAAATCGAAATCAGGAAAATCTTCCTGAAATGCTGTCCGACTACTGGCATCACCATCCTCCTTAATTTCCCCCGTTCAGGGTATGAGGTGTTTTTGACTCAATCTCCCTTACTCTGACTGCACCTAACAAATCAGCAAGTCCCGTTAGTTCTATATAGAAAATCTTGCCATCCCCACTGGTGTCACTCTAGAGTTTCAATGATCATCACCTGAGTCTCCATGGATGGCTTTTCTTTGTTCTTCCTGCCTCCAGTCTTGACTTCCTTGACTCTGGGACCAGAATAATCTTACTAAAATATAAATGGATTCTCATGAGCAGGGATCTCTGTTTTATTCACTGATGACCACAAGAGCCTAGCTAGGCAATTGATCCATATTTGTTGAATGAGTGAATGAATGAATGAATGAATGATGTCACTCCTCTGCTCAAAACTCTTCAGTAGCATCTCCCGGCCTTAATAAAACTCCTTGGTTTGAATTTCCAAGACCCAACAAACCTTGTAAATTGCTGACCTGGTCTTTGCCTACTTCCTCAGCCTGTCTCCAGCTGTGTCTTCTGCCACACCCTCTACCATCTAGCCGTGAGTATCTTTTTCATGCCTAGAATTCAAGTTTCTGTTCTATTATTTTCTTTTCCCAAAACATGCTGCTTTACCCTCTTGGTTCCTTCGCCTGATTCTTGCTCATCCCTAAGCCATCACCTGATATTGAGACCTCTTCTGAGAGGCCTTCATTGACCCCTGTAGATGAGGCTGGATTCTCTGCTGTAGAAGCAGAGATTGTGTGTATCTTGGCCACAACTGCATTCTCAGCGACTGGTCTACAGGAGGTGTTGAAAAAATGTTTACTGAATGAATATGAGGTTGTGGGGAGAAATCCATAAGCAGCAGCTGCACCATGATCAAAATGGAAATGAGTATCTGCAAGAAGCAAGGCGGAGGAAGAAACAATGTCACTGAAGATCAGCTTGACAGTTCATCAAACACTTCCTGCATATGTGCCAAGCAGAGGACAAGATGACTAAATGTCAGCTCTTATTAATAGGACTGTGCAAGCAGGGACTAATGGACCATTCATTCATTAACTCACTCAGCATATTTTGAGCCTATACCAGGAGCCAGATGCTATAAAAAGTGGTGTGGATGCCAAAACAAATAGATGCAGACTCTCCTCTCTGGTCAAGGTCCAGTAAAATCACCCAGACTCTACTCCGACTGCCCACAATCTGGTGTATTTTAGGGAGTGTCTTTGACCTGGGAAAGGTCCTTTGCCTTTACATCTTCAGAGATCAGTACTGCTGGAGTGGCTCTCCTAGACCCAGTTCCAAGTGTTAGTACAGAACCAAATTAGTTTGGGCATGTGGACATCAAGATACGATTCTAGTCCACAGAAAACTCTTCTACTTAGATTTCCAAAACTTTCAGTTCAATCCCAAGTAAGCAATGAACACACATTCTTGGTGACTATAGAGCTTTGATATTTTGTGGTAGAATCATTTAAATTCCACTTTGATTCCATGAACTTTGGTCCTAGAATAAGGAAAAACTATTTTGAACATCTGAGACCAAGACAGAAAAATTAAGTTGTCAAACACGGATCTGTGTATTCAGGCACATTATCAGTCTAACAATGAAAATTTTTTGAAACCAGAAAAGGTAATCAGTACTTTAAAGTGTATCTTGTGAAACAAAATACATCACATATTAGTAAATGAGGTAAGTAAAGGGGTCTGAGTACATAATGGGCTAAATGCAAATGCAGGGCAACACGGGGCGGGGGGGGAATCCAACAAATGATGGCTAGAGTTGTCATAAACTCAGTAATTTCTCATAGGAACTGGAGCCTAGGAATCGATGTCTGCTGCCTCCACACATTCCAAAACACAGTTGATCACATTTAACTATAATATATCCTATATAAGGGCAAGAAACATTGACACATTTGTTACTTTAAAAAAAAAATGCCTAAAATGAGAATCTAAATTGCCAAATAAGTCTTAGAGGGTACTTGGGTAGGCCTGCTATTTCCCTGTGAGAAAAACAGAAAAGCTCACAAAAGGGTACAAAATGAGACAACTACCATGAAAAGAAAAGATTCATCAATAAACACAGTCATTGTGTTCTTCTGTTCCCATGAAAGGCGAGCTTTTTCCTTTGTTTGTTTCACTTCCAGCTCATCTTTAGAAATTAGCCTGTTTTGCAGTCTTCAAGCTATGTCATTATACTACTTCTAGATGGTTTTTACCCTTTTCAAATCTGCTTCTTCCCATAAAAAACAAAACAAATAAAACAGACCTACAAATGTGTATGGAAGCTCACTATATCCCCCCTGACTACCCTTAGGGTTTGACAATTTATAACCAGAGAACAGGATTCTGATATTCAGAAACTCTGGAGTATCCCAAGGCTGGGTAAACTACAACAGAGCCCCAAAATGGCCAGTCAATTTAGCATCTGCTCTGTTAAATAAATGGGAAGGAAATAATGAAAAAATCCCATTTTTCTCATCATGTATTCATAATAATAGGATCCTTGCAACACTGACAGTTCTCTATATAGTTACGGAATAAATGACAATGTTTTACTTACATGCTAAAAGTAAAGCTATGTGCCAATATAAACCCAAGAATTTGTATTGTATTAAAAACACTAGATTCATATGAAATCTCAATGGACCCCAAATAACCAAAGCTCCTGGCAAAACTGGCTCTAGGGGGATAATGAAAAAAAAAAAAAGAGTGAAAGCAAAAATAGTGCTGAGAATGCAAAGGTGGATATAAGTGAAGATGTTTATTTATTTATTTTAAAGATTTTATTTATTTATTTGACAGAGAGAGAGAGAGCACAACTAGGCAGAGTGGCAGACAGAGGGAGAGGGAGAAGCAGGCTCTCTGCAGAGCAGGGACCCTACACGGGGCTTGATCCCAGGACCCTGGGATCATGACCTGAGCCAAAGGCAGCCACTTAACAACTGAGCCACCCAGGCGCCAAGATGTTTATTTTTAATTATGTTTAAATCAAAGGAAAATACTAAGAAAACTTGGTTAATACATCAGAAAATAGATGAAAACACTTTCTAGAAAATACAAGTAACCGAAAGTAATTTGAAGAGAAAATTCGAACATCCCATTAATGAAATAAAATCAGGAGTTAAAAACCTACCAACCGAAAACACCAGGCCCACAGCCTTTTACAGGTGGATTTCTTCAAAACCTTCAAAAACATGTAATCCTATAATATGGCAAAAGAAAAGCAACCCAACTTAGTTACGAGAATAGAACAATGTTTTCTATTTCCTGGGCAATTCAGTGCTAAAGCCATGAAGTAGAACAGAACAAGATACATGTGGGAGGGGAGTGAAAGGCAAGGGGCCCAGGAGGGAGCTGGAGCCCAAGCATTGACAGGTGGGTGTGTCCTCAGAGAAGGGCAGTTCCTGTGGGATGTCAGCTCAGCACCCGGGAGCAAAGGGCATCCCCATGTGGGGGGGCGTAAGTAGCAGCCACAAAAGGAGACTGGTTACTTACAGGGGGATTGATCAAATCAACATTGTAAGAATAATAGGATCTGAGTTACTCATTGTTGGAGAGGAGATAGGTACAGCTTAAAAAGGTTCCCACTGGCCAAATCAGGGATGATTTGAGTATCAAAAGACATAATGATAGTAAAAGATTATAACCCATGAGTCTACACAGATAAAAATAGACAATGAATAAATTGAAAATTTGGTGAGGAATATTTACAAAGTCTAAGTATCTCCACATAACTTATTCATTTATTACAAGGGGACACAGACAATTTCAGAGGGGGGGAATGGTAAAAAACAAAAACAAAACTTCTTTAGGCAAAGTGATTAAAATCACCAAACAACAGGACAAATTGAAATTTTGTGCCAGTGACAGGATCCAAAAGAGAAAAACACCACATCACTTCCATGGTATTCCTGCTGAAGATGCATAACTTGAATCTGATCATAAAGCAACAGCAGACAAATTCCAACTGCAGATGTTCTACAAAATAACAGCCTGTAGTCCTCAAGTGTCGAGATCATAAAAGTCAAAGAAGGACTAAGGAACTGTTTGCAGACTGAAGGAGAATAAAGAAACATGATAACTTATGCACTCAAAGAGCTCCAGGGGATAAAATTCCTTGCACTGTGCTTGCAACTTTTCTGTAAGTATGGGTATAAATAAAAAAATAAGTGTAATCTCAAAGCCAATAATGCAATACAATATAGGAAAATTAAAGGCTAATTCCACTTATGACCAAAAAAAATTTATAAATTTTTAGCAAATAAAAAAACAAATTGTTTTAAAATGTATCATCCACAAGAAGGATTTGCCCCAGGATTGTTAGATATCAGAAAAACTTATCAGTGTTACTACACTAAACTACCTTAAAAAGTATACTGAATTTACAGAGCAAAAACAAAAATTTAATCACATTAGGAGATTAATAAAGAACATGATACAAATTTTAAAAAACTATTCATAATTTTTCTAAATAACTCTAAGCAAGCTAGCAACAGGGGGGAAATTTAAAAATACAAGTAAAGATATTTATGGGAAAAAAACTAAAAGCAAACATAGTTGATACAAAACCTTAAAAATGATTCCCTTTAAAATCAGGAATATCCTTGAGGCCTAGTGTGCCACTTAAAAAAAAAAAAAAAGAATGTATTACAGTTCTAAGCCAATGCAAAAAGTCAAGACCAAAATAAAAGCTGTAAGAACTGAAAAGGAGAAAAACCCCTGATATTATGATGCTATAGAATTATAATAGCATGGTATTAGCAAAGGAATAGGAAATCATATAAATCGGTTTAGTTCCAGCTAAAATTCATTTATATGGGAGATGTTGTATAAAATAGCATATTATAAATCACTGTGGATAAACTATGAGAAGTTGGTGCTAGGCAATCCATATAGGAAAAAAATGAAAATTATACCCATACCTCATATCATATAAAAAGATTAAAAACATAAATGTGAAAGTCAAAAATTTTTAACACTTACTAGGATTAGGGAGACTTTTTTTTAATTAGCAATAATCGTGCCTCGGATAAACCTCATTGGCTACGATACTGCCACTGCGCAAAGCTTGGGAGACTTTTTTTTAAAGGACTACACAAAAAACATAGCCCTCAAAAATAAAACACTAATGATTTTGACACATTAAAACCAAATCATCTGTATGACCAAAAAAAAAAGGGAAATGTGACAAACTCTTTGCACTAGATATAACAGACAATGGATTAATATGCAGAATATACAAAGAAATCTTACAAATCAATAAAAAATAGAAAAAGTCTAACAGATATAAAACTTGATGGCAAAAAAAACAAAAGATACTTAATGTCACTAGTAAACTAGAGGTGCAAGTTAATACTACAATAAATTATCACTGCATACCCACAGTAGGGCTGGAAGGGCTAATTTTTATAAGAGGGGGGTCAGTGAAAAAGAACTCTAAAATATTGGTAGATTGTAATTTAACACAAGCTCAAGAACAATTTGGCAATGCCCCATGATTGCTCTATTTATTTCTGGCTAGAGAAACTCACATGTGCCTAAAGAAGCACTATACACTGCAGGCAAATCGCAAAAAATTGGAAAGAACCTGTCCAACCATTAGGAAATAAATAAACAAACGGTTACTTTTTCTCCACATGAAAGAACAGCTATAAACAATAAATCAGACCTTTGTGGCTAAATGTCAAATACAAGGTGAGTTAAAACAGCAAATGGCAACACTATAGTATAATGGACCCTATGTCATAAAAGCTCACAAAATGCTACTATATATTGTTCATATATATATGTGTGTGTGTCGGTGTGGGTGGGTGTGTGTGGGAGGGGGTAAAAGTGTTATATCATACAATAGAATGATATCCACAAACTTTTGACACCTCTGGGAAGGGTAAAAAGACACAGGGCTTCATCTGGCCTGTAATGTTTTACATTTTACATTTTAAAATCTCTTAGTAGGAGGGATGCCTGGGTGGCTCAGTCGTTAAGCATCTGCCTTCTGCTCAGGTCATGATCCCAGAGTCCTGGGATGGAGCCCCACATTGGGCTCCCTGCTCCACGGGAAGCCTGCTTCTCCCTCTCCCACTGCCCCTGCTTATGTTCCCTCTTTCCCTGTCTCTGTCAAATAAACAAATAAAATCTTAAAAAAAAAAAATCTCTTAGTAGGAAGAGCATGCAACTCTTGATCTCAGCATGGTGAGTACAAACGCCATGTTGGATGTAGAGATTGCTTAAAACAAAAAAATAAAATAAAATAAAAATTTTAAATAAGTAAAAAATAAAATCTGAAACAAAATGGTAATTCATTAAAGGTAAATTGTTAACATCTCTATGGAAAAGTGTGGGAGTGGGAGAAGAGATCTGCCTCAGACATAACTGATTGTGGGTTCTGGGTAATGATAGTTTTCACCATAGAGATGAATATACCAGTGCTAAAACACTCCAGAAGGGAAAGCAGTTAGTGAAGTAAGGGGCCAGTAAGCAGGATGCTCAATCATAAGGTAATTTATACACTGAAATAAAAGGCAAACCAAGAAGAAATGCCTTCAAGGGCCAATTATATCCCATTGATGAAATAAATGCAAATTCCGATTCAAAAGAATAAAATAAAACACAGTAACCCAGGGCACCTGGGTGGCTCAGTAGGTTAAGCATCTGCCTTCGGATCGAGTCCCACATCAAGCCCCCCATCAGGCTCCCTGCTCGGCGGGAGGCCTGCTTCTTCCTCTCCCATTCCCCCTGCTTGTGTTCCCTCGCTCGCTGTGTCTCCCTCTGTCAAAAAAAAAAAAAAAAAAAAAAAAACCACAGTAACCTATCACATTCTTCCATACCACTACAAACCCACCATAGACTCTTCTAGATGACATTTAATCCAGGGTTGATCAAATCCACATTTTTTTAGCTAAATTATCTCATTTCATGGTTAATTTGTAGTACCTTCTCAAACAATTATACTTATTCACCCCCTGAATAATTATTTGTTGAGTCTCTGAATATAAGCAGCATTTTGCCAGAGGCTATGGGGGTATACGATGGGAAGAGATTGGAAGCTCTTTTCTTCAGACTCATTTAATCCATGTAAAAAACTATGATATAGTTACTGTTTTTCCCAACTTACAGGTAAACTGAGATTCAGAAAACTTAAAATCTACCTTGAATCACCACGCTGACATAGCATGAGCCCTAATTCAAATTGTTTGTCAGACAATCTCAAAACCCATACCTTTTCACTATACAATTAGCTCTCAAGCCCAGGGGAGATCTTTTGTCTAACTGTCCTGCTCTACTTTATATGGGCTATACTCACAATATACCATGAGTTACATTTTTCCAAGCCGCACACAACAGAGTCAGGCTAGAAGACCGACATAACTTTTGAACCAGTAACTCTGACTCTGTGATTTAGAAGTTAATGAGAGAAAACCTGGAAAAAAAAACCCAAAACACAAACTTTACTCCAGACCAAGATTAAAAAAAAATTGAAAAAGTTAAGAAACAAAGTTAACAACTAAAATCCTCCACACCAGGCACTGTACCAAGAACTTTACATATACTTCCAAAATCTAATTACCACATTATCACACATAGCATGAGCATCATCAGCTCATTTTACAGGTGAGGAAACATCTGTATACAAATAACCTGCCTAAATTCATACAGCTAGTTATGTGAAGCAAGGATCTGAACCAGGTAGTCTGATTCCCAAGTAGGCATGATTAATCACTAACAGTTTTATCCACTTTTTTGTACCCAGTGAGAAATGTATTTTTTATTTTAGATCGTGATCCAATATGCACACACACATATAAAAGTAAGCCAACTTCTACAAAACACTATTTATCTTAATAATATGTAGCAAGAAAAAAATGCTTTTAAGATGGTTTTGGGTCATGAAATTAACATCTCATGAACCATGACTGAAAAATGCACAATGCCTAATTGATCCAAAGATACAGTATTTATTACAATTATAGCCACAAAAAAAGAAAAAACAAAAAAAAGAAAAAACCAAATGGCACTAAATGGTCACAGAGCTGAGTGATAATTATGAATATTAAAAAAAACTGCTATTCGGAGAAAATACAATATGTACATTACTTAGATGATGCATAATGCTTATATACGTGGGAAATATATAAATATAAAATAGCTGTCAAGGTAAAAAAGGATATAGACAATTACATTTTTTTTTAATTTATAAAGGTTTTTATTTTAACTTACAAACTGTTGAAGAGACAATAACCACTTCGCTTTTATTTTCTTGGCGTGAAAGTAATTTACCAATGTGTTCTTTTTTAAACACCTGTTCCAGATCACGGTACAAAGTTTTTCAATCAGTTGTATAATGGTAGCAAAATTTTTACGCCAAAATATACAACGGTAAAACAAATCAAACCAAAATCCCCTAATATTTTAAAAGTGACAAGGTGGAACCAAATAACTTACATTAAGAGAACGTGAGAACGTAAGTTTGCAAACACATCCTAAATCCACACACATTTAAGCGTTACAGAAATATGCTCCCTCCCACCCCTAACCCTTCACCCGGTGCCTTTGACCTTCCCCAGAAGTCCCTCTGAATCTGTCTCAGACTTCAAGAGGAGGCGGCTGGGCCACCTGTCTCAGGTCTGGCTCTGGCCTCCTCATCTGCCAAAGCCTCACAGTACTGTGCTGGCCAGTCCTTGGGGTCTTGATTATGGACTTTGGCCACAAACTTAAGAACTTTCATCTTGCTGGTTTCCAGGTTGGTTCGGGGGCCCCACTGTAATTCATAGTCTACAGGATCAGTGTGGGGTATCCGCCGGTACTCCAGGTAACGCTGCCGCACAAATTCTTCGGTAATAAGTTTCTTTGGGTCCCCAAAGACTAAATGCTTTTTTGTGGGGTACACCCCTAAGCGACGCAGGAAGTCCCAGACCTCCGTTTCCTTGATGGTATTGCCCTTCATAAAGATGAGACCTAAAACAATCATCAGGAGGCCGGTGGTGGGCGTGCCCTGATCGCCTCTCACCTCGGCATCCTCCTCCACCGGTTCCAGAGTGTTGATCAGGATGTAGGTGTTGCTTTTGGGTTCCAGTTCCACCAGCTTGTACCCGAAGACGTACTCGAGGCGCTCGGCAGCCAGTTTAAGGAGGTCAGGGAAGATGTCCTTGTAGTCCCCGATGACGTGCTTCAGTATGTCAGTGCGCTTGATCGGGATCTTCTTCTGGTCCTTAATCAGCAAGAACTGCACCAGCTCGGCCACCTTCAGCTCCAGCTGCTGCTGGGACCTGGGCCCCACCTCCGGGCAGGCCTCGGCCCGGCGGGAGCCCTGCGACGATGTGCTCCGGGTCTCCTGGGAGCTGCCCGCCCCGCGGGAGGTGCTCGGGGCCTCCTCGGCCGCGCCGCGGCCCCAGTCCCTCTCCGCCTGGGAGCTAGGGCGGCCCCGGCTCCTCGGTTTCTGCAACATGTCTCCGGCTGCAGAAGCCCTAACGGGCGGCGGCGGCAGCGGCGGCGGCAGCGGCGGGATCGCAGCGCGCAGCGGGAATTGTGGGTTGGCGCGCGGCACGGCTGGGCGGCCTTGGGCGGGGCCCGAGGGGGCGCGCGCTGCATCACGGAGACCGCGCCTACGTCGGCGGAGACTGCGCGTTGCGTCGGGGGCGTCTGCCCGGCCGCGGCGCGTCGGCGTAAAGCCGCGGAGTCCTAGCAGTGGTTCTTGTTGGAACCTAAAGTGTCGTCTTCACCAAACCACCCAGACAGAGAACAGGAACCAAAACTCTTAAGCAAGTGTGCGGCTAAGCTCAGGACCACAAGGGCTCAGGCAAGTACTGCAGAAAATGAGTATTAAGAGTTTTAAAATCGCGAATATTTTTAGATGGAGGGAACTCAAAGTCTAAATGTGGGAGAAAAGTAAGGTGAGGAGGAAGGTAAGAGCGTGAAAGTGAAGTAAAAGCATTTCCTTCTACACAAAACGACGTAAAAAGAATAAAAGACCCAGATGATCCCTAACTACGTTTGCCTTCGCCACGCCCTCCCCTTGGCTCAGGTTCAAACCCTCGTAACCATTTACCACTAGTGACTTTCTCTAATGCCCCTAAGAGTTTATTGAAAACGAATGTTTGGTAAAAGCAAGCTTGCCTTGCAAGCAAGACTCTTAACCGCGTTTTCACTCTTTCAGTATTCATCGTCTATGCATTAAATTCCCTCTGCTAGACAACCAGGACAAAACCACCACATAAAACACGTTACAGTGAGGTCTTCTTGCTTCTCTCTTTCGGAAAGCACTTGCTCATGTAAACTGCCTTGGGCCCACAACCACAATTTTCGCAGAAATGGCTAAGAAGAATGCTACAAACAGAAACGTGGTCTCTCAAAAGAGATTCCCATCTAATTTTGGGCATCACTGATCAAGAACTGCAATAATGTTAATCTATTAAATTTCTTAATTTTTAATATCTTAGCCTTAGGGCTCAAGAGAAAGAAAAGAGAACCCAGGGGTGTCAGTCCTCATAATCTGTGATGTGTGCACTTTGTATATATATTTTTAATTGTGCAGCTCTAATAGCCTACATGAGTCATTTCATTAACTCAAACCATCTGCAGTCTGCTGCCATTACTTCTGCAGATCTTAGCAAATGCGTTCCTTTTCTGTTTACTGACTTGCAGAGAAACTGAATTTCCTACTTTGTCTTTTGAAAGCTGCCCAGAAAGTGGGAAAACTTCAAAGAACCAAATCAAATCGAGTTCCTCTTTAATGCAAATATAGTCAAAGGAAAGCAATTCAAAACACATTATTTGAATAATAGCATCAAAACACAACCTTATTAAAATTTCATTAAGTGTTAGTAACATAAAATTTTTGTTTGTAATTCAATATGAAAATGCAATCTGATAATGGCCCTGGAACTGCAAATCTAAATGTAAAATGATATTCCATGTTGTGATGCAAGTACGCTAGGATCTGGTAAACTATGAGTAATAACTCTCTGTTCCACACAAGATCTAACAATATATCCTCCTCAAGCATCCATCTTAATGACAGAAGCCTACTAAGAAAAACAAATATATCATCAAGGCATTCATTTTTTTTTGACAATGAGAAAATTCATCTGCTTCATTTTCCTTACAAATTTGGACTTATGTTAAACTCCTGCAATCAAGAATTCTGCAAAAGTTCCCTCCAGAAGGATCAGTTGTACCCTGAGTTATTAAAAAAAGAAAGAAAAAGAGAGAAAGAAAAAATCAACCAACAGATAACAGAGAAATGGAAAATGAGATGAAAACCATTGTCAACAATTAGGCTGCATTTTCAGTATAAATCTGCAGTGTCCTTCAGCAGCATATTAATTCAGCAGATTGTCATACTCAAAATAGGTCAGAAAAGATACTGGTTAACACCAGTATCTCTATACTGTGTCCAGGAGAATGCAGGTATGAAAATACAGACATAAAATAATAGTATTAGAATGAACTTTAGGCATCGTATGGAGAAGTCATCCAGACCACCCTCCATTTTAGAATGACATGGAAAGCCATGGATGTTTGGGGGAAAAACTGTTGTGATGATGATGATGGTAATAACACTGACAGTAATAATACATAGAAACAACAGCTGACAGTTATTACAAAAGTAACTGTGGGTCAGACTCTGTTCTAAGTGGTCTACATGGATTACTTCATTTAATCACCATGACAACCCTATGAGACCTGTTTGTTTATTATGTTTCTCTTCTCACAAAGGAAGAAACTGAGGCACAGAGGAAAATATTAGCAAATAAGTGATGGATCTAGTTCTGAATTAAGATATGGTGCCTCCAGACATTGCTCTTAACCATATGTTGAAGCAGACAGAACATAATAAATACGATGTCCTTGAAAAAGCAAAGGTATGGAGTTAGCTGGACCTAGATTAGAAATCTGTGTAACATTGGGGGAGCTACTGACGCTCCTTTCTGTTTCCAGATCAACAAAATGAGATTACCGTAATCTCTCCTTATCCAGAGGGAGTACGTTCCAAGACCCTCAATGGATGCCTAAAACTGCAGATAGACCTGAATCCTATATATACTATGTTTTTTCCTATACATGCATATATACCTATGATAAAGTTGATCAGTTAGGCACAATAAGAGATTAAAAGCAATAACCAATAATAAAATAGCACAATTATAACAATATATGTAATGTAAAGTTAGTGTAAATACGGTCTCTCTCAAAATGTCACCCTTCTTATGATGTGAGATGATAAAATGCCTACATGATGAGATAAAGTGAGGTGAATGACGCAGGCACTGTGATGTAGCGTTAGGCTATTACTGACCTGAGAATATGTCTGAAGAATCATCTGCTTGCAGACCACGGCTAACCAAGAGTAACCGAAAGAGCAAAAAGCGAAACCACAGATAAGGGGGGACTACTCTAATAACCCAGGCATCAGGGAACTAATGAGATAGGTTTGCCAAGTACCTAGCACAAGGCTGGGACCGGGTAGTTGATAACAGTTTGCTTCTTTCCACAGGGTTTATGTTAAGGAAAATATCTGAGGACTCTACAAAGCTGTATGTAGAAAGATGTTTGCTGAAGTGAAACACTTGTACACACAAAAATGAGAAAAAAGTCTGGAAAGAAACATTTTAAGGTGCTATTAAAATTATTTCCTTTTAAAAATGAAATTCAGTGTTGATTGTCTTGCTTGGGAGATAAGTGAGAAATGTATTCTCAATGATTTTAACGTCCTAGTGACACCACGCCCCAGCAGTCATACATATTCAAATTTTCAGTAAATTCAGTGTGACTTGAATATGACATTTGTGACTTTGTTCAGCCAGTGAAGAAATAAAGACAAGTGGTTTAAAAAGAAAAACATTTTCAGTTTATGTTAATGACCTTAATACTTTTATTACTAGACCCAAAAGAAAAAGAAGGAAAAATTCCTTGAGGCAAAATTCGACTAGCTAGGATTTCAAATGCATTAAACAAAGAAATGCCTACCAGTTAGCACTTGCTCTTTAGATGTCTCTGAGTAATTAATTGCTTTATTTCATCTCCTTGGTAGCAAATGACTGCCAACAAGCTCTAATCATCTTTATTATCTACTGGATTCTCCTCTTCATTCACTGGTATTTCTTGCAGAACCAGAGAAAGGTTTTAAATTTTCTCAGCAACCTAGTGCAAAAAGGAGGTAAGGGCTTTCTGGGGGAGAAAAGCAATGATAAAAGCATGCAGCCACCGTATATGAGCAGCTTCACTGCCTTTTCCAGTGAAAGAAAGTGGGACAATGTGTAGCATGTGAGCAAAGGAGTTGGAGCTGGGAAGGCAGATACTATTTTGGTGAGTAGATAGGAGGAAAAGGATTCCAGATACTTTAACGGTTGCAGTAAAATCCCTTGTGTCCACTCATCCGTAATAAAGATCCGTACAGGTTAAAAGACACAATAGGACTACTCGATAACACTTTGTCCCTCGTGGAAGAATACTTTAAATGGCAACAAAGCTTTCCTTGGCTGGTGGAAGGGGGTAGAGAGATGTAGCTTGATGAGATAGCTCTTTCCAAGCACTGCAGCTATTTGGCCCAGAAACACCTTCTTAGACTCTTTTCAAGAAATACAAACCTTCCAGTTATGCAGGGCCTTTTACTTACGAAAATCATTAAAATCTATTAAGTTATAAAATTACAAACATAAGGTCTCAATAGTGGCCAATAAATTTCTTATTTGCTTGTTTTTGCCTCTTGTTCTGCATCTTTTCCTTTTAGGAACTGCTTCTTCCAATCTCTAGGAGACCTTGGTAAGGCTCTACCTTTCTTTCCTGAGTGCATGAGATGCAGGCCAGCCACAGCAACTGGTTCAAAGGTCAGTCCACAGCCTTTCAGAGTTCACATAGGTTCTCTTTCTCCAAGCCAACAAGCTGGGTGGTGATGTAAGCCTAGCCACCTTTGCCTTTGCTTGGACATAGCCTGCCTCATGGTGAAGCCAACTCAAAGATCTAAGAGAGAAATAGTCTTAATGCTGCCATCTGAATTTCTGGATCCTGAGTTCAAGGTCAAACTCCTGGGGATAACTACTTATTGAAGCAAGTCAAATCTCCTTTTACTTTATCTTCTTTCGGTTGGTTCTCCTTACTTGAAACTGGAAAAATTCTGGCTAAACAGTATCCAAACCCAATTAAGCAGGAGAATAAAGGGTACTAAGGAATGAGACTTGGTTTAAAGAGAATGGAGCTAGACAAACTTAATATTACCTATAAGGTTATTGAATGTAATGAGAGGCGATCTGAATACAATTTGACATTTTTATTATTTCTTGGCATGTTCTGTGGTTGAGGAATGCACCTATGATTTTAATTGCTGGCAATAAGGCCAAAGTAGAAATCATGAAAGAAAGACTGTTCTTCCATGTAAAATGTACATATGAACTAATCTGGTGATTTACCTCTACAGAAAGAAGTTTCAAACAACCTAGAATGTATTTTAAAGTATTTGTTTGTATAGAGTAGCTGTGTTCTCCATATTTAACACAAAGCATTTCCCCATAGGCCACACCATTAAAGGTGACAGAAGCCTCATTCTTTTTTTCTAGGTTTCACTTTAGCGTAGAACAGAGGTATACTCACAGGGCAAGGGCACCCAGGAGGAGAATCGACAAGGCTAATACTCAGGGGCAAGACAGATATGTTGTTTGGAGAAAACTGAACAAATTGAAATGGATTAAGAATAAAAGAAGTGAATGAGAAAGAAATATGAAAATACTGAAGGCAGACAAGAAAAACCTTTCATATATGCGTAAGTGGTGATCCTGAAGGAGACAAATATAAACAGAAAACCAGAAATAATACTCAGAGGTACTCTAGAGATGGCTGTAGGAATCCTGGCCAGATGGTGGGTATGCACAGACCCCTTGTCTCTGATCCCCTCTCCTTCCTGGTTCCCTCCCTTGAGCTAACTCAACAACTAAAGCAAGCATGCATTCAAGGTTGAAGAGTACACAAAGGCCATGGGTTCTCCAAAATCTGCAAAGGAGAGTGAACAAGGCTGCTTCTCCCTGAGATGCAAGTGAGAGCTTAGGTACCTGGTAAGGAGAAAGCCTGCCCCTTCCCAAGGCCTGGGAAGACCCAGGATCATGTGGTACTTGCGGGTATTCAGCTGGCAGAAACCCATGTCTCCCTTCTGAGAGAGCCTACAGCTGTCTTCTTTCTGAGGGTAATCCTTCAAGAGCCTGTCCAGGCCGCTGACTAATTGCCCTCAGAGGAAGCCTTTCAGGTAGGTCAAATGCTATCAGGCCTTGATGTTGGGAGAGGCCTTGAGCAGTTTCAACCCTTTTGAGCCTGGATTCCAAGAGGCTCCTTCATGGTGCCTCAGGAGACATGTAAACAGTGTGTTCTCTGATTCACAGTGGCTCATAAAAGCAAAGTCTGCTGTGCCAGAAACTTCTGGGCCTCTTGCCACTTGCCAGCCTACTTGCCAGCAACTCTAGCAGCATGATCTGTAGAGGAAAGAAAGAAGGGCAGAACCTGGCACAGGTGAAATAAAACAGCTCATTAAAGATGATCCAAGAATTTATTTATTTTTAAAAGATTTATTTATTTATTTATTTATTTATTTGAGAGAGAGAATGAGATAGAGCATGAGACGGGGGAGGGTCAGAGGGAGAAGCAGACTTCCTGCTGAGCAGGGAGCCCGATGCGGGACTCGATCCTGGGACTCCAGGATCATGACCTGAGCCGAAGGCAGTCGCTTAACCAACTGAGCCACCCAGGTGCCCCAGATCCAAGAATTTAAAGAAGCAGTAAAATTGACAAAGAGCTGCAGTGACCAAGAAAGAACACCCAAATTAATAAAATCAGGAACAAAGGAGGGGATATCACTACCAATCTTAAAAAAAAAATTGTAAGAGAATGCCATGAGCAATAAACAACTATATAACAACAGATTAGATAAGTTCGGTGAAATGGAAAAGTTCCTAGAAAGTCACAGATTTCAAGAAGAAATAGAAAATATAAATAGGTCTACAATAAAGAAAGATTGAATTAGTAGTTTATAAACTGCCCACAAAGAAAAATCCAGATCCAGGTGGTTTCATTGGTGAATTCTACCAAAATTCTTTCAAAAAAAATTAAAACCAACTCTTTACAAACTCTTTCAGAAAACTGAAGAACCGATTCCCAACTCATTCTGAGTCCAGTATTATCTTGATACCAAAACCAGACCATGGCATTACAAGAAAACTACCAACCAACATCCCTTATGAATATTGATGCAAAAATCTATATCAAAAGAGTAGCAAATGAAATCTAACAATATGTAAAACGGATTGAAGACAATCCTTATCAAAATTCCAGCTGCATTTTTTACAGAAATTAACAGGCTGATCCTAAAACTCGTAGGAAATTCAAGGGACCCAGAATAGCCAAAACACTTAAAAAAGAACAAAGAACTCACATTTCCTCACACTTCTACAATATGTCAAAACTTACTACAACACTAGGGTAATCAAAGCTCTGTGGTACTGGCACAAGCATAGACCTATTGTTATGGGCTGAATTGTGTCTCCCTCCTCCTCCTCAAATTCATAAATTTAAGTCCCAATTCCTAGGGCCTCAAAATGTGACTGAATTTGGAAATAAGCTCTTTAAATGGGTTAAGTTAAAATGAGGCCATTAGGGTAGGCTGCTAATCCAATAAGACTGATGCCCTCAGAAGGACACCATCCTTCATCCCTGGAAGAAATACCAGGGATGTGTGCACACACACAGAAGGCCATATGAGGACACAGTGAAAAGGCAGCTGTCTGCAAGTTAAGAAGAGAGGCTCAGGAGAAACCACACTTACGAACAGTGTGATCTTGGACTTTTAGCCTCCAGATTGTTAGAAAATAAATTCTGTTGTTTAAGCCACCCAGTCTGTGGTATTTTGTTATGGCAGCCCTGGTAAACTGATACACATATAGAGCAGTGGAGCAGAAGGGACAGTGCAAAATTAAATCCATACATCTATGGTTAACAGATTTTTTTTAAAAAGGGACCAAGATAATTCAATGGGGGTAACAACAGATGGTGCTGGATATCCACACACGAAAGAATGAATTGAACCCTGACCTCACACCACATACAAAATTAACTCAAAGTGGATCATGGACCTAAATGTAAGATTTAAAACTATAAAACTCTTTTATTTTAAAGATTTTATTTATTTATTTGACAGAGACACAGCAATAGAGGAAATATAAGCAGGGGGAGTGGGAGAGGGAGAAGCAGGCTCCCCACGGGGCAGGGAGCCCGATGAGGGGCACGATCCCAGGACCCTGGGATCATGACCTGAGCCGAAGGCAGATACTTAACGACTGAGCCATCCAGGCGCCCTAAAACTATAAAACTCTTAAAACGAAACACAGGAGCAAATTTCATGACCTTGGGTTTGTCAATGACCTCTCAGATAAGAGACTAAAAGCAGAGATGATAAACAAGAAGACTGATAAGTTGTACTTCATCAAAGTTAAAAACTTGTGTGTGTCCAAGGATACTCAAGAATGTGAGAAGGCAATCTACACATTCTGGGGGAAATTATTTGCAAATCATGTATCTAATAAGGGACACATAGGCAGAAAATATAAACAACTCTTGGAACTTAAGACAAAAATCCAATTGTAAAACTGGGCAAAGGATTTGAATAGACATGTCTCCAAAGATGTAAGAATGGCTAATCACATGAGAAAATGTTGAACATAATTAGTCATTAGGGAAATGCAAATCAAAACCGTAATGATATACTACTTCAGGCTCTAGAATGGCTATAAACAAAAAAGGCAGACAATATCAAGGGTTAGCAAGGAGGCAGAGGAATTGGAAACCTCAAATATTGCTGGTGGGAACGTAAAATGGTACAGCTGTGGAAGACAGTTTTACCGTGGGGAATGGGGAGTGACTTTAGTGACTGCTAAAGCCTATGAGATTTCTTTTTGGGGTGATTCAAAATGTGATAAAATTAGATAATGATGGTTGCATAACTCTGAAGTATGCTAAAAACACTGTATACTTTAAACAAGTGAGTTTTATGATATGTTAATTATGTATTAATAAACCTGTTTTAAAAAGAACCTGAAGAAGAAGGCCAATCTGAAGAATCTTGAATAAGTTGCTCCTTCTGAAGTGTAATGAGATGAAACAGAAAAGAAGACTAAGAAAACAGTAATGAAAACCATCAAATGGATGCAGTTAGGGCACCCAGACTTTCTGGATCAACAGCAACAGAACGAATTTTTAACTAAAAAGTTAAACTAAAATGGAGCAGAGTCTACTGTAGAAATAATGATTTTTGCCATTATCACAAAGATGTTTATATTCTAGGCAGTCAACGAACATCTTTATGCTACATGGTTGATGGAACACAGTTTCATCTTTCCTCTGCCACCAATTTCCTCTGGGTCATGGAAGACCTCTCAGCCTCTTCACCTGCAGAAACGCAGGGCTGAGTTAGGCAAACTCTTTCAGCTGTAAAATACTATTAATATATGAAAGAATTTTAGGGGTGCCTGGGTGGCTCAGTCAGTTGAGCATCCAACTCTTAATTTGGGCTCAGGTCATGATATCAGGTTTGTGAGATCATGCCCCGAATCAGGCTCTGCACTGGGTGTGGTTCCTGCTTAAGATTCTCTCCCTGTCCCTTTGCACCCCCTCCCAATAAAATACACACACACACACACACACACACACAAAAGAATTCTAAATCAGAAACCATAAACACATGTTGAAAAGGAAATAGAAAGCCCCTCCTGAAAGTAACATTTAAAGAAACGCCTGGTTCCTCATTTATTAGATGTCAGTATGCTGGAGCATCCTGAGTTTCCCAGAGCATCTGCTGGTAAAACAATAAATTTCCTAACTTGGCTCTGTTTTTCTTCAAGTGACACAATTCTGTGACTTCTAGGACAAGTGGAGGTCTCCATTTAAAACTACTCTGTGGGAATGGATATTTAATGGCAGCGAAGTATCTTGAGGAAATGGGGCTCTGCTTGTTCCTACTGCTTCCTGCCATCCGTAACAGAGACACCAGACAAAGGGAGGCTTCGGGGGGTTGCCTTGGCCCTTGGATATTCCTGAGAGGAGGGCAAAATCAAAAATAGGTCATAAAGTCCATTGTGCATGAATGGTGATCCAATGCTTTCAGAACTCTATCTTCCTACTCATGAACAAGAACAAGTCCCCATTATCTCAAAATATACCAACCTTACTGTGAAAATGGCTTCTGAATTAAGTGTAGTGCAATATGTAAAACTTAATGCAGGATATTCACAAAAATGCAAAATCAGTTAACATCTGCAAAAGTATGTACAGGTATATTTATGACATATGATTTTAAACTAAATTCTTCTTCGTTTTACAGGCTCATTTTTTATTTCCTCACACAACCCTGAACTGAAGGCAAGATCTACTGTGATAAAAAATAAAGCAACACACCCCTCCCCGAAAAAAAGCTTTTCAGACACATACAATGGATTAATAAGCAAGTCACACACAATGTTAGGTACACATTTGCTCCTGATTGGGCCCAACTTTGACATGGTCTCTCTTACCCTGATGTCATCGCTTTAGTAAGCTATATTCCACTAAATGAATTGAATTTAGTTCCCACAGTTTCTTAATTATGACAACTAGGAACAATGAAATTATATACAAGAACTATATAAGGATCATGAAACTTAATAAAATCTAGAGGGAAAAAATAATCTCTAGAAATGTGAGCATGATTCAGGTGAGACATATCACCTCATTGATCTTGGGGTTCTGTCCACTCATTTGGCTGACCAGATTTCCAAGTACACCTTCTGAAAGGCTGCCCATCTGGTAGAAAAAGATAATCTTACTGTAGAAGAAGAACACGAAGAACAGCGTCAATAGTTTTTTCAGTTAATATACACAAGTGAGTATTTTCAAATACTAAGAATTGATGTAAATTATCTTTCTACCTAGAGGGAACAAAAAGTCAGATGCTCTGTCCTTTGTACATGGGCCACCCTTTCTCTTACCCGGACTTTCTCTCGCTCACCTGGACAAAAAGTTCTGATCGTTGCCTTTCTTAGTATGAAAACTGTTCAAATGAGCAAAGCCTGCACTCAACCAGAACTCTCACTTCTGTTCACTTGTCTTAGAGCATTAAAAGACATTGCTACTCTAGTTCCATGAAAACTTGTAAATCATTTAGGGCATATGTGACAACCCTGCTAAATAGAGAATTTGGCCACCTCATTTGTTACAAAGTCCCTAGTTCTCTAAGAATGTACCCTCGAAACTCAAATATCGAGGAAGCTCAATATTAAAGGAAACCTCAGTCCCCTATCCTCTAAGCCCTTTCCTTGCGTGTACATGAGATGATTTGGCTGCTACGTGGAGCTTTCAGAAGCCTTGAACAAAAAAAAAAAAAAAAAGGCATTCCAGGCAATAAACAAGTTTAATTTCAATTGGACAAAAGGTACAAATAAGGCCTAGGGAAGGAAAAAACAGAGAATGGGTAAGACAGAACACACCTTTTAACATCAGGGAAAAATGGCAACTTTATAAATACAAATATGTTAAACAGCAAACATCTAACAGTGCTGTGGTTGAGAAAGTGATTCAAGGAAGAGACAAAGCCCCCCACATAAGTGAGAATTGCATGCATCTGGGAAGAGCAGAGCAGAGGGGAACGTGCTGCCTACTTACATGTCCGACCCAGCTGGCTTGGCTGCAATATTGCTTCCTGCAACCAGGAAGCCACTGTGGGAAGGACAGCCCTAAATGCATGAGAGGCAGAGGAGCTCCGTTTTCTGAAGGATTCCTGCCTCTTGAAACTGGCAACAACATCCCGTAATCTGGCTGGATAAACCAGGGCGTCTTTCTTGAGAAGCATGACTTTTTTTTTTTTAATTCAGATTTTATTAATCCCACAGGTTTGAGAGAGGCGGTGTGGCAAAAGCAAATGTTAGCTAATTAGCCACTTCCTAGGATCCAATCAGTCATTAAAAATGTGCTTATGAAATTTTCTTGAGCTGCTCAATTGTTTGTAATTATCCAAGCGGTTCATACTACTCATGCATGTTTTCTTTCTTTTCACATTTATTTCTAAGCAAATTACCTAATTCAGTGTGGTTATTACTCTGGACATTTAAAAACTATATTGGGAAATTTCATGCAGTAACTAATGTGGATATATCTGTTATGCTAATGCTTAGTCCTTTGTGCCCAGGTGTGATTATTAGGTGCAAATTACAGAAATTCAGCCCAACTCAATTGCCACTTAATATTAACATCCATTCACATGTTCATTTGATTAATCTTACTCAAGGGTGATATTTTCTAAATTTATAAATAAATAATACAACCCACATAACAAGTGTCAAGAGTGGACATGTGACCCAGTTCTGGCCAATGAGATACTGAATATTTTGGTGGTATGTGGCGGGGGGGGGGGGGGGACATCTGAGAAATGTTTACTTGCTCTCAAAAAGAGGTTCACAGGGAAAAAAAATCCTCTTCTACTACACATTTTATATTTGCATGTAATGCCTCAAGCAGTGGCAGTCATCTTGTCATCATGAGTAGAACTAAGCTGACACATCAAAATACGAAACTGGTAGAATGAAAAGCTGGAGAGAATCTGGATCTTGGATGACTTCTCTAGGCTGCTGAACCAACTAACTCTGGAGCAGCCCACCTCTGAACTTGTTATTTGAGATAATTTATGCCCTTTGTCATTGAAGGTTTTGTGAATTGGGTTTTATATCACTTATAGCCCAAAGTATCCCAGCTCACATCTGTAGCCAAGAGAATCCCAACAAGGGGAATATATCGGTTGGTTGTTTAGACTTTACCTGGTGAAGCCAGGGCTCCCAGTCAACAGCCATGTGCCAACCCCCTTCACCTAGCTCCGAGATCTATAGACATTTGAATATCAGCTTGAAATGCTGCTTGAGGTAGTAGTACAAGACTGCAAGTTGGCAGTCAGCCTCCCTCTTTATGGCAAAAAGACATTTAGATTTTATCTAAGGACCTGCAAAGTTGGGGGGGGGATCTTTGATGTGCCCAGATATCTAGAGTCTGTAAGTTATAAAGGCAGAATTTTCTTGGAAGTCCTATAGATGCATCCTCATATTTCATGGATATCACCCTAGCTTGAGTGATGTCCATCAACCAGTGGTTCCTTGTGTGAGTACTGAGGAGTTTACCCCCACTATACACTAGAACCTTAAAGGATATCACAAAGTTCCCACTGCTCAATTCACTCTTTCCAGCAAGGTCATTTCTCTACCTGCCTGATGGACTTGGCATTTTAGCTTCCCAAGGCCATCCTCCAGGGGACTGAATCTTCAGTTCTCTGCCACTTGGCCTATAGCGGGTCCTTGACCCCTAACACCCTACTCTATATGTTACAAACTTGGTCCCCAGTTTTCTTGGAACGAGAAGACAGGAAGTTATAATCTGAGGCTCTGGAGGTTTTCAGGAGTGCCAATCTGTCCTGGTTGCCTAGACTCAATGCAGCACCCCCAAGTCTAGCCTTGTTTCCTACCTATAACTGTCCCTAATATGATGATGATCTGGAGACAGCTGAGCTCTGAGAGCCCCAGGCCAGCTAGCCAGCCACATGTTCTCCTGTATCCTGTGGCTACTGATGATGCCCAGGGTGGGGGTTTGTCCAGAGGTTGACCTACTATTGCTCCCCATGGCCTTTGATAATGGTGCGTGCTTAGCACAGAAAAGTCAAAATCAGTAAGACTCTATAGACTAAAGGTCAGGTAGTATGGAGAAAGGCTGCATCTCTGGAAGAGCTCAGAGTGAGAAGCAGCCATCCCAAGCCAGAGTGAGACAACCTAGGGGACCTCTGAGCAGGAGAGAAGGAGCCTGTATGGCTTACCTGAGCTATTGCCCAGCTGTCTCCATTGAAAGAGAAGTTGCGCGGTGGGCCTGAAGACACTCTACCTCTATCTGATTCTGAAAATGGACACCATCCCTAACCCCATCCCTCCCCTGCCCTGCCATATCTAAAGTGAGACAATGTAGTTTGCCTACCCAACTGCCCCTTCCCCAAGAGGGAAAACAGTCCCACCCTATCTGCCTCCGTCTCTTCCTATTATTCTACCATAGCCTTAAAAGGGATCCTGTCACAGCCACCAGCTGAGCCCAAACCAGCACTGGGGGAACTCCTAGCAAAATGATCAGGCAAAGCAAACTCACATGCCCACCTATAAGCATAGTGGTTTAAAGGAAGGAGACTGCCAAATTCCAGAACAGATGGCTACTATGGAGCAGAACTAATAGAAGAAACAGAAATAGACTATCAAATAAAAACAATGAAAACACATAAGGAGATATTATTAGAGCACAATAAAATGCTTCTAGAACAGAATAATTCTTGTTTTTTAAATTTAAAATTCTAGCAGAGGTACTGTAAAAGAGAATGGTCCCCGCTAAAGACCAAATCGCTATTTTAGAAGGTTCAAGTGAAAGATGTGTCACACAGTACAGGACAAAAGTTAATGGAATAAAAATCAATCACAAGGGAAATATCAAGATATGAAGGGCAGAGCAGGAGGCAATATTATATAAATCACAGAAGTTTGGGGGAAACAAAGCATATGACAGAGAATAAGCAAAGAAACTATCAAAGGAAATGCAACTCAAGACTTCAGATTTGAAAGGGCTCTGGAAAGGCAGAAGTTAGATCCATCCTGCTAAGATTTCTGAATTTTAAGAACAGAAAAATCGTACAAGCTTCCAGACAAAAAGGAGTTAAGTTGTTTCTAGAAACAGTCAGTCTAATATCCCATTTCTCACTTGTAATCCAAAAATTCTCTACCCAGGCAAGCTATTATTACGTGAATACGAAGGAGTAGATTATGGGACTTGCAGAGTGGGAAGCTGGTGTCCCAGGTGTCCTCTCTGAGAATACTCCAGTATACTCTCACCAAAGAACCAAATCAAACAAGGACCCATGGGAGGTGAGGACACTTTAATAAGCAATAGGACAAATCTTGTAGTATTTATTTTAAAATCTTAATAGAGAATGATAATGTGAATGTAAATTGTATTACAGTTGTTCATAAGGGTTCTTGAAGTAGAAGAAGGAAGATTTTGGTAAGAGCCTGGACCCAAACAATCTCAGCATATCCCAGGAATAAGAAGAGGCGGGAGATGGAGTGTAAAGAAAAATGATTCTAAGGGTCTCCTCCAGGTGGAATGAGGTCAAGAGGACACTGAAGATATTTTAGTGGGAGGGTGTGCTATTTATTAAGCTAATGATCTCTCTGTTCCAAATCCACTGCTCTCTTACGCTGGGGTTGGATCTCTGAAAGTTATGTTTTTCTTCTGTTAGATGGCTTCTTGTTGGGTTCTTCTAATAAGGGGCAATGGGGTAGCCTAAAACGTGGGGCAAGGGGTAGGACCTGCTTCTTCCTGTTTGCTTGCTCTTCTGGTCAGTAAGGTACTAGCAATACCCCCTGCCCTGGCAGCAGCAATTGGTTCCAACCTCTTTCAACACTCCCCAGACCAGCTTCATTGTGCTCTCACACAGGTATGACCAACAGCAAGGTACATCCCTGTAGATATTAGAAGGATACAAGAATGTTAATTACAATGTTCACCAATACATTTGAAAACAGATGAAATGGGCAAATTCCTAGGAAAACAACTAAACAAAACCTATACAAGAAAAATGCACAGTTTTAATAGTCCTGGGAACTACTGAATCTGTAATTCCAAATTTTCCCTCAAAAAAACCCCCCAAAAAACCCAACCTAGGAGACTTCACTAGTGAAATCTACTGAACACTTAAATGAGAGATAACATCAGTCTTAAATAAATGCTTCCAGAAAAGAAAAAGAGGAACTACTCCCATTGTGTTTTATAAAGAAATCATAACCTTAATATAGAAATCTGACAAGGACATTTTGAAAAATGAAGATAAAAGGCCAATCTCCCTCACAAATATATAATCAAAAGCCCCGAACAAAACACTGACAAACAGAATCAAGAGATTCAGCATTGAGAAAGCTGAGTTCAATCTAGGAAAGCAAATTGGCTGAACATTCAAAAGTCAATCAAGGTGATTCACCTTATTAACAGGATAAAGGAGACCTTTCACATGGTCATCTCAAAAAAGAAAGAAAAATCAAGGGAGAAAATTCAATATCTATTCATGATCTTAAAAAATACTATCAAAACAAGAAACTCAGCAATCTGGAAATAGAAGGGAACTTATCACTACAATAATCTGCATTAAACATCACTCTTTATTGTGAAATATTAAAAATGTTCCTTTGAGATGAGGCATAAAAGTTGTACAGATTGGAAAAAAACAAAATTGTCTTTTCTTTTTCAAATGACGTGATTCTATATGTAGAAAAGTCAAAAAATGTACAGATAAACCATTAGAATTAATAAATTATCAAAGTGGTTGGAGATAAGATTAATATGCATAAATCAGTTTCATTTCCATTTTTCAATGACAAACAGAAAATGGAATTAAAATAAATGCCAGATGTGACACATTTTCCCAAAGATGGATCCCACATGCCCTTTTGTACTGTAATGTGGGTGGCTGCTTGTCCCATCAAGACATGGGGATAATTTTTCCACCCCCTCACACGTGGGCTAACTCTGTGGCTTGCTTTGAACGACAGAGTGTGGCAGAAGTTGCAACATGTGGATTTTGGAGCCTAGGCCTGAAGAGGCCTGCATCTTCTGCTTTTGTCCTCTTGGGATACTCCCTTTCATAGTGCTCTCTTTGCGGTGGACAGATGCCCCACCTAGAGTAATGAATGAAGACAGGAGAGGCCCAACTTCAGTGGCATCAAAGCTCTAAATATGTAAGTGAGGCCATTGGGACCGCCAAGCATCTTCCAGCCATAATCTGAACACCATCACAGGAGGGACTCCAGGCAAGACCAGCAGAATACCCATAGAATTGTCAAGGATAATAAACCGTAGATATCTAAGCTATGACATTTTGCGGTGGTTTGTAGCAACAGATAATTGATCACTATGCATAACACTGCCAAAAAAATAAAGATAAATAGGATTTATAGCTAATGAAAAATATGTAATACCTCTACTCAGAAATCTATAAAACAAGATATTATTGAAAGCAATTAAAGACGATCCAAATAAATATTCATAGGATGGAAAACACACTGTGGTAAAGCTGTCAATTGTCTCCATATTGATTTACAGATCCACTATAATCCTATCAAAAATTCTGGCAGGGTTTCTTTGTAGAATTTGACAAGCTGACTACAAAATTTATATAAGAATGCAAAGGACCATGAATAGCCAAACAATCTTAAGGAACAAAAAAGCGCTTACTTTATTGGATACCGAGATTTACTTACGAAGTTTTAGTTATTTAAGACAATGTACAGTATAAACAAAAAGACCAAAAAGTCAGAGGATCTAGGAAGTGACCCATAGATATAAGAACACTTCTGCATCACAGGGATGATGTTGCACAGCAATGAAGAAAGGACTGTCTTGTGAATAATTGGGTCTAGGTCAACAGGATGTTCATGTGGAAAAATGAAACTCTATTTTTGGATTATACAAAAATTAACTCTCAGTAAATTATAGTTCTAAATGCAAAAGGAAAAATAATAAAACTATTTAAAGATAACACAGGAAAAAGTCTTTATGACCTTGAGGTAGGAACATTTTACTTTAATCTAGATACCAAAAAGATCATTATGAGATGAAAAGGCAAGGCCCTGAATGGAAGAAGACAGTATGTGTGTGTATGCCTACATTTGTGTGTGTATATATATCCATCGGACAAATTACAAACCTTGACGAAGGGCCTATTTCTGGAACATATATAAAGAACTGTTTAAAACAAATAAGTACCTACGACACAATGGAAAATGGGTAAGAGCTTTTATAGGTACTTCACAAAGGAGGGTATCCACCAAATGTCTAAAAAACATATAAAAAGGCATTCAGCCTCATTAATAATTAAGGAGATGCAGAATAAAACTATGGCGAGACACCATGATTCACCCACATATGGCTCAAAGGAAAATCACTGGCAACACTAAGTATTGCTGATAATGGTGAAAAATGGAACACTCATACTCTGCTGGGGATAATGTAAACTGGAACAACCACTTGTTGTTGTTATTATGTGGCACTATCTACTAAAGCTGAGCCCATGCACCCCAGAATTTCACTTCTTGGTAGTGCACAAAAAGATACTTAAGTGAATGTTCATAGCAGCATTATTTGCAATAGTCACCAAATTGAAATAATCTGACTGTCCATCCACAATAAAATACATAAATAAAACGTGGGACATACACACAGTGGAACACAATGCAGCAACAAGAATTAAAGAACCACATCTAAATGCACCAACATGAATCAATCTCATTCCTTCTTCGTTGCTTTTGTGCCCTGCCCTCAGGATACAGGTACCAGAGGGACCCTCTTAAAATCCCCCCCTCTGCTCACCATCACAGAGGTCCCGACCTTACTTAGGGTAGAAGGCAAAGTCCTTTAAATCATCCACCCGTCTCCACACAAGCTAAACCCCCACCTGCACCTCTAACTTCAATGCCTTTTACCTTCCCCTCACACACTCCCCTTCAGCCACACCTCTCCTTGCTGTTCTCAGAGTGTGCCAAGCATGTTTCCACCTGGGGGCTTCTGTACTGCCTATTCCCTCAGCCTGGAAAGTTCTCCAACCCCTCCCGCTCCCAGGCTATGATCACACAGCTCACTCTCACCTCCTTCAGGTCTCCTCCAACAGGAGCGCGCCTCTCATCACTCTATTAAATAGCCCCCCATTCCTCATATTCCTTACGTGCTTCCTGGTTTCCCTTTTTCACTTTAACACTTACCTGTTAGTGTTACCTATCATGTGACACATGGTTTATTTACCTGTTTTTCCATCTCCCTGAACTAGAATAAAGCTTCATGAGAATGGGAATTTTGTCTCTTTTTTTCATTACTCTATCCCCAGCATCCAGAACATTTCCTGGCACACAGAAGGTGCTCAATAAAATCCTGCTTAAGAGTGACCACATATGTTTTTGGGCAAGATGGCGGAGGAGTAGGAGACCTAGATTTCGTCTGGTCTCAGGAATTCAGCTGAATAGGGATCAAACCATTCGGAACACCTACGAACTCAACAGGAGACCAAAGAAGAGAGTAGCAACAACTCTCTGAACAGAAAAGTGACCACTTTCTGGAAGGTAGGACGTGCGGAGAAGTGAATCCGAGGCGATATTCGGGAGGATAGATGGCGGGGGAGGGGCCTCCGGCGGCCGCTTCTGGCAAGTGCTAGAGCCGCGGAGCACAAAATCGGACCTTTTAGAAGTTGGCTCCGTGGAGGGACGCCGCTGCAGTGGCTAAGCGGGGGGTGGAATCCTCCCGGGACAGTGTGGTCTCAGGACCCTTGGAGTCACAGAGAGACCGGGGGTGCCTGAGTGCGCCAGAGCTCCCAGGTATCAGAGCGGGGAAGCCGGCTGCAGAGACGGAGCAGAGTCGCGGGCTCTCAGCTCGGGGTTGCCATAAACTGTGATCCGCGGCCCAGTCGGGCCACTGCTCCTCCAGCAGGGACCCAGCAGGCGGCAGATCCGGGGAGACTCCCCTTCCTTCCCGGGAAGGAGCGGTGCGGGAACGCACTGCAGGGATCTGCTGGGTTTGGAGACTCTGCGCGGGGTCGGGTGCCAGAGATAGCAACGCTCGGTCACAGGCCGGGTGAGCACGGAGTGCGGCCAGAGACCGGGGACACGGAAGTGACTGCTTTTCTCTGGGGGCACACTGAGGAGCGGGGCCCCGAGTTCTCAGCTCCTCCGGGTGGAGATTGGGAGGCCACCATTTCTGCCCTGGTCCTCCAAGGCTGTACGGAGAGCTTGCAGGGAACAAAAGCTCCTGAGAACAAACCGGAGCAGCTTCCTTAGCCTGGACCGACAAGGGCGGGGCAATTCCGCCTCCGGCAAAGACATTTGGAAACCACAGCAACAGGCCCCTCCCCCAGAAGATCAGCACAAACAGCCAGCAAGCCAAGACCAAGTTGATCGATCAAGGAGAACGGGAGAACTCCAGCGCTAGGGGAATACTGCACATAGAATTCATGGCTTTTTTTTTTTTTTTACCATGATTCATTAGTTCATCAAAGTTAATTTTTGTTGACTGTTTTTTTTATTTTTCTTTTTCCCTTTTTTAACCAACATCTTATCAATCCCTTTAAAAAAAAAAACATTTTTCATTTTTCATTTTTAGAGTCATATTTTATCCCTTCATAGTAGTTACCCTTATTTTGGCATATATATATAAGTTGTTCTCTCTTTAAAATTTTGAGGTACAGTTTCTTCTAACAGATCAAAATATACCCTAAATCACTAGTGTATGGCTTTGTTCTAGTCTCCTGCCTGATCACATTCTCTCCCTTTTTCCTTTTTTTTTTTTTCTTTTCTTAAATCTTTCTTTTTTCAAACAACTTATCTTACCAAGTCCTTTTATAAAACCTTTTATAATTTTCATCTTTACAGTCATCTTCCATCCCTTCATTGTATCAACCCTTATTTTGTACATATATGTCTTTCTTCCTTTAAAATTTTAGGAGGCACTTTTTTCTAACAGACCAAAATACGCCCAAAATCTAGTGTGTGGCACTGATCTATGCACTAGCCTGATCATATTTGATCATATTCTGCTTTTTTTGTATTGTTTTGTTTTTGTTTTTATCTTTTTTTTTTCTTTTTTCTCTTTCTTTTTTCTTTCTTGCCCTTTCTTTTCCCCTGGTTTCAGGTCTTTTCTGATTTGTATACAGTATATTTGCTGGGGACGTTGTAAACCTGTTAGCATTTCGTTCTCTCATTCATCTATTCTCCTCTGGACAAAATGACAAGACGAAAGAAATCACCTCAGCAAAAAGAACAAGAGGTAGTACCTTCAGCCAGGGACCTACTCAATACAGACATTAGTATGATGTCGGACCTAGAGTTCAGAATCATGACTTTAAAGATACTAGCTGGGCTTGAAAAAAGCGTGGAAGTTATTAGAGAAACACTTTCTGGAGAAATAAAAGAACTAAAATCTAACCAAATCGAAATCAAAAAGGCTATTGATGAGGTGCAATCAAAAATGGGGGCACTAACTGCTAGGATAAATGAGGCAGAAGAGAGAATCAGCGATATAGAAGACCAAATGATGGAAAATAAAGAGGCTGAGAAAAAGAGAGAGAAACAACTACAGGATCACGAGGGCAGAATTCGAGAGATAAATGATACGATAAGACGAAACAACATTAGAATAATTGGGATCCCAGAAGAAGAAGAAGAGAGAGAGAGGGGGGCAGAAGGTATATTGGAGCAAATTATAGCAGAAAACTTCCCTAATGTGAGGAAGGAAACAGGCATTAAAATCCAGGAGGCACAGAGAACCCCTCTCAAAATCAATAAAAATAGGTCAACACCCCGACATCTAATAGTAAAACTTATGAGTCTCAGAGACAAAGAGAAAATCCTGAAAGCAGCTCGGGAGAAGAGAGATGTAACCTACAATGGTAGAAACATTAGATTGGCAACAGACCTATCCACAGAGACGTGGCAGGCCAGAAAGGACTGGCAAGATATCTTCAGAGCACTAAACGAGAAAAATATGCAGCCAAGAATACTATATCCAGCTAGGCTATCACTGAAAATCGAAGGAGAGATAAAAAGCTTCCAGAACAAACAAAAACTAAAGGAATTTGCAAACACGAAACCAGCCCTCCAAGAAATATTGAGAGGGGTCCTCTAAGCAAAGAGAGAACCTAAAAGCAGCAAAGAGCAGAAACGAACACAGACAACAGACAGTTAACAGTCACCTTACAGGTAATACAATGGCACTAAATTCATACCTTTCACTAGTTACCCTGAATGTAAATGGGCTCAATGCCCCAATCAAAAGACACAGGCTATCAGATTGGATTAAAAAACAAGACCCATCAATATGCTGTCTGCAAGAGACTCATTTTAGACCCAAAGACACCCCCAGATTGAAAGTGAGGGGGTGGAAAACCATTTACCATGCTAATGGACATCAAAAGAAAGCTGGGGTGGCAATCCTTATATCAGACAAACTAGATTTTAAAACAAAGACCGTAATAAGAGATGAGGAAGGACACTATATCCTACTTAAAGGGTCTATCCAACAAGAAGATCTAACAATTGTAAATAACTATGCCCCTAACATGGGAGCAGCCAATTATATAAGGCAATTAATAACAAAAGCAAAGAAACACATTGACAACAATACAATAATAGTGGGGGACTTTAACACCCCCCTGACTGAAATGGACAGATCATCTAAGCAAAAGATCAACAAGGAAATAAAGACTTTAAATGACACACTGGACCAAATGGACTTCACAGACATATTCAGAACGTTCCATCCCAAAGCAACGGAATACACATTCTTCTCTAGTGCCCATGGAACATTCTCCAGAACTGATCACATCCTAGGTCACAAATCAGGTCTCAATCGGTACCAAAAGATTGGGATCATTCCCTGCATATTTTCAGACCACAATGCTTTGAAACTAGAACTCAACCACAAAAGGAAAGTCGGAAAGAACTCAAATACATGGAGGCTAAAGAGCATCCTACTAAAGAATGAATGGGTCAACCAAGAAATTAAAGAAGAATTAAAAAAATTCATGGAAACCAATGAAAATGAAAACACAACTGTTCAAAATCTTTGGGATACAGCAAAGGCAGTCCTGAGAGGAAAGTATATAGCAATACAAGCCTTTCTCAAGAAACAAGAAAGGTCTCAAATACACAACCTAACCCTACACCTAAAGGAGCTGGAGAAAGAACAGCAAATAAAGCCTAAACCCAGCAGGAGAAGAGAAATCATAAAGATCAGAGCAGAAATCAATGAACTAGAAACCAAAAGAACAGTAGAACAGATCAACGAAACTAGGAGCTGGTTCTTTGAAAGAATTAACAAGATTGATAAACCCCTGGCCAGACTTATCCAAAAGAAAAGAGAAATGACCCAAATCAACAAAATCATGAATGAAAGAGGAGAGATCACAACCAACACCAAAGAAATACAAACAATTATAAGAACATATTATGAGCAACTCTATGCCAGCAAATTAGATAACCTGGAAGAAATGGGTGCATTCCTAGAGATGTATCAACTACCAAAATTGAACCAGGAAGAAATAGAAAATCTGAACAGACCTATAACCACTAAGGAAATTGAAACAGTCATCAAAAATCTCCCAAGAAACAAAAGCCCAGGGCCAGATGGCTTCCCAGGGGAATTCTATCAGACATTTCAAGAAGAATTAATACCTATTCTCCTGAAACTGTTCCAAAAAATAGAAATGGAAGGGAAACTTCCAAACTCATTTTATGAGGCCAGCATTACCTTGATCCCAAAACCAGACAAAGACCCCATCAAAAAAGAGAATTACAGACCAATATCCTTGATGAACATGGATGCAAAAATTCTCACCAAAATACTAGCCAATAGGATCCAACAGTACATTAAAAGGATTATTCACCATGACCAAGTGGGATTTATTCCTGGGCTGCAAGGCTGGTTCAACATCCGCAAATCAATCAATGTGATACAATACATTAACAAAAGAAAGAACAAGAATCATATGATCCTCTCAATAGATGCAGAAAAAGCATTTGACAAAGTACAACATCCTTTCTTGATCAAAACTCTTCAGAGTATAGGGATAGAGGGCACATACCTCAATATCATAAAAGCCATTTATGAAAAACCTACAGCGAGTATCATTCTCAATGGGGAAAGGCTGAGAGCCTTTCCCCTAAGGTCAGGAACGCGGCAGGGATGTCCACTCTCACCACTGCTATTCAACATAGTATTAGAAGTCCTAGCCACAGCAATCAGACAACAAAAAGAAATCAAAGGCATCCAAATCGGCAAAGAGGAAGTCAAACTCTCACTCTTTGCAGATGATATGATACTGTACGTGGAAAACCCAAAAGACTCCACCCCAAAACTGCTAGAACTCATACAGGAATTCAGTAAAGTAGCAGGATATAAAATCAATGCACAGAAATCAGTGGCATTCCTATACACCAACAACAAGACAGAAGAGAGACAAATCAAGGAGTCGATCCCATTTACAATTGCACCCAAAACCATTAGATACCTAGGAATAAATCTAACCAAAGAGGCAAAGGATCTGTACTCAGAAAACTATAAAATACTCATGAAAGAAATTGAAGAAGACACAAAGAAATGGAAAAACGTTCCATGCTCATGGATTGGGAGAATCAACATTGTGAAGATGTCAATGCTACCTAGAGCAATCTACACATTCAATGCAATCCCCATCAAAATACCATCCACTTTTTTCAAAGAAATGGAACAAATAATCCTAAAATTTGTATGGAACCAGAAGAGACCCCGAATAGCCAGAGGAATACTGAAAAAGAAAAGCAAAGCTGGTGGCATCACAATTCCGGACTTCCAGCTCTATTACAAAGCTGTCATCATCAAGACAGTATGGTACTGGCACAAAAAGAGACACATAGATCAATGGAACAGAATAGAGAGCCCAGAAATGGACCCTCAACTCTATGGTCAACTTATTTTTGACAAAGCAGGAAAGAATGTCCAATGGCAAAAAGACAGTCTCTTCAACAAATGGTGTTGGGAAAATTGGACAGCCACATGCAGAAGAATGAAACTGGACCATTTCCTTACACCACACACAAAAATAGACTCCAAATGGTTGAAAGACCTAAACGTGAGACAGGAGTCCATCAAAATCCTAAAGGAGAACACAGGCAGCAACCTCTTCGACCTCAGCCGCAGCAACTTCTTCCTAGAAACATCGCCAAAGGCAAGGGAAGCAAGGGCAAAAATGAACTATTGGGATTTCATCAAGATAAAAAGCTTTTGCACAGCAAAAGAAACAGTCCACAAAACCAAAAGACAACCGACAGAATGGGAGAAAATATTTGCAAACGACATATCAGATAAAGGGCTAGTATCCAAAATCTATAAAGAACTTATCAAACTCAACACCCAAAGAACAAATAATCCAATCAAGAAATGGGCAGAAGACATGAACAGACATTTCTCCAAAGAAGACATCCAAATGGCCAACAGGCACATGAAAAAGTGCTCAACATCGCTCGGCATCAGGGAAATCCAAATCAAAACCTCAATGAGATACCACCTCAAACCCGTCAGAATGGCTAAAATTAACAAGTCAGGGAACGACAGATGTTGGCAGGGATGTGGAGAAAGGGGAACCCTCCTACACTGTTGGTGGGAATGCAAGCTGGTGCAACCCCTCTGGAAAACAGTATGGAGGTTCCTCAAACAGTTGAAATTAGAGCTACCGTTCGATCCAGCAATTGCACTACTGGGTATTTACCACAAAGATACAAATGTAGGGACCCGAAGTGGTACGTGTACCCCAATGTTTATAGCAGCAATGTCCACAATAGCCAAACTGTGGAAAGAGCCAAGATGCCCATCGACAGATGAATGGATAAAGAAGATGTGGTATATATACACAATGGAATATTACGCAGCCATCAAAAGGAATGAGATCTTGCCATTTGCAACGACGTGGATGGAACTGGAGGGTGTTATGCTGAGTGAAATAAGTCAATCAGAGAAAGACATGTATCACATGACCTCACTGATATGAGGAATTCTTAATCTCAGGAAACAAACTGAGTGTTACTGGAGTGGTTGGGGGTGGGAGGGATGGGATGGCTGGGTGATAGACTTTGGGGAGGGTATGTGCTACGGTGAGCGCTGTGAATTGTGCAAGACTGTTGAATCACAGATCTGTACTTCTGAAACAAATAATGCAACATATTTTAAGAAAAAAGGAAAAGAAGAAGATAACAGGAGAGGAAGAAAAGGGGAGTACGTCAGAGGGGGAGACGAACCATGAGAGATGATGGACTCTGAAAAACAAACTGAGGGTTCTAGAGGGTAGGGGGGTGGGGGGATGGGTTAGCCTGGTGATGGGTATTGAGGAGGGCACGTTCTGCATGGAGCACTGGGTGTTATGAACAAACAATGAATCATGGAACACTGCATCAAAAACTAATGATGTAATATATGGTGATTAACATAACAATAAAAAAATTAAAAAAAAAAAGAGTGACCACATAAAAGGCGCTAAACTATTAAGTGAAGCTCTCTATGCTCAGCAGCAGCTTGTCTACCAGTGGGCCTCACTAATGGGTTCCCCTACCTCCCCAGACCTGTGATTTTCTTCTCCCCTTGGACAGTGGAGTTCTATGGAAAGGAATCCTCATGCTTCAGCCTGAGGATGATTGAGACTAGCAGTCAGCCCTCTGGGCGCTGCAAAGAGGCAGTCTGAGATGACAGATGGAAGTGCAGCCTCACGCTTCTCCCCCAGACCCTCCCTTAATCCTATGCGACAGAGACAGTCTGTGTCCCCAGAACATCCATGTGGGCTGCAGGAGCTCCAGCCTCCCTCACAGACGGGATGAGTCATCATGTGGCCAAGTCTGGAGCAGCAGGGTTGTGTCATACCTACTCTGAGGCACTCAACGGTCAGGGGACCCCCCTGCCTTTCTTCTCCCTAGGCAGCTATGTGGGGATCATGGATAAGATGGTCCAGACACAAAACAGAAGCAGTCTCAATACCTCCCTAACCGCACAGAAGAAAGCTGCCCTGAAGAGTTGCCCAGCCTGTATGAGACATTTTGTGAGCAAGAAACAAACCTTTGCTATGTTGAGCCATTGAAATTTCAAGGTCTTTTTGTTTGTTTGTTTGTTTTGTTACTGCAACATAGACTAGCTCCTCCTGACTTGTTCCCACGAGGCGTCGCACTCCTGCCTTAGCTGTACCTAATGTCTCTCTGGTTCAACCTCTGTCTACTCTTGGAGAGGGGCAATTTCACAGCTATACAGTCTCAGCTTGGGACCCGGGGGTGGGGTGGGGTCTAACTGCTTATCATACAGATTAAACCAATCCTCTAGTTTTTGCCCCATCCACATCCTGGCCTTCAGAAACATCCAATACCTCTAATTCCTGAGACTTTTCAAGGCCATAAGGCACAAATCAGCTTGTTTCTTCCTGGCTCCACCCTCCACCCCCAGCACTTGGCAGAGTGGAGAAATGCAGAAACCGAAGCCGGTGACCATGCAACGATATGCTTTTCATCCTTGCAAAACTCTGCTGGCATTTCCCAACTGCCCATTTCTTCTTTGTGAGTCTTTTTGAATTTTTTTAATTCCTCTCTTTTATTTTTTTTTAATATTTTATTTATTTGAGAGAGAGAGAGCGAGCAAGAGAGAGAGCATGATCAGGGAGGGGAGAGGCAGGGGAGAGGGAGAGAACCAGGCTCCCCACTGAGCAGGGAGCGCAACGTGGGGCTCGATCCCAGGATGCTGGAATCACGACCTGAGCCGAAGGCAGACGCTTAACTGACTGAGTCACCCAGGAGCCCCAAATTCTTCATTTTCATTTTATTGGTATTTTTTTTCATTTTATTGGTATTTGAGGAGGAATGTTAATAAACAATATTTATTGAATATTTATTTTGAATATTGTAGTCATTGTTAATAACAAAACATTTAGATTCACATAGAATTTTTTTTCTTCCCAGAAGTTCAAAGTTCTTTTAAAATGTCAGCTAAAAGAACAAAAGGAAATGTTACTGTTATCTTTTGAAAACTAGACAGAGCGCAGCCCTGAGGTCTTAGAAACTATGTACTGCAGAAACTATGTACCACCTAAACACTGGGACACAATCTAAGCTCCCAACCCTTGGTTTTCTGATTTTCTACTACTAGACATTACCTTGAGTGCTATAACTTATATCCCATTTTCCCTACCTTCAATAAAAAGCTCATTTGTATCACTCAAAAAAATACCTAGCTGAGGCCTGACTGTAATTTTGCCAGTACTTTGAGGACCTTAACAAGTTACTTCACCCATATATGAATGCCAACCATCACAGGCTTTGGTTTCTAATTTCATATATGACTTTTAACATGATAAAATCACAAAACACAAAAATGTATCATAACATAATGGAGAGATATGTTTGGGGATTGGAAACTACAGAGGTTCACCATTGCGTAGCTGGACATCTTGGTTTAAAAAGAAACAGAGTGAGGGAGGATAATGCTGCTTTCATTTTTCACTTCTCTTCCACTCTCATGTATTCTCTAGAATACGTGATTATAAAAAATGCCAGATGCAGGTTAAATCCATTTGCCATGGAATACAAGATAAAAAGCAAAGTTTCCTGCTTCTCAGAACTACTTAGTATTAAAACACAATGATGATGCTTTTTCTACTGCAGTGATGCATACAGACAGAATCTGAGAGACCAGGTATCAGTGATGCTGTCACAAAAGCACACCAGCAGGCTGGTCTATATGATTCCCGGCACAACCACCATTGCTTATCGTGATGCTTTTTCTCGATTAAGATCTTCATAAGGGGCAAACATTATTGAAGAGGACAGAAAATGGAGGTGGACATATGTATTAGTGAGGTAGGCCTTTGGGTTGTAAGTGACAGAAACCCATCTCTGTCCTTGGCTTTACTCTCTCCCTGGAGCATGGCTTTCATCACACATTGGGAAGCACAAAAGTGGGCAGTTTTTGAGCAGCACATTTCAAACTCTGCCAGTGGGGACAGACTGACTGTGGGACCCCCTGAGCTAAGTTTGGATATTCTGAGGAGTGGGATTCTCCAGTCTACCAGAGGCTAGTTGCCACGTCCCAATCAATACATCCATGCTGTCCTGACAGGGAGCTCTTGCAGTAACTGCGGGACAGGAAAGAGATGCTGGGTGGGTGATCTCACTGTTCCCTACAGCCTGACCTCCAGTCCCTGCCCTCCTTCATATGGTCAGCAGGGAGCCCCTGCAGCCTGAGGCAGACAGCAAAAGCCTCTGACCCCTACCCCAGGTGGCTGAGCCAAAGAGGATGTGCTGAATCACAGTGGAATGAGAGCCTTCTGGCAGGACAGTCAATACAAGGAGACCAGAGCTCAGAGCCTCAGGAGTGAAGAATAAGGACCAGGAATGAAGAAGCAGGTGGAAACAGGAAGGGCAAAGCAAGACTGGCAAATCCTGGAAGCAGCTTATCGCCAGGGTTCTGGAAGTTCAAAGAAGCATGTGGAATGTGGGTGCAGGCCCTAACATTTAGTGGTCAGAGCCAAGAATGAACCAACTCTGCCTTCAATCACAACCCACACCTGCTAATAAAGGGCAAGTACACTGAGCTGGGGGCGGGGGGAGGGGAGGAAGCCCAGGCACAAAACTGTACTTGTCCTGGTGCAGCTACTGGTCAATGGTGGGAAGGAACCTGCTCTGGGCACCCACGGTGGAGAAAGGAGAACACACGTCTCTTCTGATGTGGGGACCAAGTTCACAGTACTTCAAAGGTTTGGATGACAAATAAGGAGACTTCCACAAAACATTTCCTAGATGCAGATCCTGTCACTGTTATTTGTTACCCGGGAAACTGAACAACCACGTATAAACGAGTAAGGTTCAGATCTCAGAAATAAAACTCCTTAAATACAAAATTATATTAAAATGCTGTGACTTTTTGAAAAGGGTTCCAACGAAGTGATTGATGGAAAACATCACGCTTTTTTTTTCCCACAAGGAGACTGAATGTCTTATTTACAATGACTCAGGAAACAGCAGATGTGGCAGGGCCTTCTTATTCTTGGGGCACAGGTCAGAGCTGGCTGAGGGACAATTTCTCATCTGTGGGAGAGGAAGTCCTTTGTAACGTGGCAGCCAGCCTTCCTGCAGCTCTGGGACCTGTGAGGAAAACAGAATGCTGCTCAGCGACAGGCTTCAGGCCCGCCACTCTCCCTCTGCCAAAAGTGGAGGAATGCATGGTGCCTGCCAGGTTGGAGGGGGTGGTGCATCGGCCCCCAGGTGCTGAGAGAAGGTTGCTAGAGCCAGACCCCCAGAAGGGAAAAGAGAGGGACAAGATGACAAAGCCAGTACATGAAGATCCTCAGACTTAGCTTTCATTCCCAAAGCAATGAAAAACCAACAAGAGCCTAGCCTCTATCTCGCCAGAAAAGTCCGATCCCTCAGAGTGTTAAACTGGAGTCTCACAAGGACACTGGGGAGCAACTGGTGCCGGGATGGGACAGGGAAAGTGGCAGGGCCTCATAGAGGCTGCATTCCCCAAGACTGGGAAGATGCCAGAGAGGTGAGGTCTCCAAATGGCAGAGGCCTGCAACCCTCTCCCGCCTGGCATCCTTGGAAGGAGCTGAGTACAAAGGTCAAGAACTGGGCCACCAGGGGCTACAGCCTTGAGAGAGGGGCAGTCACAAACACAAGGGGCTCCCGGCAGCCCCCTCAAAGCACCATAGGCAGCAGTGGAACACCTCCCAGCCACAGCGCCCCCTCATGGGAGAAACAAAGGTGAGGTCCACCAAGTAGGAGGAGGTGCCAGAGCCAGAAATAATTTGAGTTTAAAAAAATGTAAGAAAGGCATATATCCAAAGGAAACAAAGTCACGATCTTGAAAAGATATCTGTACCCCCATGTTCACGGCAGTATTATTCTAAATAGCCAAGATATGTGAACAACCTAAGTGTCCACTGAGGAATGAATGGATAAAGAAATTGTATATGTATGTATGTGTCTATGTATATATACATATATATATAATATAAATATGCATCTATAATGGAATATTATTGAGGCATATGAAAGAAGGAAACTCCGCCATTTGGAACAACATGGATGGACCTTCAGGGCATTATGCTAAGTAAAGTAAGTCAGAAAAAGACAAACGCTCACGTATATGTGGAATCTAAAAAAACAAACCAAATTCATACATACAGAGAACATGTTGATGATTATCAGAGGTGGGAGGGAAGTGGGCAAAATGGGTGGAGATGGTCAAAAGGTACACACTTCCAATTACAAGAGAAGTCAGTCTTAAGGGATGTAATGCACAGCATGGTGACTCTAGGTAACAATACTGTGATGTATATTTGAAAGATGACAAGAACGTAAATCTTAAAAGTTCTCATCATAAGAAAAAAAAACCTTTTTAACTGTGTGATGGATGTTAACTAAACTTGTGGTCATCATCTCACAATATATACATACATCAAATCACCATGTTGTACATCTACAATTAACACAATGTTATACGTCAGTTATATCTCAATAAAATTCCAAAAAAAATTGGAATTTTTTAAAATTAAGGACTGTTTTAAGATGACTTTCATGGTGCGGGGCGCCTGGGTGGCTCAGATGGTTAAGCGTCTGCCTTCGGCTCAGGTCATGATCCCAGGATCCTGGGATCGAGTCCCGCATCGGGCTCCTGGCTCAGCAAGGAGCCTGCTTCTCCCTCTACCTCTCTCCCTGCTCATGCTTTCTCTCTTTGTATCTCTGTGTCTCAAATGAATAAAATCTTTAAAAAAATTAAAAAAAGATGACTTTCATGGTGCAGTATGTACTCAAGGCAAGAAGTTTTGAATAAGGAAATATCATGAGAAGAATCTACATATATCTCATATAAAAAGGACATATGTTTATCCTACAGTAACTAATGAGCTAACCAATAGGTCTAAAGCTGGAGCTCATTCTGGTTTTTTTGCAACAGAAATCTGGTTTTATTAAAGTTATACTTCAAAATTTGTGTCCATAATGTATGTAATTTTACTTAGTCAGAAAACAAAATAAAAGGCAAATACAAATTGTTGTTCCAGGTTGTATATAATCATTTTTCCACATGATATCATGATTCATATTCTCCAATTTCCTTGATTCGGTCACCATGCTAAGGAATCATTACTTTCTTAAAAGCAACTTAATATACAAAACATAAAATTTACCTCCTGTGACCCCAGCCTCCGCTCTGCCCATTCTCACTTTATACTTTTATGGTTACTCATATTTTTTTTTCTAAAAAGGGTAGTTCATTTTCTTTTTAAAAATTAATTCTAATTTTATTAATTTGATATTCTTTTGAAAGCTATGTTCATTTAGACATATTTTCTTAATTTAAGAAGACCCAGGATTCACCTGAAAAAACTCTCTAAAGCTCTAGAGTCAAAATAAACATCTGTTTTGCTTGTACATTGAGCATTTCTGTGCATTTGACTGCACTGACTAAAAACAACAAAAACAAAAACAAAAAGACCTCCAGCAAAACCAAAAGCCATAACCTGTTCAGGACACATAATACACATCTAAATATTGAAATAACTACACACAACCATGAGCGGAATGAGGGGCAATACTACTAAAACATTGTAACATTAAAAAATGGACCCTTTCTGTCTCCTTTTCAGCAGCTTCCACTGGGACTGAGAAGGAAATGTCAGGTGCCAAGAACCCATATTCCAACGGGTGGGCAAGATGCTGCAGCTCCTGAGAAGAGGGCTGGGTGGGTTCAGGAGTCTCTCAGAGCTTTAGCGTGGAGTGGGGGCAAGATGGGTCCCAGTAGAAGCAAGTCCTCCCTTCTCCCTTGGTCCCTCCAAGCCTGGTCAGACCAGTCTCCTCCTCCCCAGGATAACCCAGAATCCGCTCAGCTGGGGTCACTGGGATCAGCCTTAGCTCGTAAAACAGATCCAGGATCTTCAGCAGACAGTTGCAAACCATAAAAAGGAACTCCTAATGTGATGCAGACTTTCATAATTACGGAATTTGGAAATAAATGTTGTGTAGTTGACATGGAGGAAAAATGACATGTATACAAACAAACATAAAAACAGGGAACATTCTAAGACAGAGTGTTCCAGAATTGACAAGACTTAAAGTTGCTCAAAGATTCCAAAACCTTTCTTCTTTCTTGTAAGGAAAGACCCAATTTGCACCAATTCCCTTTTCCCATTTCCTGTGAAAGGCATTAAAATGGTTGGCAGGGAAAAAATGGGACGTAATTATTTCTGGCAAGCAGGATAAGGTTATAAATATGCCCACTCTGAAGCTATTGTAAGAGCTCTTCATTAATTTTTCATTCATTTGAAAATCTAATATAAAGTAGTCTGGCTGCTGATGGACTTAAACTTTATCAAGTTCCAGTGGAATTAATTCCTATTTGCCTTGAGTGCAAGCGAGCTCACAGGCCCATTAAAACACGAGGGTCTGCACGTCTCCGAGCCAGCATTGCCATACTTAATAAAAAGTCTGTGACTGGGGGCTTTATATTTCACATTCTAAGATGAAAAGACAGATGAAAAGCTCATCATGATAAATGAAAGTGTGTGTGTGTGTGTGTGTGTGTGTGTGTGTGTGTGTGTGTGTGTGTCTTGGTCATCAAATGCATTTCTTAAAATGGCTTTCCTCAATTTCCAAAAAACCTGTGATGTTTGTCTTTTCATTCTCCTCTTGGGATTTTTCTGGAAAAGAAGTCTCCAGCAAACGCTGTATTATATCACATCTGTGTAGTGTGAGGATGAAGAGTGAGAACATGCACAAACTGAGCCAACATCAAAAGTGAAAAAGCACAGAGAAAATTGACATAGGTTTATAGCTTAACTACACAAAGTTGGACACAAAGATCCCAGGGCTTCAAAAGTCCTGCTCTTCTGGAGAACTCCAGGGAGCTATAGTTTAATTGACAACCATGGCATCACTGGTAACATCTGAAGCCACAGACTCAGACATAAAACTTAGTATAAAATGTTTAAAACTTTGCCCATTTGCTAAGGGCCTGTCAATCTACTGCGAATTTGAGTAACATTACAGAAGAGCAGACAGCTTAGGAACAAAGTGCTCTGATGATCTGAAATTTTTGTTGGTGAAAACCTTAAGGACATAAGTAAAAGTCTTCTGCCTTAGCAAACAGGAAATCCTGAATGCCATCTAATCTTTATCTGATGCACCAAGACCTCACTGTACTGCAAGGAAGCCCCAAAAGATTAGCAATGCTTTTCATGAATTTTGTTAAATGAAATTACTTGTATTTTTTTTAATTTTTATAACAATTATTTATTATTTTAGCAATGAGCACTGCAAAGAAAAACTCCTTCACCACCAAGAAACCCTCTTGTGATGTTCTGAAGCGAAAATATGAAGAGCATGGTTAGATAATTCAAACTCTGCAGAAAAATACTAAAAGAGAAGGTAATATCTCCAGTGTTACCTGTGTTCCAGTCCCTCTCTCTAACACTCCCATTAGGAAGAGTATATTTTGACTCCTTCCAGAAAACTCTGATGATTGTATGTCTATACATATTCATCTATCCAGAAATTTATTTTTTAAATGGACAGAAACAGGGCAAACTGGACTTTATCCTGTATGTTGCTTCTTTCTTATAATAAGTCTGGGTAATTGTTGACAACAAAACATAGAATTTTAACTTATCCTTCCCAGTAATCACAGCATAATATTCCAGTTATGCTCTTTTTACCTGGTGATTCCCCACCACTGTGATTCCATGCCTCATATCCATCCATCTATCCATCCATCCATCCATCCATCCATCCATCCATCCATCCATCCTTCCATCCATCCATCCAACCATGTGGTCAACAGATAGTTCTTGAGTGACTTATGATATGCCAGACTGTAGTCTAGGCTCAGGGGACACAGCAGTGAACAAAACAGACAAAATATATCTACTCTCACGAAGTTTACGTTCTGGTGAGACAAGATGACAAAGAATAAAAGTAGAGTTGAGTAAGTTAATTATATAGTATATCAGAAAGTGATAAACAAAGCTGCAAAGGTAGCTAGTATTGGGGGATTCCCACTTTACAGAGGGAGGCCAGGGAAAGCCCCAAGGAGAAGGCAACTGAGAAAGGTAAGTGTCCTAACTCGGTGGATATCTGGGTTATGAGGGCTCTGGCAGAAGTATAAAGGCCGTGAGGCAGGAGCCTGCCTGGTGTGTTGAAGAACAGCCAAGAAGCCAGTGTGGCTGCAGCCCAATGATTCTGGAGGTGAGTGGTAGGAGGTGATCCTGAAGAGGTAGGTAGCCCATCCCTCCAGCCACCAAGTCTTCCCAGCAGAGGCCCCAGACATCACAGCACAGAGACAAGTTATCCCTACTCTGTGCCCTGAGAATTCCTGACCCACAGAACCCATGAGCAGAGCAAAGTGGTTTTCCTGTTAGGGCTGGAAGAGTTTGTGTGTACCAGTAAGTAGCAGCCAAGACACCTGTACCAGGTATGCTAACTTTTATCATGAGTACTTGCTGAACTTTCATCACATAATTTCCTTCATCTGTTAAGGAATCAAAAAATATCTCTTCAGTCTGTCATGGGTATAAATCAAGTTTGCAATCCTGGATCCAACTTTTCATGGTCATGATGTGCCATCCTTTTTGTGTATCTCTAAGAATTTGCTTCCATGAATATGTCTTTTCCTTTGATTTTTCCCCCTTCATTTTAGAGTCATGTTTATTAAAAATTTTAAAGGATTTTTGCATTTATACTCAAGAGACAAGTGGTCCTGTAATTTTTGTTTATCATAAGGCCCTTGTTGGGTCTGGTACTAAGGTTATGCTGCCTTCATAAATGCAATGAAAAATAATCCCTCTTTTTCTATTCTTTGGAAGAGTTTGTGTACAACTGACTGAATTTCATCCTTTTGTGTTCAGTAGAATTAACCCGTGAAGTCCTCTGGGCCTGAGGTTTTCTTTCAGGGAAGGTATTTAATTATGGGTTCAACTTACTTAACAGTTAATTCAAATTTTCTATTTCTTCTTGTGTCAGCTTTGGTAGGATGTATTTTTCTAAGCATTCCTCATTTTATCTAAAGTTTCAAATGTATTGTCATAAATTTGTTGACAATATCCTCTCATTGTCTTTTTAATGTCTATAGGATCTTAAGCGGTACCTCCTTTTCATTTCTGATATTAGTGATTTATGCCTTTGGTTTGCTTTCTTCATCAGTCTTGCCAAAGATCTACCAATTTTATGAGTGAGCAACAAATCCTCTTTTGGCCTTTATTCATTCTTTTTATAGTATGTTGAAATTTTATTTTGTTGCTTTCTATATACTTACCTTTACTATTTCTTTATTATTTCTGCCTTACTAAAGTTCCATTTTATTTGCAGTTCTTTTTCTAAATTCTTGAGAGGATTACTTAGGTCATTAATTTGCAGCATTGCTTCTTCTCTAATATATGCTTCCAAGGCTATAAATTCCCTCTAAACACAGCATTACTTCTATCTCCTTAGTTTTGACATGGTCGTTCAGTTCAAAACATTTTCTAATGCTGATTATGATTTCTTCTTTGATCCCCAGGCTATTCAGAAGTATAGTACTTAATTTCCAAATATACACAGCTTTTCTCGTTAGCTTTTTGTTATGTAGTTCTAGCTCAATTATATTGCTCTCAGAGACCACACTCTCAGTGTTTCTAACCTTTGACATTTGGTAAAGCTTGCTTTATTGCCCTGTGTATGGCTGATGTTCATAAATATTCTACATGTTCTGGAACCATGTGTATTCTGCTGCTGCATTCTTTTATTGTTTCAACGCTGAATGTACACCCTAAGACACTACAGTTTAGTCTGTTCATTTTAAAAACTGTTATGTCTGTAGTTTTGGGTTAATTCATTATACAGCAATAATAAAGAGGATATTACAATGCATTGGGGGAGGGGTCACAAAAGACTTCCTTGGAGATGGTACCTGGGCAGTGATGTGCTCTCCACCAATGACATTATAGCAAATGTCCCTCTCTGTATTGCTTCTCCAACCCCCTTGACACACTCTCTCCTTTCAACCTCACCTCTCCACCCCCCTGTCCTTATCTTTCTTCCCCTCCCCATTCTCAATCTCTCTCCCCTTTTCTCTTCCCAATCAGATAGCAATGGGAAGGGTTGTATAAACCACTCCGGATCTTTGGTAAGAAGAAAACACCTTTGATGATTACATATTACCCCCTCTGAGAAACACTCACTTCCATGGTACAGATTTCTATGTGATAGACAGATATCCCCTCCCTCCTCCCAATCCTCCCAAAATGTATACTCATTTTGTGCTCATTGTGGGTGGGCACTACGGGATTTCAAAAGAATTCTTTAGGAAATAACCATTTTATTTATAGCTCAGGGAATATTTAAAATCAACTACAATATAAAAACAGTGATTCTAAATAGTCTAATTGATACCTGTTTTTTATTGACGAACCGAACTAAAAGAATGGGTCCACAGCCCTAAATATCTTTTGCCAAGAAGAAAATTTGCTGACAGAGACAGGTTGAAAAGCTGAAAACACAGAAGTAAAGCCTATTTGTCCCACTCTTCAGAAAGTTTGCATTTTGAGATTTGGGTAAAATTGCTTATAGAATTGTCCATTCTCCTTAGAACTCTTTTGGCCTCAGTTTTTCGCCAAGTGGGCCTCTCCATGGGCTGCTTGGGTGTCCTCGTGACATGGCAGCAGGATTCACCCAGAGGATTCTCTCTCCAAGAGAGAGCCGTAGTTATAAAAGACAGGGTGTAGTCTGTAGTTTGAGTAATAGATTTTCAATTTGTTTATTTACTCCTGTCACACAGATAGAGCATTTTAATTGCAAACAAACAAACAAACAAAGCTGTTACGTCTTTTTGTCTCTTTTCATCTCAATCTTCCCTTTTGGTGCAGGTCAAAATGTCCACTTCTTGCATGTTTGTCTTGTAAATAACCAACAACAACAAAAAGTAAGCAACAGGATTTAGAGACTTGACTGGACTCAGGTTCTTTCTCTTTGGTAAGATAACAGGTCATACTGTGTTCATTCATAAGAAAGCATGCCAAGTCTGGCTGCCAATGCCTAGATGCATTACTACACTGGAGGTTGCAAAGTGATGCTATTCTAATTATATTATTTCTTCCTCATTTATTAAGTCTGAATTCTTTCATATGGAGATGGAACCACTTCTCTACTATGATTAAATCTTTCCCTTTATTTAGTCTTCAAGAGAATAAATTGGTTCTCTAGCATCCTCTGGGAGTAGCAATTTGTTTTTTTTTGTAAAGATCATTATAAACTCATAGACCAAAACATATTTAATATGTTTCCCTCCTCTGCGATCTTATTCTTTTTGCTGTACATAGTGTCCTGATTTTGGCCAGTAAAAGCTTTCCAGTTGTCTTTTGTCAATGTCTTGGGTCATTTTGGTTGTCTGAAACTTGTTCTCTCATGAATTCATCTAGTGAGTTTTGATTGTATGCTAGAAATGATCAATGTGCTACTGTTGAGAATCTGGATTTTAGTTTCTTTCTTCAGAGAGAGCTAAATTTTGTTCTAGCAGGTAGTTCCTTTTTTGGTGGATCAGCTCAGTCCTTTTGAGCTTGTTTTTAAGATTGATTATGATGGGTCTAGAGCAGGGATTGGCAAACTTTTCCTATAGTAAATATTTTACACATTGTGGGTCATGTATATTCTCTGTTGCATATATTTCTTCATTGTTATTCCTTAAAAACATAATACTTTAAAATGTAAAAATTGGGTGCCTGGGTGGTTCAGTTAAGCTTCTGCCTTTGGCTCAGGTCATGATCCCAGGGTCCTGGGATCCATCCCCGCATCAGGCTCCCTGCTCAGCAGGGAATCTGCTTCTCCCTCTCCTTCTGCCCTTCCCCCTGCTCGTTCTCTCTCTCTCTCTCTCAAATAAATAATAAAATATTTAAAAAACTAAAAAAATTAAAATGTAAAAACCATTCTTAGCTCGTCGGTTGTACAAGAGGCCAAAAGACCATATTTTGCCCATGAACCATAGATTTCCAACCCATGGTCTAGAGTAGCCCTTTCTCCAGAGCTGAGGTAGACCTACTCTCTGAAGACATGGCCTTTCTAGGCTGTGAGCTCAGTGCCCAGGCTGTTCAATGATGTTTGCCCATGGCTGGAACTCTTTGTCATATTGTGCAACTTCTAGAATCTGTTTAGCTCATAGCCCTCCAACAGTTCTTCTCTGGCAGGCCTTGCAGAATCTCACCCGAGCTTAGTTATTTGGCTAAACAACTGGGGACTTTTATGAAGATCTCTGGATCTCCTTCTCTGTACAGCTCTCTTCTCTCCATATGCTGCCCTACAAACTCCTTCCATGTTAGCAGCTCTACACCCTAGTCTCTGTCCCCCAAACTCAGTGAGACAACTGTGCTCTGCTTAGGCTCCATCTCTTTACATTGTAGTGTGGAAAGTGCCCTGAGGCAGAAAACAAGCATGACTATAGAACTCATTTATGAATTTCTCCTTTCCAAAGGACTGTAGTTTTGTACTACTTATTATCTAATATCAGAAAATAATCACCTCATTTATCTTGTTCAGGTTTATAATTTTTATAGTGGAAGGGTTAATTCAGTACCAGTTATTCCATCACGGTGGGAAGCAGAAGTCTTTGAGAAGACTTTTAAAGTAATGAGTTCTTTAGATTTTTTGATAGTCTTATTTGTGAGAAATATACAGGTAGGTGATAAAAAACTTAAAAATAATATTTTCAGCCACACAACTTTACAAATGAAGTTATACTTAAAGAATTGAATACTGCTTTTTTCCTTGATAAATGTAATACTGAAATGTCTTTTAATAATACAAATGGATTTCAAATCTTTTCAGAATTATTCATATTTCCACAGGATCATGGTACCGTAATTTGCAGAATGTGCTTGCCCTATGGGAGTATTTGCCCTATGGTTAATATAGATAGCACTGAGAGGACAAATTAGCTCAAATAGCCAGAAGTGTATGATACAGATGAAGACAGAATTTCGATGCTACCAACTATAGTTATACCATCCAGGAACTTGGCCTTCCTACAACCCCACCCACCCAAAACCTTGGGACAACTGGGACACAAACTCTTCCCTCAGTTCCATGGGCCCTACACCCTCAATGAGTAGCACTGGTTCAGTGTATCATGATGGTAGAGGGAATGCTAGATGTTGTTCCTTGCAGAGACCATGGCATGCACCTTTAGAACCAGCTTCTTTTGAGGCACCTTCAAGGAACCTAAGATATGGGAATCCACCACGCCACCCGAAGACACCTGTAACCCATTTGTGGGGCATCAAGGTTCCAAAGCATACCAGCTGTGAAAGTGGATTTGACCAATTCTCTACTAATGGAAGCTTTGTTGTTTTAAGCCACCCAGTTTGTGGTACTTTATTACAGCAGCCCTAAGAAACTAATACATACCCCAATCTAGTTGTTATTTTAACTGGGATTAATCACATTTATACATTATTCTAGTGAAAACTGGTATCTTTATAGTATTGGGTATTTGTCTATTATTTAACTTTTTAAAAATCATGTTTTATGATTTTCTGTAGAGTTTTCAGAGTTTTTATTTTCCTATAGGTTCATAATATTTCTTGTTAATTTTAGGACTAGGTATTTTACAGCTTTGTAAATATGTTTAAAGAGGACCTTTTTCCCCATGTTTTTTAAATTAAGTATCACCCTGCTTTCTACAGCATTCTCACATTTGTCATTCTGTGGAAATTGTACAGAACCTCTGAGTCACCTTTAACCTTTCTCTTTTTCTCAATCCCATATCCAAACTTACAGGAAGTTATGCAAATCACCCTAAATCTAATGATTTCTCATCAGCTCAACTGCTACCCCCACCTGATTCAATCCACCATCATTTTGTATCTGGGTTACTGTTTATATTAACCAGAGTTCTCCAGAGAAACTGAACCAAAAGGATGTGTGCGTGCACGCGCGTGTGTGTGTGTGTGTGTGTGTGTATACACAGGGAGGGGGTGTATACAGACACACATACACACACAGAGTCCAAAGGCAGTCTGCTGACAGAATTCTTTCCTGCTCAGGGGAGGTCAGCCCTTATTCTAGTAGGGTCTTCAACTCATTGGATGAGGTCCACCACATTATGGAAGGGAATTTGCTTTACTCAACGTCCACCAATTTAAATGTTAGTCTTTTCCAAAAAACACCTTCACAGAAACATCCAGAAAAATGTTTGACCAAATACTGGCGTACCTTTGGCCCAGCCAAGCTGACACATAAATTAGCCATCACACTGTTATAGCCTCCTCACTGGTCTTCCTTCTCCCATGCCTCCCCTGCAGCTCATCTCTACGCAGCAGCCAGAATGATCCTTTAGAAAATTAAATCAGACCATGTCATTATCTGCTTGTGCACACACTTCTCTCTCTCTCTCTCTGTGTGTATATACCTTCTAGTGGCTCCCCACTTCACACAAAGTCAAAGTCCTTCAACTTACTTAGAAGGACCTACATTTTCTTTTCTGCTCCTTTCCTCCGTGACCTCATCTTCTACTCTTCCTCCCTTGCTCACTTCCCTCTCACCACAATGGACTCCCGGCTGTTTTTAGAACCTGTCACTCCTAAGGGCCTTTGCACTTGACTACTCCTTCTGCCTCAGATATCCATATGGCTAACTCCTTCACTTCCTCATTCCCTCACTTGGTCCAAGTATCATCTATTCAGTGAGTCCTGCTGTCACCATATTAAAATAGCAACCTCTCAGGGCACTTGGGTGGCTCAGTTGATTAAGCTTCTGACTCTTGATTTCAGCTCAGGTCATGATCTCAGGGTGATGAGACTGAGCCCTGTGTTGGGCTCTGTGCTGGGTGTGGAGCCTGCTTAAGATTCTCTCTCTCCTTCTCCCTCTGCCCCTTCCCACCCCCCCCAAAAAAATAAAATAGCAACCTCTCCCCTTATCACTCTCTCAGTACTCAGTACTGTATTCCACCTATTCCTTTTTCCCTAGCATGTGTCACCTAACATACAGCACTATCCTTCTGATTTTATTACTTGATACCTTCATTAGGATATCAGCTCTCTATCTGATTTGTTCACTGATATATCTCACAAGCTCAGAACAGTGTTCGTAGTTAGAAGGTACTCAATAAACAGTGGTTGAATGAATGAATAAATGAATGACATATAAAATGCAAAGATAAATTTTTTTATTAAAATTCTCTACCAGAATTTTTGGTTCTAGTTAAGATGGGACAAGCACATCCCACCTCCTCTCTCCAACTGATTATAACTCAAAACCCTGTGCAGAATATACAAAGCAACTATCTTAGGACTCTGAAAAGTTAGTAAGAGCAGGCAGAAGTGTAAGGAAACAGAAACTCAAAGAACCGTATGGTGATGGGTTTCCCTGGTTTTTTTGTTTGTGTTTAGTTTCTATTTTTCCCCTCAGTATCCCCTGGCTTAGATTCTTCTATGTACAGACATAAAAGAAAAAACTCACTCTACCTGTTCAGAGTCCTTTGGAAAGGGGCAAGGAGGGGCGACTGTTAGACAAAGTTATTTTGATTCTCCTGGGCTTTCTTGAGGACAGCGTTAGTGAGGAAGCTGCAGTAAGGGAGCAGGTGGTGGGACAGTGGGCAGTGGGGAAGGTGGCAATGCTGGTCACCCTTGCAGTTTCTTCCTCCTCATCACGGCTAATGCCGTAATGGGAAGTACATAAGAATATGGGAAGGCAAAAGCCGACATTTTATAGTCAGATCACTGAAAAAAGGTGCCCTCAGAAACTGGAGAAAGCTCAAATAGCTGAAAAATTTTGAAAAAGAACAACATTATAGAGCTCAAACTACATGATCTAAAGTCTTACCATAAAGCATACAGTAATCGATACAGTGTGGGACTGCCAAAGGGTAGACACACAGATCAATGGAACAGAACAGAGAGCTCAGATATCCTTTCACAAATATGTGGACAACTGTACTCTGACAAAGGCACAGTGGCAATTCAATGGAGAAGGGTAGTCTTTTCCAAAAATGGTGCTGGGAAAACTGGGTACCTGTATGTCAAAAGATATAAACTTCAAGGTACACCTCACATCATACAAAAACTAACTCAAACTGGATCATACACTTAAATGTAATATATAAAACTAAAAACCTCTTAGAAGAAAACATAGAAGGAAATCTTAGAACCTCGGGTTAGGTAATGATCCTTAGATATAACACCAAAAGCATGATCCCTGAAAGAAAAAGTATTGACCAATAACTGATAAATAAACTTTAACTCAGAGGAAGACACTGTTTAAAAAAAATGAAAAGAGAAGCCACAGATTTGAAGGAAACACTTTCAAATCACTTATCTGACAAATGACTCACATCTAGAATATGCAAAGAAACTCCAAACACCTCACATAAAAATGAAAAAAAGTACAGTCATTTCTATGTGAAAAGATATACAGATGGCAAATAAGCACAGGAAAAGATGCTGGACATCACTGTTGTTAGGGAAAGTGCAAATGAAAATGTATTATTACTACATGCACACTTATTAGAATGGCTGAACAAAGTAAATGGACTAGGCAAGTACGAGTAAGGATGCAGAGCACCTGGACTGTCACATAAGCTAGAGGGAATGCAAAATGGCACAGCCACCCTGAGAAAACAGTTTGACCATGTCTTACAAAGTTGAGCTTACCTCTGCGTATGACCCAGCAATCCTACTCCATTGAAAGATACTAAAATGTATGTCCATACAAAAACCTATAAACAAATGTTTATGGAAGCTTTATTCATTATCACCAAAATGTAGAAATAATGCAGTTCTTTTTAATGGGTTAAGGGATAAAGCAGCTGTGTTACATCCATATGAATGAACAGTGGCCAATGATAAAAAGGAACAAAATTATTTATATATACAACAGCCCGGATGAGTTTCAAATGTAAATGAAGCCAGTCTCATGAGAGCACATATTGCATGAATCCACTTAGATGATATTCTGGAAGCAGAAAAACTATAGGGATTGAGAACAGATCATTTGTTTCCAAGGATTAATAGTAGAGTCAAAGTTGGACTATAAAGGGGCAACATAAGAGAATACTATGTGGTGGTGGTGGTTATATTAATCTGTGTATATGTTAAAACTCATGGAACTGTATGCCAAAAAGAGGTGAATTTTACTGTAGGTAAATTTTAAAAATATTTTAAATGCACTGCCATAAATATGAAAATGCCTGATAACCCTGAGAAACTGAGGACCCACAATATCTAATAAGCATTCTAGAACTGCATATTATTTGGATAACACAAGAATACCAATATAACAATATTTTTTCCATTTGTTCTATAGCCAGAAGGAAAAAATACTATCTAAATTTTTAATATTTTAGCTTTTAAAATTTAGCTTTATGATTTTAGCCGTCTGCAGATATTAGGGAAGAGGCATAAACCATCTCGAGGAACTGCCTTGTTGTTCAAGAAAATCAGTGGTCTTTATCTAGTGTTCACACTAGGAAACAGACTCCCTCCCTCCCAAATTCTCGTCTCCACTTCCATTCATCAACTCTACTCATTTTGGAAGAAGGAAGCAAAGAAGAGTGAGGACCAGATTTTGTTGCATAACAATAACCTGGGCAAAGAGGGTATTTTAGGTAGCACGACCACGGATGGCCTTTGTGTAGAGCTGTCACTTGAGCACTAGCCTATCAGAAGAGAAGGAGAAAGCCAGGGAAGGATCCTGTGGAAGAGCATGGCGGGGTTAAAACAGTATGCACACACACCCTAAGGAAGGAAAGCATGCGGGTGTACAAGGAAGAGAAGGAAGGTGAGTGTGGCTAGTGCAGAAGGGGAGGGTCCAGGAGGTGGGCAAGGGATAAATCATACATGGTCTTATAGGACATGATGAGGAGTTCAGATTAATATTTGGAGTGAGACTAGCAGCTGCGAGAGAACTGTGAACTGCAGAGTGATATGAGATGCCTTGGGTTTTTCTATGTTCATCAAGGCACCTGTGTGGCTCACAGACTTAGAGGCCAGACTGGAATTAGATAGAAAGTATTATGGCTGGGTTCGTCCAGCATGGGGTTATAGTGGCTTAGACTAGGGAAGTCTTGGTGGAGGCGATGAGAAGGAATGGGAATCTGGGTATATCGTGAAGGGAGAACTAATGGGTCTTGCTGATGGAACTGCAGAGAGAAAGAGCAGTCAAGGAGGATTGTTAAACGCTTGGTCTGGGCAACGGAGTAAATGGCAGTATCAGTTACTAATGTGGAAAGGAGCTGAAAGGAACAGACTTGAGCAGAAAATGAAGATTTCTGCTTGGACGTGTTCAATTCGGGATGCCTACCAGATATCCATATAAAGATGGTGACGGGGCAGCTGGACACACGAGTCTGCATGAGCCCAAGAAAGAAGTTGAACTAGAGACAGTATTTAAGGTCATAGGTCTAGCTGAAGTCACAGTAGTGAGAGAACATGGACAGAGAGCAAGACTCGGGACTCTCCCTTTTTTACCCTTCAGGAGGAAAAGCCAGCAGAGAGGCTGAGAGGGGGCAGCCAGTGAAGTAGGGGAGACCTGTGAGACTCTACTGATCTAGAAACCACATGGGAAGTAAGATGAGCCAAAGGTGACTACTGGATTCACAATGTGATGATCACAGGGATCGAGGAAGAGTACCAGAACTGCCTGGCAGTGTGGTGGGTACCCACTGGTTTGCTGTCACATGTCAGTTCTTTTGAGATGTGGTGCAGTGCCCAGCCTGGGGCAAGTGGAGTGAGTACAGGCCAGTCATGAGAGATCCAGTGCTCAGGGTCTGAGCATTCAGCAGGCAGGAAACTGAGTCAGGGTGACCAGGAAAATCTCTAGGACCAAGCATAACCATCCTTGGGGAAAGAGAAGAGGGACAGAGCATGCTGGGTTTCCCAAATACAGGGCACCGGAGTGTGAACAGGTTCACTTGAATATTAAAGGAGATGGTGATCCTGTATGGCTGGAAGATTTAAGACACCAGGATAGTTCCATTTACAGAGAAGAAAGAGGTATCTTTTTTCAAGGGAAAAGTTAAATATAAGAAATTTAGAGTACCATGTGACAATGTCTTAGCTTTAATTAACTTTCAGAATTCAGCACATTTCTAAAAAGACAGACTTTCCTTTCTAATCACACTGAGCCAGTTTTTTATACTTGTCTCATATTTTTTTCCCAAGAGCAAGTTATATCAAGTTACCTACGACCCACAGGAAAAAACTGGCAATATTCTTTTTATTTTTAAGTTCATCTGCCAAGAACCCAAACTGTTTAAAGCAGCAGTTCTCTCTAGTTTTCTGTAACTAAGTAAGAACATTAAGTTCCGAATGTATCTCTCTACTAAATCCACAGAGAGCACCCTATCCCCTCTCTTATATAAAAAACACAGGATGATGACCTGATCTGGTAGAATGAACATTTGAACAGCCACCTGTGAAGAGAGATTCAAAATGAAATAACGTCGTTAAGAGAGTCACTCCAAATAGAGTCGAAAAGAGGTTGAGGAAGTAGAGCCTATGCACCTCTCCTGTTTCAGTTTCTGGAACACCATGAACTTTTTACTTTAATAAGTTGCAACTCCACCACTTCTTGGAACACATCCTTCTACTTTGGACTGAACTAGAGATAATGTAACACCTGTTAGTTTAAACTCTGCCAGCACAGATCTTAATTCTTTCAAAACAAGTTATGTAACTTGGTGGTTTTTGCCTTTATAAACCTGCACTTCCTGCTAGCAGTTTGGGCCACACTTACGATTTCAGTGGACTTGGTGTCTCCGGGACTGTAATCCCCAAAACCCCAAATAAACACTTTGGTTGCTTTACAGCCTCCTCTCAATTGACACACCATTCAAATCAAAACCACATTGAGATACCACCTTACACCAGTTAGAATGACAAAAATGGATAGGAAAAGAAACAACAAATGTTGGAGAGGTTGTGGGGAAAGGGGAACCCTCCTGCACTGTTGGCAGGAATGCAAGTTGGTACAGCCACTTTGGAAAACAGTGTGGAGGTTCCTCAAAAAGTTAAAAATAGAGCTACCCTATGACCCAGCAATTGCACTACTAGGTATTTTGCCCAAAGATACAGATGTAGTGAAAAGAAGGGCCACATACACTCCAATGTTCATAGCAGCAATGTCCATAATAGCTAAACTGTGGAAGGAGCCGAGATGCCCTTCAACAGAGGAATGGATAAAGAAGATGTGGTCTATATATACAATGGAATGCTACTCAGCCATCAGAAAGGATGAATATCCACCATTTGCATCAACATGGATGGAACTGGAGGGTATTATGCTAAGTGAAATAAGCCAAGTAGAGAAAGACAGTAATCATATGGTTTCATCATATGTCGAACATAAGGAATAGCATGGAGGACAATAGGGGAAGGAAGGGAAAACCGAAGGGGGGCGGGGAATCAGAGAGGGAGACAAACCATGAGAGACTCTAGACTCTGGGAAACAAACTGAGGGTTTCAGAGGGGAGTGGGGTGGAGGGATGGGGTAACTAGGTGATGGGCATTAAGGAGGGCACATGTTGTAATGAGCACTGGGTGTTATACGCAACTAATGAATCATGGAACACTACATCAAACACTAATGATGTACTGTAAGGTGGCTAACTTAACATAATAAAAAATAAATAAATAAAATTAATTAATTTTAAAAAGTTGGGCAAAAAAAGTTGATTTAATGTTATTTTTCAGCTACCATATCAAATCAAAATCTACTCGAATTTTTAAATAATCTGAACATACTGATCACTCTCATTACCTTCTATGATAATTATCACTTGACAGTAAAAAAATTAAGAATAATGTGCTGGGTGGTTCAGAGATCAGACATTTAGACACAGATCCTTCCCACTGGTGTTTATAATCCAGCTGCAAAACTGGATGAAATATAAATACAGCAAAAAAAAAAAATCAAAGGGAGAAATGAGATTTAGAAAAACAAAAACAACTTCCCTATTGCTGAAGACTGAATTGTGTCCTCCCGAAATTCCCATGTTGAAGTTCTAACCCCTCAATGTGACTGTATCTGGAGGTAGGCTTTTAGGAGATCATTAAGGTTAGATGAGTCCTAAGGGCAGGGTTCTAACCTGATAGGACTGGAGGTCTTTATAGGAAAGAGAGTGAAATCACTCTTTCTCCATATGCGTACACCAAAGAATGGCCATGTAGAGACCAAGCAAAGAAGCCAGCCATCTCAAGTCAGGAAGCAGAACCCAACCAGGACTTAGAGAAAATAAATTTCAGTTGTTACATCACCTAGTCCAGTCTATGGTATTTTGTTACGGCAGCCTGAGAGCTGACTAAGATACCTGACGTTAAGAAGATTTCACTTTTATTTTTTACTTTTTTATTTTAGAAGAGAAACAATATGTTGGATTAAATATCAACTAATGAGTAATAGTGTTTTCACATACTTCTATTATCTTTTCTGGAAGGCAAACAGTTGAAAATTAAGTAAATTTCTTCCCCCAAGATTCCCGCCTCCAGATCACATCTTTCATACACGCCACCCCAACGATTTCCCCTAACAAGCATATGGATACTTTTGATGCTTGTTTGAAAGTGTGGGGACTTGTTGGGATGCCTGGATAGCACAGCTGGTTAAGGGTCCAACTCTTGGTGTCAGCTTAGGTCATGATTTCAGGGTCATAAGATCAAGCCCCACATCCAGCTCTGTGTTCAGTGTGGAGTCTGCTTGAGATTTTCTCTCCCTCTCCCTCTGCCCCTCCTGCTCGTGCTCACTGTCTCTCTGTAAAATAAGTAAATAAACCTTAAAAAAAAAAAGTGTCGGGACTTGTCTTGGCATTTTCATTAAAGATGGTAAAGACTGGTCACAGGCAAAGCAGAGAGCTCTTCAAAACTCACTGTCAAAAGCTTGATGACCTAACCCCAGGCAGTAGAACATCATTCAAAGAGCATGGCCTCAGGGGCCATGAGGACCTGGCCATGAATCCAGCTACTGTCCCTCACTAGCTGGGTGATCCTGTGTACTCACCTCATTTTTCTCTGACCCCCTCTTTCTTCATCAGTAACACAAAGGCCAGAGCCTCCTGCAGGTCAGTGGGAAGGGTGAAAGACTGACATTCATAAAGCAGCTGGGGCAGTTCCTAGCACCTAAGAGGAAGCTATTCCTACAACGATTGAATTGCGGTAGAAGACATACACTCAGAAGTCATTAACTTGAGAGTGGTAACAATGATGGTGCCCAGGATAGTTTCTTTAACAAATATTTTCAGTTCCTATAACCCCAATGGCTGCTCACAGGCCGTGCACTTGCTGACACTCTTCCAGCAACTGGCTTCCATGCCACAGGGTTCCCTCATTTGCTTTCGCACAGCGGTGGCATCGTGCAAAAAAAACCTTCAGGCTCCAGACCAGGACTCTCTGGGTGCAGATCAAGGGGATGTTGCTTGACTTCTCTGTGCCACAGTTTCCTTGTCTAGAAACACGGTTAATAATAATGCCTTTCACAAAGGACAGTTGTAAAGATTAAAACAGCCACACAGGTCGAGCCCACGGTGTAAAGTGCCAGCACCCAGCGGCCCCCCACAAATGTCCACCCTGGTCTCAGCAGGTGACGGCGGGGTAGGCTGGGAGCTCACCTCAATACCCATGTGAGGGAACATCCTAGGCCCCTCATGAAATGCACAAGACAAACATTTTAAGAAATTCACCAGCACAATCCAAAAAAGGGAAGAAAAAGGCACAACATTGTATCTGAACTGGAGAGGGGCCTTGGAGACAGAAATAAGGGAAGAAACAGGAGGTTCCAAAGGCATTTGATTCCTGCCCCACCTTCAAAAGTCACCATGAGCACAGAAGGTAAATCGAGTCCTGAGCATTCTCAGTAACACCTGCAAGTCGGAAGTGACACTAACAGCACTCCAACCCACCTGCAGTGTGAACTTGCTTCAAGCTTACGCCCTCCCTGCTTGCCGACCTAAGTCCCTTGATCTGTTGCAGAACTCACTTACTTTCCTGGAGATTTGAAGGCCACTGGCCTTGAGGAGGGAAGGACCAGACTCTCCCAGAAGATAAGACCTGACTACATTCAAGAACAGCTCCCACTGATGTCAGTAGGTCTGTTCAGGAACATGTCGACAGACGACTCACCGCCTGGGCCCTGCTTCTCCTGCACGCAGCCCCCCTCCCTTTCCCCATGCCTTCCCCTTTAAAGGCCTCCAGCTTCCCCTACACAGGGAAGATGGTGTTTAAGACATCAGTCCAGAATCTTCCCAGGTGGTCAGCTGCCCGAAGAAAGCAACCTTTCCTTTCCCATCATCACTCGTCTCTGGAGTATTGACTTTCAAGTGGGAAGCAGCTGACCTTGAGTTCAGAACTGGTTCTCTGTCCGGTAATAACGTGAACAGAGTTGGGGGTAGGTGGCTCTAGGAAATATCGTTTTAAAATCCCTCTGGAGGGCGCCTGGGTGGCTCAGATGGTTAAGCATCTGCCTTCGGCTCAGGTCATGATCCCAGGGTCCTGGGATCGCGTCCCGCATCGGGCTCCCTGCTCCTCGGGAGCCTGCTTCTCCCTCTGCCTCTCTCTCTCTCTCTGTCTCTCATGAATAAATAAATAAAATGTTTAAAAAAATTAAAATAAAATCCCTCTGGAACAGAAGCTTATACAGTGCAGCTCATGGCTCAACCAAGGAAGAAAGGGCCAAGATCGAGGGATGGGTCAATGCACACAGGAGTGGTGCCCGCCCCGGGCTCAGCCAGGGGGACATCTGATGGGGTTTCAGAAGGAAACTCAAGACTCCAGCGCCTTTGCAAGGGCAGCGCTCAGCCTGCATGGGCTCTCCCCATCCTCTCCTGGAGGCTCGAAAAAAGGCTGGCGGTCAACATCTATCTCTGACAGGGGACAATAAACCGGGGTGAAGGCTATGGGAGATGGGAGCCAAGGAACACAGGGACAGAGCCAATGGCATCACACATGAGCAAGACAGTGTGGGCAGGTGCGTGTACAAACAAACATCTATGGCTGCAGCAAGCAGGTAAACAAACAGAGGCAGAAGGACTGAGAAAACAGAGCCTGACAACCAGGAAGAAAACATAAACCAAGAAACAGAAGCTCCCCGCAAGTACTTCATGGAACCTAAGATCCTAATAAGTATATAAATCCAACACCAGAAGCACCCGAGGTGATAAACGGAGAGAGTACGATTACAGGACACTGGAGACAGAACTGAGGAAACCAATTACAAAGTGAGAATTAAACCCTCACCATGGCACATCTGATAAATAATTTGAAAACAGCGAGGAACAGAGTAGACGTGAGTGAAAATCACAGTACTGGCATGGGGGGAACGCATGAGATTGCCACAGTAATTTCGTGGACGAGGAAAGTGATATGTGATTAATTACAATGAAGGGGATCTGAATGGCGGCTGGGAGGTGGTTGTTTTTTTTTTTTTTTTTTTTTTTCCTTAACTTAGAAACAAATGTGTCTTACCATGAAGGAGCACCGGTCTGAGGTTTAGAATTAACTTGAATCTCGCTTCAGAGTGTCTTCTGTTAATTTCAAATAAAAACAACTGTTTAAAACACACATAGTGTTATTTCCTTGTAGCTCGTGTCTTTTATCGCTATATGCATGGAGAGTTTCTGAATTTATGAAATTCTAATATGAAATTTATGAAATCCTAGTATGAAAAATAGATCATTTCTGGATGGTATAACTCTGTTAACGTATTGCTTTTGCTGTTATACTTTTCTGTGTTGCGTAGTTTGTTAGAAATATGCATTATTTTTGTTCTTAAAACTATAATCATTACTGTAAAAGGAAGAAAATCCATTCAACATTCCTTAGATAAGTATATATACATATACATACATATATATATACACACACATACTATAGATATATAGTGTTTAAGGCACTGAAGGTACAAGGCAGACCAAGATCTTGCCCGGCTACAGGTAAAATCAGGTAAAGCTGCAGATTCAGGAAGACAAAGATTAATCCAAATGCAGCTCATTCCAGAAACATTAAGAGTGATTTCACAGTAGGAAATACAGTTCCTCATGTTAATAGAGCTAAGGAGAAAAATCATACAATCATCTCTAGGATATGGCACAGATATGTAAACAACTCAGCACCCGTTCATATGAAAAACATTCAAAAAAACCAGGAATTGAGGGAGATGATAAAGTCACACCCCAACATAATAGAAAACAGATAAAATACAACATATACCTCACCTCAAAAGCCAGCATATGAATGTATGGAAGATAATTAGAGGCTTTTCTGCTAAAGTCAGCAACAGGAAAAGGGGTACCTGCCATGTCCACTACTTTTTAACACTGAGTTCAAGGGATTAGCCCATTAGTTAGGCAAGAAAAATAAACTGGAGCCATAAAGTTTGTGAAAGAAGAGGTTAAAATATCTTTATTTGCAGAACATGTGATTATATATGTGGAAAACTAAAAGAATCCATGCAAAACAAGCACACACACACACACACACAAAAAAAACTCAGAAAAAAAAAAAAAAAGATTGTAAAATAAATATAGAAAAATCAGTAATGTTCATTCACTCCAAAGACAAGTCAGAAAATATAATAGAGGAAAGACCACATTTACAATAGTAAAATAGATAAAGAAGTACCATCACCATCAACTTGACAAGAACTGTCTAAAGAAAATTGCAAAACGCTCATAAAAGAAAAAAGTACTTTGAATAAATGGAAAAGATGTGTCATGTTCTTGGACAAGAAGAGTCAACAGCAGAGATGTCAGTTTTCCCAAAGTTAATCTATAAATTTAATGCCATCTCAATAAAAACATCCCATCATTGTTTCCTAAAAGCCAGGCAGATTGATTATACAGTTCATTTGGAAGAACCACCAAGCAAGAATCGCTAAAGAAACCTTAGAAACAAATCAATGAGGAAGCCTAACCTACCAGATATTAAAATGTATTATAAAGCCTCTATTATCAAAACAGGCATAGTATTGGTGTGCGAATTGACAGACCAATGTAATAGAACTGAAATATCTGGAAATAGGCCTATCTGTGGGAATCGAGGGTATGATAAAGATGTGGTTTAAAACCACTGGGGGTAAAATGGACTTTCCAATAAGTAGTATTGATATAACCAGACAGTCACATGGAAAAGAGAAAATATATATCTGTTTCACACAAATTATATCAGGATTAATTCTAAATTGATCAGATGCTTAAGTGGAAAAGTAAAGAGAGAGAGAGAGGGAAGAAAGAAGAGGGAGCTTCCATTTAAGTTTTAGAAAAAAATAGGGAGTTTGTCTATGAGCTACAACTCAAGAAATACTTCCTAAAAATCCAAAGCAGTAAGGGAAAAGACTAAGAAATTTAACTACATAAAAATTAAAGTCTTGGGGTGCCTGGGTGGTTCAGTCAGTTAAGCATCTGCCTTCAGCTCAGGTCACGATCTCAGGGTCCTGAGATCGAGCCCCCGCGTGGGGCTCCCTGTTCGGCAGGGAGTCTGCTTCTGCCCCTTCCTCTCCCTCTGCTGCTAACCCTGCTCATGCTCTGTATTTCTCTCTCAAATAAATAAATTAATTAATTAAAGTCTTTACATATAAAAAAATCCACTAGAACGAAATAAAAAAGACAAATGATAAACTAGGGGAGAGGGGATAATTTGTATCATAGACAAGGGTTAAGATCGCTCACATACCCAGCTGCAGTACTTTGCAGCTATAAAGGCATGAGAAATATCTCTATATTATGCTACAGATGTATCCCCAGGATATATCATTAAGTTACAAGCCAAGAGCGAAGACAGCGTTTCCGGTATGCAAATAGACAGGCAGGGTGTGTGGAGAGTATACACACATGCATATAATTTTTAGATGAAAGCATAAAGCAAAAACCCATAAGACTGGTTGCTCTGGGGGTGGAGGTGACGCGGTAGGGGCTGGGAGAGGAAAGAAATAGAAACTGGATAAAGGGGACCAGATGACTTAAGAGATGCAGACAGATACAGTGTGAGAAATCTAAATGTGGGATACCTAGTAAAACAAATTACTAGTATTTATCAGGTGTGGCAATGGCTCTGTGACTTTATCATTTTTGTAAAAGGAATCTTTTTCCCTTAAAGATACAGACTTCGATTGGGTGGCTGGGTGATAGACATCGGGGAGGGCATGTGCTATGGTGAGCGCTGTGAATTGTGCAAGACTGATGAATCATGGATCGGTACTTCTGTAACAAATAATGCAATATATGTTAAGAAAAAAAAAAGAAGAAGAAGATAGCAGGAGGGGAAGAATGAAGGCGAGTAAGTCGGAGGCGGAGAGGAACCATGAGAGACGATGGACTCTGAAAAACAAACTGAGGGTTCTAGAGGGGAGGGGGGTGGGGGGATGGGTTAGCCTGGTGATGGGTATTAAAGAGGGCACGTTCTGCGTGGAGCACTGGGTGTTATGCACAAACAATGAATCATGGAACACTACATCCAAAACTAATGATGTTATGTATGGTGATTAACATAACAATAAAAAATTATTAAAAAAACAAAAAAATAAAGATACAGACTTCAGTATTTTGAAATAATATGATGTCTCAGATTTGCTTTAATAATCCAGGGGACAAATGGTGGAAGCTATCAGAAAAACAAGAATGGCCAAGGGTTGTCATAGCTGACTGAGGGGTGCATAAAGACCGATACTTTATTTTCTCTACCTTTGCATATATTTGAAATTATCCACAATTAAAAGTAAAAAAAAGATGTAGGTTCAGATCCTAGCTCTTAGTCACGTAGCCAAGATTTTAAAATCTTCCTGTTTTGGGGGAATCTCAGTTCCTTCATTTTTAAAAGAGGACACAAGCACCTAAGTCATAAGGCAAATTAATGGCATAATAAAGGTCTGTCATGTAGCAGGACTGAACAAAGGCTGGTTATTTTTTATATTACATAAAGATAAAACAAATAAATATGTAAATATGACTCTGCCAAATTACTAAAAGTACTTTATTAAACACAAAATCAAAGTAGTATTGCGAAAGAACCTTTAAAAGAGAAATAAAGAATTAAACTATTTCTGTTTGATAATTACACAAAACACCCCCTTTTTTGTCTGTTTTTTTCTAGAATAGAATTAAATTGATGCCTGAATGTATACTCAATATTGACAAACTCAAATCCCAGGTACATACAATGGAGCTATTCTAAGTAACTAATCCAAAAAACTACATAGAGTTATTGCCATAAATGATATTTAATGTGTGGGACCACAGATGCCATGCTAAGCCTGCTGTTCCTAAAACATATTTTTGCCTATTGTCCCATTAAAAAAAACACAGTAATCAGGTTAGGTTAATTATAAAGCCACAGGCAAAATACTGCCCCTTTTTCAAAATACCCTGATAAATACAATAATTTAAAATGAGGGAATATTTTAATAAAAACAGGCAGGGACAGACCTCAAAGCATTAAGGAACTAGATCTGTACACTCTAGGGATTCACATTCAAAGACTCAATCAAATTTAAAGTCATCACTTAGGCAAAATAGAACACGAATCTCCCATTAAAATGATCATAACTGATGGTTTGTTAAAATGCTCAAACGCATTAGATATACCAGAGGAAAATTCAATATTATATAATTCCAATAATGCTTCTATACTAACCCAGAAAACATGGGGTTTGACCATAAAGCAATGAGAGATGCTACAGACCCATACAAAATTTCTTACTGCTTTAGAGACTGACCCACTCAAAGAGACAGAAAGTGTCACAGCTACCAAGTCCAAAAAAGGCACACATGGGCCCAGAAAAGACATACATGGGATGGAGAGAAAGAAGAATCTTCAGCACCGATCCACAGAAAAATACATAAGGTTGAGGTCAGATGAATACACTGGAGACCGAACCAGGTATCCTCTCAGGATGATGCCCTGGGTGTGGCTTTTTCACTGTGGCAGTGCAAGTAATTCTGGAACCAGGTGAATTCACTAAACAGTTGGCTGCTTTTGAAAAACAGTACTGGCTGAGTTTACTGAAGGCCCACCCAAACTTGGCCCTCCAGTTAACAAGCAGCTCCTGATTTGAGGTGTAAGCGTTCTTGTTTCCAGACAGTGGTCCGTATGTTGATGGCAAATTCTCAACCACTCGTCATCTTGTTTTCCTATCAGCTGGCTTAGTGAAACAGAGGCAAACTGGTGAAGATTAGGTGAAAACTAAAGTCTGCAAATGCAATGTTCTCTTTTGCCAGGGATATCTACCGTCCCACAGCCCTTTCCTCTATAAAACTGTTACCTAAGAGAAGCCAACTTGCTAAAAAATCACCTGTGAAACTAAATCCTAAAATTTAAGTGTATGCCACCTGAAGTACCTATTCAATTTTTTTTTAAAGCTATGGGAAGTAAGAATACCTCATTTCTACATCTGCACTGCGTTCTCAAGCTGAGCGAGAGCTCTGCAAGGAGGGTCAGGAAGCATGGCATTGCTCCCAATCCCGTGGACACTCAAGACACTTGAAAATAGTAACAACAGCCTACCTGTTCTTTCATTTCATATGAATGGATACATGAGGTTGTGTGAGGTTTTCTCCAATTCTCAGACATCAACCGGGTGTCTAACAATTCAAGTCCATTCTGACACTAACTAACCACAGTGTAGACCCTACAGGTTCAGGACTCAGTCCTACACCACTGCCCCCATTTCAGAAGCTAGTCACAAGTCCTGGGGCCACCTGGACTTCTGGCCAGCTGGCTATAAGTCAGAGGTTCCCATAACCCCCTCCTCAGGTTCAACAATTTGCTAGGATGGCTCACAGAACCACGAAGACACTAGATATGTTCAATGCCTCACAATAAAGGATAAAACTCAGAACAGCTAAATGGAAGAAATTCATAGGGCAAGGTTTGGAGAGGCTGCCGGCTGGGGTAGGGAATGCGGAGCTTCCATGCCCTCTGCAGGCATACCACCTTCCCAGCATTTCCACATGTTCACCAAACCAGAAGCTTTCCAAATCCCATTATTTAGGGGTTTCATTTAAATGAAAGCACAATCAATTCAGTCATTGGTCACTGGTGATTGAATCCAATCTTCAACCCCTCTGCTGTCCCAAGAGGTTGGGGGAGGGTGGGGCTGAAAGTTCCAATCCTCTAATAACAGCTTGGCCTTTCTGGAGACCACCCCCACTCCTGAAGCTATCTAGAGGACCCCAGCCAAGAGTCATCCCATCAGCATACAAAAGATACTCTTGTCACTCAGGGAATTGGAAAGGTTTTAGGGACTCGGTGCCAGGAATCAGAAACAAAGAAGAAATGCATATATTGATTATACCACACAGATCTTCTAAGTTCCATTAACACACAGGTTTTTTTCATTACACACTAGTAAAAAAGAGTCTGGGAAAGCCTGAGCTAGACCCCTGATTTAAAGACTAACTAGTTATTTTGAACCAGAAGCTCAGACAGCCCTAGTTTCCTCTGCAGTAACACAAGGATGTTTAGATTGAATGAACTATAAGATTGCCAATTGGTGAAAAACTCTCTGAATCCCCAACTATCCAAACTAATTACTGCCATCCATTTGACAGTGGAACATGAGTTCTCCTTCACTAATTCACCTGTACCCACAAACAAGCCACTGTTAAGGAATTCATTTGGAGTAACAAAGTTCTCTTTAATTACCCAGAGATGTCCAATTTCAGCTCTGACATGTAAAGAGCTTGAAAGTCATCACTCTCATCCTTACAACCAGAAGAAAAAATAACATCTGAATATCAACAACTTTTCTTAGGCCCCTTGGGAAGCTAAGGTTTCAGGACAAACTGCAACCCAGAAATCTGAAGCTATAGTTGGAACCAGAGAGTCATCGAGGAGATCTGCTCATCTGGAGAAGCTGCTGGAGCCAGAAATGGGTAAGAACACTTAAAATGTCAATTATGACAATTGTTGGAGGCCAAGTATGATCTAGCTTGAGCATGGGGCTACAGTGTTTGGGGACCCCCACATTTTTGTGTGTTTTGCATCTAAGAACACTACCAGGTTTCTCATGGTGAAGAGCCTAGAAAGTTTCCTTGTTGGTAGTGGCAGGGGGAGGGAGAGACTAATCCCTTAGTAGGTCTACCAATCATAGTGAGATATGAACAGAACCTTCTCTGTAAGAAAGGACTACTCTCAGGGGTAAAAAGACTTTACCACCTGTGGGAAGGGCATTTCCTGACTCCATGCCCCTCTAGCATCCTGTTTCACCTAAAGGATGATTAAAAGTCTAAGAAACACTTAGAAAGGCCACAGCACAGGGACACTAGCCCACTAGGACACTGAAATTATTGAATGTTTCCCCCCATATAAACCTTCCCACCATATGAGCCGGGTTCCAGTGTAATTACAATGGATTACAGCTAAAAGAGCTGCAAGATACAAAAAGCAGTTTTTAGGAAAGTCCAAAGAAAACAGATGAGACAAACAAAGGAGAATAGATGAATTTGAGGCCTCTGGGACCTCCAGAGAGAACAAACATTAAACAGGGCCCAAATCTCAGCCATAGGAAAACAAAATCGCACTTAAGGTCTACTTACCTCAGTTTTTATTACCCATTACAACACATTGAGCTTTCAGCAAAAAATTACACAGCATGTTAAAAGGCAAGAAAAACAAAAACACACCGTCTGAAGAGACAGAGAAAATAACAGAACAAGATTCCAAAATGGGAAAGATTCTGGAATTAATAGATGGGCTAATTAAAATAACTATGATTAATATGCTAAGGGCTCCAATGGAAAAAGTGGACAACATGCAAGAACAGATGAAAATGTAAGCAGAGGGATGGAAACTCTAAGAATCAAAGGAAATACTAGAAATCAAAAACACTGTAACAGGAATGGAGAATGCCTCTGATGGACTCATTAGAATTAGTGAGCCTGAAGATAAGTCAATAGAAATGTCCCAAACTGAAGTAAAAAAACAAAACCCCCTGTCCATCCCACCCTAACAACAATAACAGCAACAACAAAAACCATAGAAAACAGAAAATCCAAGAACCATGGGACAATTTCAAAAGGTATAATACATGCAGAATACTAAAAGGAGAAGAGAGAAACATAAAAATCATGTAAAGTAATAGGACTAAGAACTTTCAAATTTAATGACAGACCCCAAACCACAAATAAGGAAAGCTCAGAGAACACTAAGCAGGATAAATACCAAAAAATCTATACTGAGGCATATCATAATGAAACTACAGAAAAACCAAAAAGAGAGAGAAAATTTTGAAAGAAGCCAGAGAAAAAATTACACCGTACCCAAAGAGGAACAAAGATGAGAATTACAGTGCACTTCCCATCAGGACAGCAAGCATGAACAGAATGAATATTTAAAGTGGTAAAAAAACAAACAAACAAACAAAAACAAAACAAAACAAAAACACCACCCTAGAATTCTTTTTTTTTTTAAAGATTTTATTTATTTATTTGACAGAGAGAGACGAAGCGAGAGAGGGAACACAAGCAGGGGCAGTGGGAGAGGGAGTAGCAGGCTCCCCACTCAGCAGGGAGCCCGATGTGGGGCTCTATTCCAGGACCCTGGGATCATGACCTGAGCCAAAGGCAGACGCTTAACGACTGAGCCACCCAGGTGCCCCCATCCTAGAATTCTGCATCCAGTAAAATTATCCTTCAAAATTGAAGAAGAAATAAAGATTTTCTCTGAGAAACAAAAATGGAGAAAATTACCACCAGCAGACATGCCCTAAAAAAAAAAAAAAATGTTAAAAAAAGTTCTTTAGAGAGAAGGAAAATGAAATAGGTCAGCAACTCAGATTTACATAAAGAAACGATGAACACTGAAGAAGGAATAAATGAAGCTAAAATAAATTTTTTTATTTTTCATATTCTTAACCGATCAAAAAGGTAATTCCTTAAATAATAGTAACAATGTGGTGGGTGATTAAAGAGCTTGGATAAATGCAATGGCTGACAGCAAAGTCATAAAGGATGGGACAGAGAAATTGGGAACACTGTTAATAAGATACTTATGCTACATGTGAATCAGTATAGTGTTATTTGAAGGTAGGTATAAATTAGTTAAAAATGTATATTGAAAACTCTAGGGCAATCACTACAACAAAAATATAAAAGAAGTATAATTAATGTGCTAAAAGAGGAGATAAAACGGAACCACAAAAATATGCTCAATGAAAACCGTAAGAAAAAACACAAAGAATAAAAATAGAAAAATGTACAAACATGCTAGATATGTATTTAACTGTATTAATCCAATTATATCAGTAATCACTTTAAATGTGGATGACCCAAATACCCAAATTAAAAGACAGAGACTGTCAGAGTGGATAAAAAAGAGTCAACTATATGTTGTCTACAAAACCCACTCTCATGTTAAATGTAAAGACTCACATAGGTTATGAGAAAAAGGATGGAGAAATTTATATCATGCTATGATAATAAAAAGAAAGCTATAGTGTCAATAATAATTTCTGAGAAAACAGACTTCAGAACAGGGACAATTATTAGGCAAAAAGAGGGGCATTACATAACAAACCAAAGGTGAATTCTGCAAGAAGACTTCACCATCTTTAATGTGTCTTTACCTTTAACAACAGAGTGTCAGAATATAGGAGGCAAAAACTGACAGAACTGAGAGAAGAAACAGACAAACCCACTATTGTAGTTCAAGACTTCAACACCCTCTTTTAGTAATTGATAAATCAAGCCAGCAGATAATCAGTTAAGGATGCAAAAGATGTGGTCCATATATACAATGGAATATTACTCAGCCATCAGAAAGGATGAATACCCAACTTTTACATCAACATGGATGGGACTGGAGGAGATTATGCTAAGTGAAATAAGTCAAGCAGAGAAAGTCAATTATCATATGGTTTCACTTATTTGTGCAACATAAGGAACAGCATGGAGGACACTAGGAGAAGGAAGGGAAAAATGAAGGGGGGAATCGGAGGGGGAGACGAACCATGAGAGACGATGGACTCCGAGAAACAAACTGGGGGTTTTAGAGGGGAGGGGGGTGGGGGGATGGGTTAGCCCGGTGATGGGTATTAAAGAGGGCACGTATTGCATGGAGCACTGGGTGTTATATGAAAACAATGAATCATGGAACACTGTATCAAAAACTAATGATGTACTGTATCGTGACTAACATAACGTAATAAAAAATAAAATTTTTTTAAAAAGGATGCAGTTGAACTGAACAGCACTAACAGTCAATTTGATCTAAATGCCATCTATAGATAACTCCACCCAACGACAACAAAATACACATTCTTTTTAAAAATTTTTTATTTAAATTCAATTTAATTAACATATACTATATTATTAGTTTCAGAGGTAGAATTTAGTGATTCATCAGTTGCATGTAATACCCAGTGCTCACTACTTCTAGTGCCCTCCTTAATGCCCATCACCCAATTACCCCACCTCCCCTCCAGCAACCCTCAGCTTGTTTCCTATAAAGCAGCTTGTTTCCTATAAAGTCTCTTATGATTTGCCTCCCTGTTTTCATCTTACTTTATTTTTCCTTCCCTTGCCCTATGTTCATCTGTTTTGTTTCTTAAATTCCACATATGAGTGAAATCATAAGTCTGACTGACTTATTTCGCTTAGCATAATACCCTCTAGTTCCATCCATGTTGTTGCAAATGGCAAGATTTCTTTTTGATGGCTGAGTAATATTCCATGGTATATATACCCCACATCTTCTTTATCCATTCATCTGTCAATGGACATCTGGGCTCTTTCCATATTTTGGCTACTGTGGACATTGCTGCTATAAATGTTGGGGTGCATGTGTCCCTTCGAATCACTATGTTTGTATCCTTTGGATAAATACCTAGCAGTGCAATTTCTGGGTTATAGGGTAGCTCTATTTTTAACTTTTTGAGGAAGCTCCATACTGTTTTCCAGAGTGGCTGCACCAGTTTGCAGTCCCACCAACAGAAGATACACATTCTTTTTAAGCTTACATGGAACATCCATCAAGAAAGACCACACTGCTGGCGAAAGAACACACCTTGACAAATTTAAAAGGATAGAAATCATACAAAGTATGTCCTCAGATCACAATGGAATTAAACTAGAAATCAATAACAGAAAAATAGCTGAAAATTTATCAAATATACAGATACTTAAAACACAATTCTAAATATTACATGATTTAAAGAAGTCTCAAATTCTGTCATTTGCAACATGGATGGACCTAGAGGGTATTATGCTAAGTGAAATATGTCAGACAGAAAAAGAAAAATACCATATGATTTCACTTATATGTGGAACCTAAAAAAAATGAACAAACAAAAACATAGAAACAGAGTCATAAGACAGAGAACAGATTGGTAGCTGCCAGAAGAGAGGGAGATAGGGGGATGGGTGAAATGAATAAAGGAGCTTAAGAGGTACAAACTTCCAGTTATAAAATAAATGTCACAGAGATGAGAAGTATAGCATAGGAAACATAGAGATACTGTAATAACATTATATAGTGACAGATGGTAACTACACTTACTATCGTGGACCTTTTGTAATGTACAGAATTACTGAATCAATTTGTTGCACAACTGAAACTAATATAACATGCTATGTCAACTACAATGAAAAGACTCAACTGAAATGAAAATATATTTTGAAATAAACAAAAATGAAAATACAACTTATCAAAATCTGTCTATGTGCAGTAAAAGCAGTGTTTATGGGGAATTTATAGCATTAAGTGACTATATCAGAAAAGAAGAATGATCTAAAATCAATAAGCTTACACCTTAAGAAATTGGAGAAAAGAGCAATTTAAGCCTAAAGCACAGAGAAGAAAGGAAATAATAAAAATTAGGGTATAAATCAATGAAACTGAAAATAAGAAAACAAAAGGGAAAACAGGCTGATTAAAAAAGAGAAAGAGAAGACAAAAATTACTAATATCAGAAATAAGTTAGGGGTCATCACTACTGATCCCATGAACATTAAACAATAATTAAAGGAATACTATGAACAACTGTATACTTACAAATCTGACAACTTAGATGAAATTGACCAATTACTTTAAAAACACAAATTACCGGGCGCCTGGGTGGCTCAGTTGGTTAAGCGACTGCCTTCGGCTCAGGTCATGATCCCGGAGTCCCAGGATCGAGTCCTGCATTCGGCTCCCTGCTCAGCAGGGAGTCTGCTTCTCCCTCTGACCCTCCCCCCTCTCATGTGCTCGCTCTCTCTCTCATTCTCGCTCTCTCAAATAATTAAATAAAATCTTTAAAAAAAAGCAAATTACCAAAACTCATACAAGAAGAAACAGACCAATCTACTAGAATAAGTCTGTATCTATTAAAGAAATTGAATCAATAATTAATAATCTTACCAAGCAAGAAAGCACCAGACCCAGATGACTGCACTGGCGAATCCTATCAAACATTTAAGAAAGAAATTATATTCAATTTTCTGTAATCCCTTCCACAAAATAGAAGGAGAGAAAATACTTCCTTTCAGATTCTATGAGAATTCTATGAAACCACCATTATCCTAATAACAACACCAGATAAACATAGTAAAGAAAGAAAAAATACAGGTCTACATAGCTCATGAACATAAGTGTAAAAATTCTCAACAAAATATTAGCAAATTGAATTCAACAATGTATAAAAATAATTATTTATCTTAACCAAGGGTATTTATTTTAGGTATATGAGGCTGGTACAATATTTGAAAATCAATGTAATGCACACATCAATAGGTTAATGATGAAAAATCACATCATCATATCAACTGATGCAGAAATGCATTTGACAAAATCATTTGTCATCCATAAGACCCACTTTTGCATCCATAAGACCCACTGACTAAAAAAAATCTGTACAAACTAGGAATACAGATGAACTTCTTCAACTTGATAAAGAACATCTACAAAAAAGTCTACAGCTAACATCATACCTAATGGTGAGAAACTGGACCCTCTCCCCCTAAGAAAAGGAACAAAGCAAGGATAGCTTCTTTCACCACTCCTATTCAACATCATAACATAGTGATTCATCAATAATGCAATAAGACAAAACAAAGATTAGGAAGGAAGGTCTTTTTTCGTAAATGATATGATTGTCTATGTAGAAAATCCCAAAGAATTAAAAAAAAAAAAAACCCTCCCGGACTAATAAGTGAATATATAGCAAGGTTGCTGGATACAATGTTAATGTATAAATCATCTGCTTTCCTATCTACCAGCAATGAACAACCAGAATTTGAAATTTTAAAAACTACCACTTACTATAGCACCAAAAAAGGAAACACTTCAGTATAAATCTAACAAAATATGTACAAGAACTATATGCAGAAAACTAGAAAACTGATGAAGTGATCAAGATAACATGGCACTGGCAAGAGAACAGACAAATAGATGAATTTAATGCAATCGAGAGCCCAGAAATAGACCTACACAATATGGCCAACTGATTTCTGAAAACAAGCAAACGCAACTTTTACTTGTTTTACAACTTACACCTTACACAAAAATTAAATCAAAATGGATCAGAGACCTAAATGAAAAATGCAAAACTACATAATTCCTTTAAGAATACATGGGAGAATATCTAGGAAATCTTGGGTTTGAGGATGAGTTTTTAGATAGAACACCCAAAAGCATGATCTCCATAAGAAAAAGAAAAAAACTAAGTTGAACTTCAGCAAAATTTAAAACTTCTGCTCTGCAAAAGACACTGTTAAGAGAAGGAAAAGACAAGCCACAGACGGAAAGAAAATACTTGCAAAACACATGTCTCTTAAAGGGCTTGTATCCAAAATGCATAAAGAAATTTAAAATGCAACAATGAGAAAACAAACAAAAAAAGACCTCAAGTTTTAAAAATGGGAAAATATCTGAACAAATACATCACCAAAGAAGATGTAGAGACAGCAGATAATCATATGAAATAATGCTTAACATCATCTGTCATTAGGGAATTGCAAATTAAAATAACAATAAGATAGCACTGCACACCTATAACAATGGTTAAAATCCCCAAACTAACAACAGGAGCTCTCTCCCATTGTTGGTGGGAATGCAAAATGGTACAGCCACTTGGCGGGTGGGGGGGGGGGGGGGATTTTAAGAAGTTTCTTACAAAAACTAGACATAGTCTTACCATATGATCCAGCAATCACACTCCTAGATACATACCCAACTCATTTGAAAATACCTGCCCATGAATGTTTATAGCAGCTTTATTCATAATTGCCCAAAACTTGCAGCAACCAAGATATCCTTCAGTAGGTGAATGGATAAACAAACTGGTACATCTGCACAGTAGAATATTACTTGGCAATAAAATAAATGAACAATCAAGCCACAAAAAGATACGGGTGAATCTTAAATACGCATTGCTAAGTGAAAGAAGCCAGCTACTTACCATATGCTATGGTCTGAATGTTTGTTTTCCTGCAAACTCATGTTGAAATCCTAACCCCCAAAGGTGATGGTATTAGTAGATGGGGTCTTTGGGAGGTGCTTACATCATGAAAGTACAGCCCTCATGAATGGGATTAGTACCTCATAAAAGAGGCTCCAGACAGATTCCTGGCCCTTGGGCCATGTGAGAATGAGAAGTCTGGGATCCCTGCACCAGGATCCCAGACTTCCAGCCTCTAGACTGTGAGAAATAGATTTCTGTCGTCATAAGCTACTCGGTCGGCGGTATTTTGTTATAGCAGCCTGAAAAGACTCAAACACTCTAGGATTCCAATTACACAACATTCTGGAAAAGGCAAACCTGCAGCAACAGTAAAAAGATAAGTAACTGCCAGGAGTTCAGAAGGACCAGAGAGGATTGAATACATGAAGCACAGGGGACTTTTTAGGGTGGTGAAACTATTCTTAGGATACTGTAACTGAATACTACATACACATTTGTCAAAGTCCACTGACTGGTATAGCACAGAGAGCAAACCTTAATGTATACAATTTTAAAAGAAGTATTTAGGAGGTTGGAAAATCCAAGGATGGAATGCAGAATGTAGCAAAACAATCTGTTTTACAAAAATATGAAACAATCTCACCAAAAGGGGTAGAGGGGAAAAGGGCTAACCTAATTCACTCTGGAAATGAGTGGGGTCTGTAAAACTAAAGGCAAAAGAAACTGTCATGTGTCTGTTGGCCATTTGCATGTCTTCTTCAGAGAAGGGTCTGTTCATGTCTTCTGCCCATTTCTTGACTGGATTATTTGTTTTTTGGGTGTCGAGTTTGAGAAGTTCTTTATAGATCTTGGATACTAGCCCTTTATCTGATAATGTTATTTGCAAATATCTTCTCCCATTCCGTGGGTTGCCTTTTAGTTTTGTGGACTGTTTCCTTTGCTGTGCTTCAATGAAGTCCCAATAGTTCATTTTTGCTTTTGTTTCCCTTGCCTTTAGAGACGTGTCTTGCAAGAAGTTGCTGTGGCCAATGTCGAAGAGGTAAGTTACTGCCTATGTTCCCCTCTAGGGGATTTTGATGGATTCCTGTCTCACATTGAGGTTTCATCCAGTTTGAGTTTTGTGTATGGTGTAAGAGAATAGTCCAGTTTCATTCTTCTGCATGTGGCTGTCCAATTTTCCCAGCACCATTTATTGGAGAGACTGTCTTTTATTTCCAATGGATATTCTTTCCTGATTTGTTGAAGATTAGTTGACCATAGAGTTGAGGGTCCATTTCTGGGCACTCTATTCTGTTCCATTGATCTATGTGTCTGTTTTTGTGCCAGTACCATGTTGTCTTGATGATCACAGCTTTGTAATATAGTTTGAAGTCAGGCATTCGGATGCCCCCAGCTTTGGTTCTCTTTTTCAACGTTCCCCTGGCGATTTGGGGTCTTTTCTGGTTCCATACAAATTTTACTATTGTTTGTTCCATCTCTCTAGCTGTCAGGGAAATACATATCAAAACCACAATGAGATACCACCTTACACCAGTTAGAATGGCTAAAATTAGTAAGACAGGGAACAACAAATGTTGGCGAGGATGCAGAGAAAGGGGAACCCTCTTACATTGTTGGTGGGAATGCAAACTTGGACAACCACTCTGGGAAACAGTATGGAGGTTCCTCAGGAAATTAAAAATAGAGCTACCCTATGACCCAGCAATTGCATTACTAGGTATTTACCCCAAAGATACATATGTAGTGAAAAGAAGGGACACATGCACCCCAAAGTTCAAAGCAGCAATGTCCACAATAGCTAAACTATGGAAGGAGCCAAAATGTCCTTCAAAAGATGAATGGATAAAGAAGATGTGGTTCATATATACTCAGCTACCAGAAAGGATGAATACCTGCCATCTGCATCAACATGGATGGAACTGGAGGGTATGATGCTGAGCAAAATAACTCAGTCAGAGAAAGACAATTATCATATGGTTTCACTCATATGTGGAATATAAGAAACAACACAGAGAATCATAGGGGAAGGGAGGGAAAACAGAATGGGAAGAAGTCAGAGAGGGAGACAAACAACGAGAGACTCTGGACTACAGAGACTCTGTAACCCTACTAACAAACTGAGGGTTACAGAAGGGAGGGGGGTGAGGGGATGGGGTAACCGAGTGACGGATATTAAGGAGGGCACATGTTGTGATGAGCACTGGTGTTATATGCAACCAGTGAATCATTGAACACTGTATCAAAAACTAACGGTGTACTCTATGTTGGCTAACTGAACATAAAAAAAGAAAGAAAGAAACTATCAGCACAGAACTCTAGTTGATAGAACTGTTTCTCGTGGGGGTACTGGTTAACAGTTTTGATACCTCTACACAAGTATACTGGAATTGAGCAATAAGTAAATAAATGGTAGATGGTGAGTGCCAGGTTTCTCACTGCTGGAGCGGGAGTAAAGGGAGGAGACTGGAAGTGAAACTAACATATTAACAAAGGCTTGACTTTTGTACCCTAAGAAAGTTCTGCTAACCCGACTTATTTATGAGCCTATTTTGCAAAAGTGGATCAACCACTGATAAGACCAGCCAAGACTGGAGCAAACTGGGAACAATTTTTGCAGTTCACACAAAAGCGACCCAGAGTGAATCCAAGTAAGCTCTGTGAAGGCACACCTTGAGACCTACCCCTCCCCCATGCTCATCACGCTAATGCTGCCAATTTTTTTTGTACATATGATGTATGTATAAGTATGTCACTGGATGGTGCAGTGATCCCTTTCCTCTTACCTCACTTTTTTTCCAACCTCCAACTACCTGCATCCACCCTCAAGAACCCCCCCTCCATGGTAAAATCCCATAAACACTCAGTTCCCCTTTTCCTCAGGGAGGGGGATTCAGGAAATTTCCTCCCATCTCCTTGTTTGGCACCCTGCAATAAAAACAATTTTCTCTTCAAAGGCTGGTATCAATGTCAAGCTCACTACACATCTGGCAATGAAGTCTTGTCCAGTAACAGAAGGATTCACGTGGTAATGAATTAAAGTTGGAGAGGTCACTATGCACTCATGTTTAGCTTGATATAGATACCAGTGGTTACATATTGTGACATAATAATATATATTTAATCTTCATCCCAGTTCCTGGCATAGAGCTCCTAAGACTCCTATAGTGTCCTAAGTGATTACAGTGACAGGGGCATCTTTTGTTACAACATTTGGTCTCTGTCCCCAGTTCCTGAAATAGTTATATAGCATAAAAGTGAATGTGGCATTTCAATCCCTTGAGTTTTTGTCAATGAGGTGACTTTTGGGAAGCCCCTAAGAATGAGGGCTGGTTGCCAGGGCAACGGACCATGTGATTAAAGGGTTGGAACTTTCAGCCCCACCCCTGACTTCCAGAGAAGGGAAAGGGACCTGGAGGTCTAGTTAATCACTAATGGCCAATGATTTAACCACTCATGCTTAAGTAATGAAACCTCCATAAAAAAAAAAAAAAAATTAAACCAAAAGGATTTGGAGGGCTTCCAGGTTGCTAAATATATAGAAGTGCTGAGAGGGTGGTGGGCCTGGAGAAGGCACCGAAGCTCTGTGCCCCTTACCACTTTGCCCTACGCATCTCCTCCATCAGGTTGTTCCTGAGTTCTATGCTTTTATAATAAACTGGTAATCTAGTAGGTAAGATATTTTCCTGAGTTCGGTGAGCCGTTCTAGCAAATTACCAGACCTGAGGAGGGGAACACGGAAGCCCTGATTTTTAGGCAACTCAGACATAAGTTGTGGGTAACCTAAGGATTCATTACCTGCAATTGGCATCTGAAGTGGGGGGTGGGTTGGGGGCAGTCTTGTAGGACTGAGTCCTTGACATGTGAGATCTGCACTAACCCCAGATAATGTCAGAACTGAATGGAGGCATAGGACACACAGTGGTGTCTGGACTGCTGGAGAATTGGTTGCTATGAGAAAACCCCACACACGTTTAGGGACCAAAAGTCAAGTATTGAGAGTAAAGTGAAGAGAAACAAAAGAATATTCCTTTCACATATAGAAATATGTATAGTATGAATATACATGGGTGTGAGTATATGTCTATATATTTCTGGCTGAGAAGACCTAGACACAAAGACTCTCAGGATCAGCAAGCACACCTTACACCCTAATTTTGGTTTCTAAGACCATTCTCTAATAAAAGGGACCAGGGCTCCTGGAGAAATAGTTGATTCTAGGCCTGGGGCAACAAACATGTAAGAAGAGCCTGGAGTAATTTGTGCCAGTGTATTACTTCTTTCTTACTTCCTGGCACTGCTAATAATTTATATAATAATATATAACATATATATAAAATAATAAAATATAATTATATCTAATAATAACCTCACAATGATGTGGGTGTGACAAAGGAACCAACTAGAACAATTTTAGCAACATAATAAACTAGCATTGGTCGATAACCCAAAGCCTAAAATAAATATCTATGAATTCATGCTGATATAAGTAAAAAACCAACCAAACAAATAAATAAATATATGGGAGAAAAAAGACAAATATCTTATGCAGAAAAATTCCAAATAATTTATGTAGACAGTCTGCCCTCAAGGGCAATGAATATCTATCCCCTCCTCAAGTGTGGGCTGTGCATTGTGAGGTCTTACCAAAGAGGACAGTACAGAAATGGAGAAAGAAAGGGAAAACTTTACATTGGAGAAACCTGACAATCACTTCCTCAGCCAGGTGATCAAGGTCAACACCAACAGTGATGAATCATGTTGACAGAGCATGCCCTTGATAGGATGTACTGAGAATGGTATTTTCCCTCTGTGGGCTTCCTCTCCAAAGCCCATAACCCCAGTCTAACCAGGAGAAAAAACATCAGACAAATCCCAGTGGAGGGTCATCCTTCAAAACACCTGACGGGTATGCCTCAAAACTGTCAAGGTCATTAGAACCCAGGCAAGCCTGAGAAACTCTCAGAGCCAAGAGGCACCTAAGCAGACAGGATGAATAAATGTCATATGGTATCCTGAATGAGATCCTGGAGAAGAAAAAAGGACATTAGATAAAAAGGAAAGAAATCTGATGAACTGTGGACTTTAACAATCATGTGTCAATACTGGCTCATTAATCATAAAAAAAAAAAATGTACAGTCAGATGTTACTAACGGGAAACTATGGGAATTTTTATACAACCTTTGCAATTTTTCTGTAACTCTAAAACTGTTCTAAAAGATGAAGTTTATTTAAAAAAATCCAAACAGCAATCATGCATCACAGAGATCCCAGTCAGCCATATCCCACTTCACTGTGGGTTGCTTTTGATAACAAACAGAAGCTAGTTGCTCCAGAATCCCCAAATGCTGGGCCCAGGGGCCGTGTCCTCACAATACACAGGGCAGGCCCGTGAGCTGTCTGCCCTGGATTCAATCCCTGAATCAAATTAATGTGCACGTGATATGAGTTTTAGATTGTGGAAAGGGGGGGTTTAACATTTGCGTGTTTGACATAGGGACGAATAACCTTAGAGCATGATTTTCAGAAGGGCCAGAGAAGGCTTTTCAATCAGCAGCAGGTAGCCTAATGATCACCACCCCACCCCTGTGTGCCGGACAATGGGAATTCCAGGAGGAGAGAAAAGCACAAGGATACACAGGAGAGAGACCTATGAGAACTGCCAGATGGGCTGGTATGGTCCATTGTCATGAAGGCCACATTGCAATCCAGCAGGAGCCAGGGATTTGAGTCAGAAAAGCTGCCTGGGTTCCTGTCATGAGTCACTAGGAAGACCAGGTGCCATCAGTGCTGGTGCTCAAGACTCGAGCTTCTGCACCACTTCATTTACACTTCTGGAAGTAAACTCTCCAAATGTAGCTTAAAAAGGGAGAGTCTCATCTCCCTACCTACAACTGACGTAATCAGAGGGTTCCCTTGTGACATTTCAACACGTCCCATGAAGCAAGCACGCTTAATGTAAACATTGGTGCACCTACATTCAGCGATGGCATGACTGTCAATATGACAGGAATGCAAGCTGAGCTGCCAGACAGGCCACCTCGTTTTAGAGGCTCCACCTTCCAACACAAGCAAAGAAAATAAAGGCACTAGAGCTGTGAGACCCCCATGGCTGACAGTTCAGGTTCCTCGGGAGAAAGGTAGGGACCCAGCCAAGAATCTGGCTTTCCTAGCCATCACACCCATGGCATTCATTTACTTGTGCAGCTGAGATCTTTGCCCTGGGGAACGTCTAAGGGTAGAGAGTTTGTATTACCACCCAATACCACAATGGAATATTCTCGAAGAACTTCTCCAACGCTGTCATCTCTATTCTTCTGTAATGATGAGGTTAATATAAAAAACTAATTTGCATTTTGGAAAAATCTACTATAAAAATAAATACATATCATTCATATCTAATCACTAAAGTGTCAATCATATATGTCAATAATTTAGACATATAAGGAGAGACAGTTCACTGCTCATGAGGGCAAAACTCCTGACCCAAAATAAAAAAAAAATGTACCTTAATAAAATTTACACCAACGCCAGCTAATGTAAGAAGTCAAAGAAAGCTGTCGGATTTCTCAGGCCATCCTCAAAGGAAAAACTGGACGTAAACAGGAACTGTAAAAGGAAGGCAGTATAAAAATTCAGAGAATGAGGGCACCTGGGTGGCTCAGTCGGTTAAGCGGCTGCCTTCGGCTCAGGTGGGGATCGAGTCCCACATCAGGCTCCCTGCTCAGCGGGGAGCCTGCTTCTCCCTCTGCCTGCCACTCCCCCTGCTTGTACTCTTTCTCTCTCTCTCTGTCAAATAAATAAATAAAATCTTTAAAAAAAAATTCAGAGAATGAAATATGAAATCATGACTCCAGTGTAATTCTATAGCCATAATTTTACATGTAAACACTGAATTTAAAATGCAAAATCTGTGGTAACCTCTAGATCACTGATATTCAATTATTTATACTGGTTATTTATAGGTAGCTTCTAATGGAAGTCAATATTGAATATTTTTAAATGGGAAAACAAAAACCAGGGAATAAATTCTCATTTGGCCAGAGAGCTTTGAGAGAGTGTTTCCTGAAGGGAGGACAATGGGCTAGGTGGTCTCTTGAGTTCCCTTTCAGCCTGCAATGCTGTGATAAATGAATAGAAGTGGTAAGAAGCAAAGCTGAGTGCAGTCAAACCACACACAATAATGCTACACTTACCTAAAAACCTAATACTTGGATTTTAAGCACAAGTCTTTGCAAAATGCATTCTAAGAGTGCACACAGGGGTAGGTAGGGTTCAGTTGGAAACTGTAGAGAAGTTCCAAAAACACCCCTCTCAGAAAACCCCAATAAGCAGTCAGCCTGATGAGCCTGGCAGGGGGCCGGTCACAGTGAACTGCCTCCTTAAAGGACATCTCACTCCACATATAAGTGAAATCATAAGGTCTTTGGCTTTCTCTGTCTGACTTATTTCACCTAGCGTAATACCCTCTAGGTCCTGCATGGAATCTAAAACAAAACAAGACTAAACAAAGAAAGAGAGAAATAGACCCACAGATACAGAAAACAACCTGTGGTTGCCAGAGAGGGGGATGGATGAAAGAGGGGAAGGGCATTAAGACTGGAACAACCTTCCAGTCATAAAATAAATAAGTCACGGGGATGAAAAGTACAGTGTAAAGAACATAGTAAATAATATTATAATAACGTACACCATCTGTACGATGACAGATGGTGACTACACTGAGTGTAGATGGTGAGCACTGAGTAATATACAGAATTATCAATTTAGTATGTGGTACACCTTAAACTAATGTAACATTGTATGTCAACTATACTTCAGTAATAAAAATAGAAAGAAAAAAAGAACACCTTACTTCCTGTGCTGACACCACGTGGATGTGCAGGGCACCTGTCCTGGAGGGGGACAGCGGGGGGCACAGGGCACAGGTGCAGCCAATGGGCACTAATGTCCCACTCCTTCTAGCAGTGACGCCCCTCTTTCCTGATTTCTATTACTTTTTAGTGATAACATTTTCCCCAAAGTTTTATCTATTTTCTCTTATTCCCAAGGACACGTAATCAAAATTATTAGTTTCTGAGGCTGTCCTACATTATGGGTTGAACTGTGTCCCTCTAAAATTCTTGTTGACATCCTAACCCCTAATCCCTCAGGATGTGACCTTGTTTGGAAACAGGGTCATCGCAGATGTTGTGAACTCAGATGAGGGACACTAAAGCAAGATGGGCCCTAATCCTATTATGACTGGTTTCCTTATGAAAAGGGGAAATTTGGACATGGAGACATAGGGACAATGTCATGTGAACAAGCAGCCAGATATTGGAGGGATGTGTCTACAAACCAAGGAGCACCAAAGATGGTCAGGAAACCACCAGAAGTTAGGAAAGAGGCCTGGAACACATCCTCCTTCATGACCCTGAAAAGTATCAACCCTGGGGCACCTGGGTAGCTCAGGCAGTTAAGCATCAGGTCATGATCTCAGGGTCCTGGGATGGAGCCCCATGTCCAGCTCCCCGTTCAGTGGGGAGTCTGCTTCTCCCTTCCCCTCCACCTCTCCCCCCTACTCGTGGCTCACTCGCTCTCTCGCTCTCTCTCAAATAAATAAATAAAATCTTAAAAAAAAAAAAAGTATCAACCCTGCTGACACCTTGCTCTGGGTCTCCAGAGCTGTGAGATACATTTCTGCTGTCTAAGCCCCCTGACTTGTGGTACTTTGTGACGGGAGCCCTCCCTAGCAAACAAATATAAACCATAATGTTAACTTTACACAGGCTGTAACATAAGCTTTACACAGATGTTCCCGCACCTTCCCTGGGATATGATAACCCAGAAAACAAGTGAAGAAGGCCCTGGGGAGACCCTGTCATTGTCCTACTTCAAGGTGCATGCACATTCCTCATGGGAGGCCCCCAGGCCCTCAACCAGAAACTAAATGACTCTCCCTAACAAGCTCAGAGATGTACACTGCCCACTGCAGACAGAATACGCTTTATCTTGAATGGGCATCTCAGTTTTTCAAGACGGTAAGAATTGTACAGCAGTTTCCTTTCTCACATCAATCAATTCTAAGAGGACTGTTTCTGTCATTAGAGGATTCTATGGGTAAGATCACAGAGTCTCTGCTATTATGTTAAGCATGTGAACAAAATATTCGATATTGAACTAGGACTTTAAGTTGAATTTCACTTTAATTTATTAAAACACTTCAATGTTGAAATTTACACCACTTCTTCCATTGAGTAGTGGAGTGTAATTCTGGTCCCCTTGCATATGGGTGAGACTTGGTGACCTCCCTGATCATGAAACGTGACAGAGGTGACATTCTGGGACACAGGAGGCTGAATCATAAGAAGCCTGGCAGCTTGCACCCAAGTCTCCTAGGAAGCTCACCGTGGGAGAAGCCGGCTACCACGTAATCAGTACAACTACCATGAGATCACCATGCTCTAAGGAAGCCCAAAGGAGCCACATGGACCACATGAAGAGACAGGGGTGTCAGGCCAGCCTCTCTGCTCCAGCCATCCCAGCTCAGGCACCGTGCATGTGTATGAGCGAAGGAGCCTTTTGAATAGTCCAGTTCCAGCAGACAGGACATGAAAAAGAATCAGGGAACCCAGCTGATAGCCAGAACCTAGTCCCCAGACCTATGGCCCCAGTACAGCCATCCCAGCCATGTCCAGTCATGGTAAGGCTCCAGTCACTGGTAAGACAGCCCAAGGTGCCCTGCCTAAATTCCTCACTCACACAATGGTGAACATAAGAAAAGGGTGGTTGTTTAATGCTGCTAAATTTCAAGGTGGTTTATTATGCAGTAATACTGATAACTGGGATACCCTTTCTGTGAAGTATTTTTTTCCTTTAGAGCCTCTAACTGAGTTAGGTGGGTTTCTCCGGAAGCTGTAGTATAACTGAAATTCCATTAAAGATGGTTTTTAACAAACAAGCGAGACTCATACACCTTCCTATTACAGAGGACTGCACTGTCTTTGTCAAACCACATCTTATACTGTGAAGTTACCTGGTAAAACATGTATCTCACGTTTATACCCCCCAACAGCTGCCCGACTGAAATGGAGACTAAGTCAGGATAGAAGAGCTATTTACAGCAAGGCTTATAAGCAAAGTGTGATTCAACTTCACCGTAATAGAAATTGCAATTAAAGTGAACTTGAGGGGTCACTTATAGGCTTCACTCCTCTCATTTCAAGAAGGCATCAGACATGCCAAAGACAGTGTGGCCAGAGATCATGGAAAATGGGCCACAGGTCACCCACCCAGGCGTTACCTCCAGACAAGGCAGCCCCACATGACCTGAGAGATGTCTCCCCATGGTGTCTCTTCAGAGACACAGCCCCAACCCCTCTCTGCTGGTTGTCTGCCCCAGCTTTAGAGGAAAAACATCTTGCTCAGGTCTTATAAAAATATTCCTTGTTCGCACAACATAAACCCTTTTCCTATTGCCACGTTCGTCTCAACTCAGACTTTCCAACCAATGATAACTGGAAGTGTGGTATCTGCTTTATAGAAAACCTGCACCACACGACTTTCAACTGAACAATGAAAACCAACACTGTTTTAAAATCAAAAGTAAACAATCAAATGCTCCTAGCAACCGAAATTTGCCGGCACTTTTAGGAATACTCTTCTCAAATACACAGCTACACGGTCTCCTCAGAGCCTCAGGTCAAGCCTGTGTCAGCCCCATTCCCACAGTTGGTTCCTAGGGGAGCATTCTTCACATACAGGTCTACCAGATGCCGGAGCCTGCAAGGAGAAGGTCTGGGTGGTACCAGCCTAATGCCATCCTTCCAGCAAGGCCCAGGTCCTCTCATCTGGGCAGTACACACATCTACACGTTTCTTATCCCAACTCCACCCCAGCGTCTAGTTGGGCAACCTAGAGATCTCTTCCCCAGATCCTCAGGTCTGAGGTTATTTGTTTAAAGCACAGTGAAGTTTTGATTACCCTGTTGTTAGGGAAAAATGGTTTTTAAATTATGTAAGGCAGGCAAAATTAGGGATTATGAATTTTCTGCAGCCTTCAAAGAGGGTATTATGTAGCTGTTAAAAAGCAAACTGGCTGGGGGCGCCTGGGTGGCTCAGTCGGTTGAGCGACTGCCTTCGGCTCAGGTCATGATCCTGGAGTCCCGGGATCGAGTCCCGCATCGGGCTCCCTGCTCGGCGGGGAGTCTGCTTCTCCCTCTGACCCTCTTCCCTCTCGTGCTCTCCATCTCTCATTCTCTCTCTCTCAAATAAATAAATAAAATCTTTAAAAAAAAAAAAAAAAAGCAAACTGGCTGGGGCTGATTTTTCTGACCTGAAGGAACGTGCCAATGCTAAGTGGAAAGTAGAAAGCTGATGGAGACTGTGTATCATGTAAATCCATTTCCCATTAAAACAAAATCAGAGAACAAAAAACCCTCTTTGCGTACCTAGGTGTAGGAAGCAGAATGATGTGGGTGGAGACTCGCAAACCTCCAACTTAGGTCAGCAAGGGAGGGTCGGTCAGAGCAAGGGGGCCTGCCTGCCTCTTCTGTAGACGTTCCCCTACTGTTTGGCTGGTCACAAGGAGACTACTGTGCTGGTAATTTTGGAGTGTAGGGCAGAAATTGCAGAGAAATAAATAGCTACGTAGAGCAAGCAGTCAAAGAGGACAGGTACATCACCTGTGGCTGAGCATCTAGACTTTGAGATCAACCCCAGGGGAGAGTAATTTAAAATCAGAGACTAGTAATAGTTTAGATCATTGAGGGCCTTAGTTGAGCTCTTTACATACACTGTCATTCATTTTTTTTTCTTCTAAAATGTATTGCCTTAACTATTTCTAAGTGTACAGTTAAGTGGTATAAATACATTCACACTGCTGTGCAACCATCATCACCATCTATCCCCATAACTCTTTTATAAATCTTGTAAAACCGAAACCTTGTACCTATTAAATAATAACTCCCCATTCTCCCTCCCCCAGCCCCCAGCAATCACCATTCTGCTTTCTATCTTTATGGTTTTGACTACTCTAAGGACCTTATGTAAGTGGAATCATACAGTATTTAACTTTTTGTGACCAGTTCATTTTACTTAGCATAATGTCCTCAAGGTTCATCCATGTTGTAGCAAGTGCCAGAATTTCCTTCCTTTTTAGGGCTGACTAGTAGTCCATTGTATGTATAGATCACATTTTGCTTCTGTTCATCCACAGAAGGACACCTGGCTTGCTTTGATGTTTTAGCTATTGTGAATAAAGCTGTTAAGAAAATGGGTGTACAAATATCTCTTTGAGACCCCACTTTCAATTCAATTCTCTCAGAAGTGAGAATGCTAGATGATATGATAATTCTATATTTAATTTTTTGAGTCACCTCCATACTGTTTTCCATGGCAGGTGCACTATTTTATATTCATACCAACAGTGCACAAGGGTTCCAATTTCTCCACATCCTGACAAACACTTGCTGTTTTCTGGGGGTTTGACAGTAGCCATCTTACTGGGTGTGAGGTGGTATCTCATTATAGTTTTGATTTGCATCTCCCTAATGATTAATGACATTGAGCATCTCTTCATGGGCTTGTTGGTCATGTGTAGATCTTCTTTGGAGAAGTGTCTATTCGGGTCTTTTGCCCATTTTTGAATCAGGTTGTTTTGTTGTTGAGTTTTAGGAGTTTTCTATATATTCTGGGTAGTAATCTTTTATCAGATATATCATTTGCAAATACTTTCTCCCATCCTGTGGGTTGCCTTTTCACTCTGTGGGTAGTGTCTTTGACATACAAAAATTCTAAATCACTTAAATGATTTAGAATTAAATCATTAAGTACTGTACTGGGACCATAGGTCTGGGGACTAGGTTCTGGCTATCAGCTGGGTTCCCTGATTCTTTTCCATGTCCTGTCTGCTGGAACTGGACTATTCAAAAGGCTCCTTCGCTCATACACATGCACGGTGCCTGAGCTGGGATGGCTGGAGCAGGGAGGCTGGCCTGACACCCCTGTCTCTTCATGTGGTCCATGTGGCTCCTTTGGGCTTCCTTAGAGCATGGTGATCTCATGGTAGTTGTACTGATTATGTGGTAGCCGGCTTCTCCCAGGGTGAGCTATCCCATGTTACAGATGAGAAACTGAGACACAGAAAGAGAAGTAATTTCCCTTAGTTCCCAAGTCAATGGTACAGCTGGGATTCTGACCTGGGCAGCCCACACCCTAATGCTTTCACATAGCATGTTGTGGCACTTAATAGTTGTGTTGACTTCAAGTAAATCATTCAGTGCTTTTGAGGGTCATTTTCCTCATCTGTCAAAGGAGGATGCTAATACCCACATCTTTGCAAGGACTCCCTGAAGTGTTACATATACAAAAATAAGGCACCTCGCCAGGTGCCTGAACAGAGGAGGTACTGCAGAATCGGTGTCACTGTTACCACCATGTCTGTGGCTGTCACCACCCTCAGTGCAGCCTGAATCCTGCGGAGACGGGACCAGCACTGCGGGCTGTGGGCAAGGTGGTACCACAGCTGCTGGCACAGGGCTGTGCAGAGACCGGAGAGCGAGAGTCGCAGCCCCTGTGGATCTAAAGAGTACAGAGAAGGAGGTTACGAGATGGGAAAGGGCTTAGAATGGGAGACAAGGCCAAGCAACTCGGCTGGCAGAAACTGACCACCCAGATAGGGGCTGGCCGGTGAGGGCCTGGCTCCCAGCTCAGGACGAAGAGCACAAATAAGGGACGTAGAGGCAGGACAGCCAGCGACGGTTTCTTTGTGCAGGAAACAGGCCCCTCTACCTGAGAAGCCATCCAGGAGGTCTGGCTGACTCACAGCCCAGCATTCTGCTGAGCATTTGGCCCAAATGCTCCAACTGATGATATCCTTTAATATCTGTTAAACACTTATGCAGAACAGGAAGAAACTACTTCCCTTTTAATAAAAAATGTTATGCCCTCTTCTATAATTGTCAAATAAGTTTTTTTTTTAAATACCATTCTCCAAATAAAACAACTCTAAGAGGCATAGTAAATGCTTAAAATTTAGATCATAAAATGAATTACTGATTCCCAGCAAACAACGCTCTCCCACTCAGTTTCAAATCATTAGCGGATTCTAACTGGGCCTCGGAGCCTGTCTCCGGCCCCGTTCTCCACATTTGGGACTTGGCCCAGGCAGGTCTTAACGTGAGCATTCTGTGTCCTCAAAGGGACTGCCAATCTCAGCAGGACTGGGCCAATTCCTAATTCACCAGCTTTAGCGTGAATCCAGCACCAGCCAAAGTCTCCATGACCAGGGCTGCATTTCTGAAATATTCCAGTGAGGTTGGGGCCTGGCACTAGATGAGGCCCCTGGCGGCTGCCCATTGTGCCCACTCCTCAATCCAGCTCCAAGGTAGATGAGAGGGGGCCAGTGAGTATCGAGACCTGTGGCACCAGGCTCTCTGAGATGTTATAAGCATGAGAGCGAAGGGGGACAGTAGAGAGAAAACCAGAAGGAAAAATAAGAATGGTTTCTAATGTCTAGAGAAATGGAGATGAAACAAGTAAACAGGACTTTATGGGGACAGAGTGGGGAGTGGCAGGGGAGAGCCCCTCCAAGGGCAGGTGCTGCATGGGGACAGGCCCGCCTGTGGCTTTGGAATGTGGGGCGAGCTTTGAAGCAAAGGCATAAAGGGAATCTGCGCCTGTAACATGCACGGTCCTTCCCCTACCATATGTCGTAATAATACTTCAATCATTAGATCTGAACTAAATACAGATTTAATTTACCAAATAATATTTTAATGACAACAGCAGGAGCCTCCAGCCGTGCTCCAATTTATGCATAACTTCAAGATAAATTATATCTTTTGACTTGCAGAGAAAGACGCCTAATTAGGAAGACTTTCAAATATAAAGAACTGTCACTGTAAGGCATGTAATCTCATCGCTCCGAAGTCATTTATTAATATATGAAAATGTTACCATTGCATAAACTGGCTATGGAAAACACGGTCCTGGTATTGCCTCCAAGGTGGACCGTGACAGCAAAGGTGCTGGCTCAGCCCTCTCCTGATGTCATTGGCCATGGCCATCCATCCCTTCCTTTTAGATGTAGCCACATGATGCGTATGGTTTGCCATAAAAGATTCTTTTTTATTTCCTGTTATTATATCCTGATTTTCTAGCTGGGTATAGGTCTGAATTAGAAATTGTATCAAGGTGAGAGACTTAAGATTCTCTTTAAGCACTGGGGTTTAACAGGTTTTCTTAAGGGTTGCTTCAAAGTTAGGGCAAGATTAAATTATTAAGACGTCTGTCAATCAACTGCAATCATGGGAGCCAGAGAAAGACAGTAAAATGGCCATTAATTCTTCAACCTTGCCCCAAATGAAGGCAGAATCATGCTGTATCCAATTCAGTACATATGCCAGGTTTTGCGGGGGCACAAAGAAATATTTCATATGATGTCAGCCTGGAGGGTCAGGAATGATGCCTCTGTGGGTTCTGTTGGATGAATAGGAGCTTGCCAACTGGACTGACTCCAGGAAAGCATTTCAGGAAGAGGTTAGCATGGGTCATACGTGGAGCCTTGAGACAAAAACACCACAAGAGGGTACTGCAGGCTGGGCAGGTGCTGTTTGCTAATAAATTTGGTATTTTCTTCTACAGACAGTGGGGGTGGGGCACAGAAGGGCACTGAGCAGGGTGGCAAAGTGACTATGACAGTGAGGAGGATGGATCTGGAGCCAGGCAGAGGTGGTCAGAAGACCAGTGATGGGGAGGGACTACGGAGAAGCATGCTATGTTTTCTGATCAAACGTGTTTGCAGTGTCCCCGGGAAAGCTCACTCAGATCAGCTCACCCAAAACTAACTGGGACAGCAGCCGTTCTAATAAACCTAAGCCTAAGTGGGGCTTTGAGGACAACACCACACATAGAGCTATACAATTTCTAAAACTTTTCCCTTTTCTTTTAACAGAAAACCAGTTATTATCCTGGGAAAGCTACTATCATTCCCCGGCCCTACACTTGTTACCTGGAATGTTGCTAATCTGATTTTTAAAATAGAATTATAGGGCGCCTGGGTGGCTCAGTCGGTTAAGCGACTGCCTTCAGCTCAGGTCATGATCCTGGAGTCCCGGGATTGAGTCCCGCATCAGGCTCCCTGCTCAGCGGGGAGTCGGCTTCTCCCTCTGACCTTCTTCCCTCTCGTGCTCTCTATCTCTCATTCTCTCTCTCTCAAACAAATAAAATCTTAAGAATAAATAAATAAAATAAAATAGAAATATAAAAGCCAAGGTGACGATCTGCAGTGTGGCTGAGGAAATCACACGTGCAAAGCTCCACCGATGCACAAGTGCCAAACCTCTGCAAGGATCAGCAGCCCTGCTTCCAGATTTCCACAGTGTCAGAGCCACGGACTGTCTACTCCTATTCCTCTACACCCCCCTGAGTTTTGTTTTGACGCTATTTTTCCCTTTCCAATTAAATGCTTCCTTTCTTCATTACTCAGACACACCAGGCACCATGCTGGTACGGAGCAGGTATGTGGCTATGAGCGAGCCGGAACCAGCTTCCACACCTGGGGCTGACATTCCTGTGAAGGTGTCAGCACCCACACATCTGGTCAGCAAGCACAGCTGGGCAGAACACTCCCAAGGAGAGGTCAAGGTGCCTTTTGCAGCCCAGGTAGTAGACCCTTCTCGTTCAAGCACACCTCCCTAGCTGTGGCAAAGTTGCAGCTGAAATCTAGACTAGAATTCCTCCTTTCCAGCCTGGCATTTTTTCTAGCACATTCTCTCTGCTCATTCATTGTTTGGTTTCTTTGTTTGTTCATTCATCTGTCTGTACGTCTGTGCCCTTGTCCGTTCATTCTTTCAGCGTTCGGCCAGTTATTCATCCATCAAATATACACACAGCAGGCACCGAAGATGCTGGCCTCCGGCCCAGCTGAACTGCAAGGTGCTGAGGCGTGAGGTGTTATAGCAGGCTGATGGGTCCTGCACCCAGTCCAACGCGGGTGCCTTGGGTGCACCTGCTGGTGAAAGCTGAGTGAGCCTGGAAGGCTCAGCGAAGGCTTCACAGAAGGGGCCCCCACCGAACTAGAGAATGAGCAGGAGTTGTCCCTTCTGCAATGCGCAGTGCGGGCTGACCTGCGCCAGGCACTACACAGACCCTAGGCCTGCCCTCCCAGAAGTCACAGTCAGGAGGCAGGGAGGTGGGAAGCAAAGACCCTGCACCCTGGGATGAGTGCTCTGGAGGAAATAAACAGGCTACATGATGGGGAGGCGTGGGGGCCTTCTGTGGAGGAGGTGGTAGCAGCTGGGCCCAGGGCCTGCATAAAAGGAGCCTGGGGAAGAGCATTCCAAACATAAAGAAAAACCTGGGGCGTTCCAGAACATGTCAGGAGGCCAGCAAGGCTGGTGCACAGGGCACTGCTGGATGCAGTCAGCAGCTTGGGCAAAGCATTGCAGGCCAAGGGGAAAAGTTTGATTTTTTTTTTCTACGTGTGATGAGAAGCCACTGAAAGGTTTGAGAAGACTCACTGACAGGTTCCCATGTGTATCTTTAAGGAGGCAGACTGGTCAGGCCCCCAAGCCCACAGGGGGGGTTTTCCAGGCAGAAAAGGCTGCCCCTCCCTCTAGATGATGCAGCAGGTCCCAGCCTTCACCTCGTGGCCAGGGCCCCCGTGCAAGGCAGAGGGTTCCCTGATTCTGACCTCTGCATAGATTAAGGGGTGGTGACAGGAGATGGTAGCTGGAACACAAGAGGGGGCTGTAAAGACCGAGATGAGAAAATGGACCGCAGGTAACTTCTGAAGGAAAACCTGGCAGGATTGGATGTGCACTTGTGTGGGACGGTGAGGCAAACCATTGTTAAGTATTCCTTGCATCTTAGTTATATATTATCTTTAAGGCCCTTTTGGAAGCTTTCAGTGTTACAGAAATGCTTCAAAGCTGCAGGGTTTTTTTGATCATGCGCATGCGCTCGTTTATCAACCTGCCCCGCTATGGATGGACTCTTGCTTGTTTGCCGTCTTCTGCAATGCATACAGCGTTGCCCTGAGGCATCACTTCAGGGTGCCTGATCTGGGATTCCTGATGCCAAGGGCGAATTCACCTCTGGTCGGTTTAACACCGCCAAGAATTCCTTCTGGGGGCTGTAACATTTCACACTCCTATTAGCACAGTATGAGAGGGGGAGTTTCCCCACAGCCTCATCAAGGTTGTGGGTTTCCGCCCAATTTGATAGGTGAAACATGCACCTCAGTGTTGTTTTAATTAGACTTTCTGTTGTCACCAGTGACGTTCACAGTATTTCCATGGGGGTAAGGTCACTTGATTCTCCCTCTCTCTTTTTTTTTTTTTTATGAACTCTCTCTCCATGTCCATTTTTCTCTTGGATATGTCTGGTCTTTCTCTTATCAGTTTCCACAAAGAAGGAACTGTTGGTGATCTGAGTTGGAAATACTTTTCCCAGTTTGATATTTTGCTTTTGAATGCACTTGCTTTTTTTTTTTTTTTTTAAGATTTTGTTTATTTGACAGCGAGAGAGGAAACACAAGCAGGGGGAGTGGGAGAGGGAGAGGCAGGCTTCCTGCAGAGCAGGAAGCCCGATGCGGGGCTTGATCCCAGGACCCTGGGATCATGACCTGAGCCGAAGGCAGACGCTTAACGACTGAGCCACCCAGGCGCCACTGAATGTACTTGCTTTTTTATTGTTATTTATTTATTTTTAATGTAGTTGACGTGCAATGTTACATCTGTTTCAGGTGTACAAGTCAGTGATTTGACAAGCTGATACATGGGGCTGTGTTCACCCAAGTGTAGCTGGCCCTCTGTCCTATAACATACCTATTGCAATATTGTTGACTTTACTCCTTAGGCTCTGCCTTTTATTTCAGTGACTTACTCATTCCATAGCTGGAGGCTTGCATCTCCCTCTCCCCTTCCCCCATTTTTCCCAACCCCCAACACCTCTCCCCTCTGGCAACCATCAGTTTGTTCTCTGTATTTGTAGGTGATTCTGCTTTTTGTTTATTCAGTTTTTTTTAGATTCCCTTTATGAATGGAATCATATGGTATTTGTCTTTCTCAGTCTGACTTTTTTTTTCCACTTAGCATAATACCCTCTGGGTCTATTGTCTCAAATGGCATGATCTCATCCATTTTTATCACTGTGTAATATTCCACTTTAGATATATACCACTTCTTCTTTATCCATTCACCTATTGATGGACACTTACATTGCTTCAACATCATGCTGCAAAAAACATAGGGGTGCATATATCTTTTTGAGTTAGTATTTTTGTTTTCTCTGGGTAAATATCCTATAGGGAAATTACTGGGCCATACGGTATTTCTATTTTTAATTTTTTGAGGAACTTCCATGTTGTCTTCCAGTGGCTGCACCAATTTATGTTCCCACCAACATTGCACAAGGGTTTTTCTCCAGGACCTTGTCAACACTTGTTTCTTGTCTTCTTGATTTCAGCCATTCTAACAGGTGTGACTTCATATCTCATTGTGGTTTGATTCGCATTTCCCTGACGATTAGCGATGTTGAGCATCTTTCCTGTGTCTGTTGGCCAACTATATATCTAAGAATAAACTTAATCAAGGAGTGAAAGACCTGTTCTCTGAAAACTATAAAACAGTAATGAAAGAAAGTGAAGATGATAAAAACAAATGGAAAGATATTCCATGCTCATGGACTGGAAGAACAAATATTGTTCAAATGTCTATACTACCCAGAGCAAATTACACATTTTATGCAGTCGCTATCAAAATACCAACAGCATTTGTCAAAGAATTAGAACAAATAATCCTAAAATTTGTATGGAACCATAAAAGACCCCAAATAGTCAAAGTAATCCTGAGAAAGAAGAACAAAGCTGAAGGTATGACAATTATGGACCTCAAGTTATATTACAAAACTGTAGTGATCAAAACAGTGCAGTGCTGGCACGAAAATAGATACATAGATCAATAGAACAGAATAGAGAGCCCAGTAATAAACCCACAATAATGTGGTCAATTAATCTTTGACAAAGGAGGCAAGAATATGCAAACGGGAAAAAGTCTTTTCAATACATGGTTCTGGGAAAACTGGACTGCTACATGCAAAAGAATGGAACTAGACTGCTTTCTAACACCAAACACAAAAATAAACTCAAAGTGGATTAAAGACCTAAATGTGAGACCTGAAACCATAAAAATCCTAGAAGAGAACACAGGCAGTAATTTCTCTGACATTGGCCATAAAAACATCTTTCTAGATACGCCTCCTGAGGCAAGGGAAACAAAAGCAAAAATAAACTATTGGGACTACATCAAAATAAAAAGCTTCTGCACAACAAAGGAAACAATAAAAAAAAAAACCCAAAAGACAACCTACTGAATGGCAGAAGATATTTGCAAATGATATATCCGATAATGGGTTCCTATCCAAAATATATAAGAACTTATACAACTGAACACAAACAATCTGTTTAAAAAACGGGCAGAGGACCTAAACAGACATTTTCCCAAAGAAGATGTACTTGCTTTTTTGAGTCATTAATTATTTTGCCATGCAAAAGCTTGGTACTTTTATGTGGTCACATTTATATTTTAAATTTACAACATTCACATTTAAAAAATTTTATAGCTGCACAGAACACTGAGCTGGGTAAAAAAGGAATGGGGAAGCTACTTGGCCCAGATTTAGAAAGATCTAAATGTAATGTTAATCTAAATGTAATGTCAAGTGGGAACAGCAAGTGGGTATAGAGTATGCTCTGAACACACCCGATCTCATCTCATCTCAGAAGCTAAGCAGGGTCAGGCCTGGTTAGTACTTGGATGGGAGAAAGAAGGGAAGGTGTGAAGCTATGCTCCTATTTGCTTATATTTTCACACAGGAATTGTGCCAGTTAATTTTACTCAGCTTGGTCAGGCTACGGCATCCCACTGTTTGGCCAAACACCAGTCTAAATGTTGTTGTGAAGGTATTATTTAGATATGATTAACATTTAAATCAGTAGGCTTTGCGTAAAGCAGATTACCCACCATTATGTGGGTGGGCCTCATCCAATCAGCTGAAAGCCTTCAGAACAAAAACTGTGGTTCCCTGAAGTAATTCTTCTCAAGACTGCAAGATAGAAACCCTGCCTCAGTTTCCAGCCTGTTGCCTTGTGTGATTTGGTCTCAAGATTGTAACATCAACACTTAGCTGACTCTCTAGCCTGCTGATTTGTCTTCCAGATTTCAGATTTGCCAGCCCCTATAATTGCCTAAGCCAACTTCTTAAAATAAATCTCTCTCCCTCTCTCTCTCCCCCTCTCCTTATAAATATACACATACATATATATGTATATATGCATATGTGTGTACACACAGACACACACTCACACACATACACAATGGTTCTGTTTCTCCAGGGAACCCTGATCATAAAGGAATACTAGCAGGTTTCCACAAGAAATGAATAAAATAATTAGGCATAGGAGGGACAGGGGAAGGGTAGACTGGAACAGGATGGAAATGGGAATTCTCAACTTAGATTTTGTTATGCTCAGAAATTCTAAACTATATAAATATATTATCTATTCAAAATAGAAAATGAAGTTTAGGACAAAATCAACTTTTGGATATAAACTAAAACAAATGCCATATAAATTAAGGGATACATGTTATTTGCTTTGTATACATTTAAGACACACACACACACAAAAAGGAATTACCCAGTTTTATTCAGAAGATGAATTCCTAGGGCGCCTCGGTGGCTCAGTCGGTTAAGCGTCTGCCTTTGGCTCAGGTCATGATCCCAGCGTCCTGGGACTGAGTTCCGCATCGGGCTCCTTGCTCAGCGGGGAGCTGGCTTCTCCCTCTGCACCTCCCCCTGTGCATGTTCTCTCTCTCTCATTCAAATATAAAATAAAATATTTTTTAAAAAATAAATAAATAGAAGACGAATTCCTGAGAAGGCACTTTTTAAAGCACCAAGATATAATTCTTTTAAACATAATGCTACATATCATATTTAAAAATACACAATATTCTAATATCTGAGAGAAGAATATGAGGTTGAGAAAGCATTGCACTTGGGGTGGGCAGACAGGGTTGCCCAGGGCTGACAGCAGCCCACCTCAGGTCCACCATGTGTCTCTGCTTTCTGCAGGAGGGTCCCCTCTACCGTGCAAGCGTACGTGGCCTCCTCAAACACAAGAGAGTCAATGCTCCTGGGCATAACACTCAGTGGCATCGGTTCTGAGCTCATCCTGGGCAATCAAGCCCCAACTGTCCACAGTGCCAACCTTGCTACACTCTAGTAGGGACTCTTCATCCTGTACCGCTCACTCTCCCAGCCCCTCAGGCCTGCTCCCTTGTCTTGGGCTCTGCTTTAGGGTAACCTAGAAACAACTTCAATGTGGAGAGTTCTTTGCATTCCAAGAAGATACCAAGGACCTGAGGTCCCTACTCACGTGTACCCCCAGGCATGCCTGCTTATTATGTCCATGTCCTGTCCAAATCCTTCAGTTGAGGCCACTGCCCATAAAACACATTCCCTAGTGAGGCAAAATAATGGTGAACATTGACATTGAATCCTTGCCAGATGTTGATCCAAGCACCTTGTTAACCATTTTAATTCTCAAATGGGGAAACAGAGGCACGGAGAAAGTAACTCAGTTTCCATGGTTACACAGCTTCTAAGTCTCGGAGTGTAGGTTCGGAATTAGGCAGGAGAGCTCTAGAGTTTGTTGTTCTTTAGGCAGAAGCTGTCCCATGTGAGGAATACCAAGATGAGAGGTGCCCCAGGCACACAGAAATCAAGAGGGGAAAGAACAGCCAGCAAAGGCAGGGAAGAAGCCAAAAGCAGAGAATGAAACCAGGCAGAAGACAAGGAAAGGAGCACACAGTAAACAGAGCATGATCACCAATTCCTGATGAAACACGCCGAGGGAGGGGGTCTCAGAAATGTCACCTGCTGGGTCCCTGTCAGGGTCTAGGAAAATGCCTGGAGCTGAAGTCCAGGCTGGGCTCTGCTGCCTCCACCAGGAGCCCTGGCTTGTTCTCTCTCGCTCCTCTGTGCCTCACAGAGCAGACAGAGAGAGCGACGGAGGTCAGTGGGTGAGGTCTTTGGTTTCCGTTTTCTCCATAAATTAATCCTATTAAAGTCAAATAATGATATTAACTAAATTCTTTATTTTATAGGATAGTTCCACAAAAGGCATTTTTATTTAGCTTCAAACAGTCCTTTCCAGCTGACTTCCAAATTCACTATTTCACTTTCTTATTATCTTTATCATCTTCTGTATAGACCAAGATTTATGTGGCCATTATTTAGATCTTTTTTTTCCTCAAAAGATGATGTAAACTTCAGAAAATGCTCCAATTTAGCAGTTTCCATGTAGAGGACTGTTGGCCACAAATGAAAGCTAAGGCCAAACTCCAAAAGGGACCACTCATGTCTTAAAGGCATGGGTTCTGGGGGTGCCTGGGTGGTGCAGTCATTTGAGCATCTGATTCTTGGTTTCGGCTCAGGTCACAATCTCAGGGTCATGAGATCAAGCCCCACATCGGGCTCTGTGCTCAGTGCAGAGTCTACTGGAGATTCTCTCTCCCTCTGCCCCTCACTCTTCCTGCTCGTGCACACTCTCTCTTTCAAATAAACAAATAAATCTTTTTTTTTTTTTAAGGCAAGTTCTGATGAAATCTAGTCTTTCCCCAGCTTATTAGGGCATAAATTGAAACTTTAGGCATAGGCCAAGAATGAAAACTACAGCTTCTGATTTGCTTCTAATTTGATCTCTAGTTATTTATAGGTATTTATTTATTTGGGGGGGTTTCTTTTGCTTTTTGTATTATTATTTTTATTATGTTATGTTAGTCACTATACAGTACATCATTAGTTTTTGAGGTTGTGTTCCATAATTCACTGTTTTCATACAACACCCAGTGCTCCATGCAGTACGTATTTAGAGTCCACAGAAAAGTTTGGATTCACTTCAGAATGGCCTCTCACACACCATCATCTGAAATGCTCTTGAAAGGCTCTGTTTAAATACAACCTGGAATGGATCTTCCTTTGTTCTCAGACTTCTAAAAGAAGGAATCATTTCTTATCTTACATCTTACATATGGGTTCTTAATTTTGAAATTTAGATCTTTTTCACTTTTTTTCTACAGAGGGCATTGTTTTATTTTACATGCATACAAGGAAACACAAAGAGACTCAGGACTTCATCTCAAACTGAATGAGAAAAAGAAAACATCTCTGCTACAATAGAATAATTTTTACCTGAAGAATCATGGAGAAAGGAAAGTGCCAGAAGATGGACAAATTTTCAGTCACAGTGACTGAAAAAAAGGTTAAGGGCTAACTAGAACAAAGCTTCCACGTAAAGTTTGTCAACACCTAGAGGGGCTCATAAAGAGTCAATGCTGGTTGATGAAGAGTAGCCTAGACTGCATGATGCACAGTTCTTTCCCTGATAGGACCTAGGTAATGCAGACACTGTATCTGGGTGGCAAAGATCAGCTGGATTTTGCATTTCTTTCTTGCAGTACAGAGCCTTGACCAAAGAATTCTATCTAGAGACCAACCTTCTTTTTCCCATCACCAGTGTCAATGGGAGGCATGGAGAGTCCAGTTTAACAAATTTATAGAGAACACAACCTGAGACAAATGGGGAGTATCGTTATATTACTGAATCAGGGTCTGAGAGGTTAATAGGCTTCATAGAGTGAGAAGGAATTTATACAGGATGAAGAGCCTATCTGGTACTTGGGCTCCAAAAAAATCAACTTTAAGTTTCTGAATTCTGAATTCACTGATTCATTCCAAAAATATTGCCTTGTGTCTTCAACATGCCAGGCACTGTTTTCAGCATGGCGATGCATCAGTGAATAAAACCAAAAAATAAACTTCATGGAGTGAGAGGACAAGGAACGAAATAAATCATATAGAGCATTAAAAGGTGGTACGGGGTGGGGGGAACTAAAACAGGGGAAGGGGCTAGAAGGTGGAGCAGCAAATTTAAATGGGGTTGGCCGCACTGAAATAGACCCGCAGAGCTGCCACTCTCTAGGGTCAGAATGTTCTAGACTCAGGAAACAGTGAGAAAGAGTGTGGCCGGAGCTGAGTGAGCAAGGGGAGTCCAGTGGGAGAGGAAGGTGGTCACAGACGTGGGGAGCTCTGGCTTCTATTCTGAGGAAAAGGGGACCCTCTGGAGAGTTTCCAATATGAGAGCGACAGGTCTGACAGAAGGTTTGGAGGAATCCTTGTGGCTCACAAGAGTAGCTCAGTGGAAACAAGTTTCTGTGGCTTCCTTAATGTGACCCGTTGACTTCACACAACCTTAAGAAAAATCCAGCCCCAACAGAAAAACTGCCACAGGCCATAAAGTGTCCACACAAGAAGAATTCACACAACTACCAGAAGCTAGGGGAGAGACAAGGAAGGAAGGATCCTCCCTCAGAGCCTCTGGAAGGACCCAACCCTGCTCTTGGACCTCTGGCCTCCACAACTATGAGAGAATAAATTTCTATTGTTTAAGCCACCAAGTCTGTGGTAATTTGTTATGGCCACCTTGGGAAACAAATATAGTTTCTGTGTGGAAAAAGCAGTGTCCTGCATTATGGTTTTCCTTCCACATGAAACCCGACTTCAGGTTCTGCTTGCTGACCCAACCTCTGCTGCTAGGAAGACTTGGGCTTCTTCGGATCCCACTCCCCACAGCTACGCAGTCTCTCATCCGCCTGGAAAGAGGAAAAATTTTGTTTTTATAAAAAAATATTTCCTTGAGGATTTCACAGAAAAATAAAGCAGTCAGAGTGAGAGAAAATTTGTAACTCCCAAGGGGCCCACATATGATTCCAGAAGGAGGGAGAAGCAGGTGACACCACGGCCTCCGGCCTGGACAGTGTGGCATGGGGTGAGGACAGGTATAAAGAAAAAGAGACAAAGAGGCATGAAGTGGTGAGCCAGTGGGTGCAGAGGTCAGATGGAGGAAGAGATGTTAGCCGCTTACAATGGGCATAAAATTTTGGGAAAGAGGAAAGAGACTCAAACTGGATCTTCATGATTCTTTTTATGTGATGGGCTGTGCGGCCCATCCCCCACCCCAGGGATGGCCACTTTAAGGAGACTCACAATTATGATCTAATGCCATAGTCTTCATTCAAGGTTCCTGCAGGAGCCACCCCAAGGTTAGGCCACAGGGGGCCCCAGTGATGACAGAGTGACATTTTGGAAGCTATTATCAGGAAGTGTGGGAACCTCAGTCTAAAACCATCACCCTAGGTCTGAGCAAAGAGTACATTTTCACAAGCCCACCTAATAAATTTATGTTGCAAAAGAGTGACAGCTCCGCAGACCCAAGCCATCCTGGTTTTTATAACAAAACTGCAAAGGCAAAGAGACATCACAGGGAACACGTCAATTTTGCAACCATTTGTAGGAAATTTGCAAGTGGATAAAGAGCTTTTCATGACACTCTGAAAGAACAGTTAGTTGAGGACATCCACAATGGTTATTTTTATACTCTCCTGCACGGAAACCCATTTTGCTTATAATTTATGACTTCTGATTAGAATTACAATTTGTCTGTCTGATCCTTCCTAACAGACTGTGAGCTGCTTGATGCTGGGACTTCACTTAACTCATGTTTGAACCTGAGCAATGAGTAACATAGACTTTACAAGGGCTGGGATAGCGACACATTCACCAATGTTTCCATGTACCTGTACACCTATCAGTGGATTGCGGTTAGGTTACGGGCCAGGAACAGAAATATGAGGATTAGCGGTCAGAGTTCTAGAAAACCAGGTCTGACACCCAGAACATCAGGAAGAGGTGCTATTAACAAAGGTGTACCAGAACCAGGGAACTGAGCCAAGATCTGGGGGCTGGCAGGAAGGATAGATTGGGGCTGGTGGTAACACTAAGTTCTAATTGTTACCTAGAACAGTTCAGGGCAGAGAGCAGCCAGAAAAGTTCACGGACGCACCTTTTGCAGTTCTTTAAAACACAACCAGCTGTTGTCATCTTGACTTTTTTGCCTCTGTCACTGGGCATTCTATGGTGTCACGACACTCCACTTGGCTGCCTGTGAGCACTCTTGACACCTGGAATTATTTACTTGTTGGCATTCTTGTTCAACAGACCACTAGCTCCAGACTGTCGTTTGTCCTTGCATTCTTAACACCTGTGTTCTCGCTCAGAGGCTCCTTCAAGTGAAAACACGGGTTGGGTGAATGAACAAACAGGATCCATTTCACAGGCAAACCCCTGCACGCCTACCCTGCCTCACCTGATACATAAACCCACGTCCTGGTGATACTGAGTGCAACTGGGCAGGGAAAATAATACAATTATATATAAATCTAAGGACAAGCTGGAAGGGATGTCTGGGTGGCTCAGTCAGTTAAGCGTCTGCCTTCGGCTCAGGTCATGATCCCAGGGTTCTGGGATCGAGCCCCATGTTGGGTTCCCTGCTCAGCATGGAGTATGCTTCTCCCTCTGCCTGCCATTCCCCCTGCTTGTTCTCTCTCTCTCTCTCTCTGACAAATAAATAAAATAAAATATTTAAAGACAAGCTGGAAAAAAATGCCTCCTGAAATTTAAATGGTATAAATGAAAATAGCCCACTTTTTTTGTTTAATTGTGAACTAATATCTGAATTCCGATCAAATATTTTAAGGTTAGCAAACAAGATCATTCAGGAACTTAGACATAATTTGAAAGCTTCGGTTCAAACGTCTTATCGACTGCAGTTACAATGAGCAAAAATTCATGTTGGAGTAGCGGCGCGCATGTGATGGGACAATGCGCAGCCAGATCCGGCTGCTCAGAGTTCTTCCCACTTGTCACAGGCACAGCTGGTGCCCCTCCTGGAGCCAGGCAGACTGGCTGGGGAGGCTATCCCGACTGGACCGCACTGTTTGCTTTTTCCAGACCCTTCTGAACATTCATCAGGCTTTCACATTTGGTCAGCACTACTCCTTCTGCCCTGCAAAACCTGCTTCCACCAGGAAATGCCACAGGGTGTGCTCCTTCCCACAGGGTACACAAAAAAACCCCCAAAATCCTAACATAATATCTCCATAGTAAATGAAGTCAACTCACTTTTATGGCCACACAATTGCAAAGACAAAACGCAAGTTAGACTGTGAAATCCAGATTAACATAGCCATTGAAAATACACAGAACAGTTTAATCAGGAAAGTATACAAACTTATAGCGCAGACAAATTGGCATCAGTCATGAATACGTGAATTTTGGCTCTTTTTACATTTCGTGCATGGGACTTATTTACATGCACACTGGCAAACCAGAATGTAAACTAACAATACAAAAGATAACACAAATTAGAAACATCCCAAGCTGCCGGATACAGGAAGAAGGCAATGTTTTTAGCTTCCTACAGTATGAAAAACTTACAGTGATAACATAATTAATTCACAGCAAGGCAAGGGTGGGAGGAAATAGCACAGTAACCTAGAATAAATTACCATGAACTGTTTCCATTTTCTGCAAACCCTCAAATGCGTCTTATTCCTGACCAAAGACATCTCTGTTGAATACCTCCCCACATTTGATACAAACGCTGCCAACCAAGCAATACATTATTTATTATTTTACACAATTTTCAAATTAAGAGACCAAACTAATTCACTCATTTTACAACATTAGGTGTGAAGATATAATGCCTGTAGTTGATGGATTAATTGAGATTTAAGTATAGTAGTCGTGTTACGGAGGTAACCAACAGTGAAAGTAAAGACAACATACGGTCTATCGTCTAGCAAACAGAAAGTCAAGGATAATGAGCAAGAGGATACATCAAGAAATGGTAATTCAGTCCTATTGCTTGGTGACATGGATGTAACCACCAGAAAAATTAAAATCAAATTATTAAAACTTCAGCCTCTGAGGAATGGACGTAGCAGAGGCAGGGAAGAAAGGGGCAGAAGAAAATGACCTTGCTATTAGCTTCCCTGGACCAGGTTCTTTGCCTGTTTTCTTACTGAATACTCTGCCTCTTATTGATTATCCTATAGCTATTCATAATATTCTGTACACTAACCCTTGCTTGAGCACACACTTAGTATATATCTTTACCCAACCAGTGGCTCACCTTTTACTTGTATGGTATTTTGCTGATGCACAGACCTTTTTAGTTTTAGTATTTTCCCTAATGGTCTATATTTTCTTTATGTTTTTTGTCATCCTACTTTTCAAATTTAAGTCTCAAGTCTATATGGAATTTGCTTTCAGACCTGTATGAGGCAGGGTCTCATACCGTTCCTCAACTTTTTTCACACGACGTCCAATGGCACATGTAGCTTTTATTGGATAGTTGTCCATCCTTGTCCAGCCAATTTAAATAACATAATTTCTGTGATAAATCAACTTCCAATATTCATGGGTCTGTTTCTGGGCTTATTATTCTGCTCCCCTGATGTATTTGATTATCTCTATACTAATACCACACCACTTTATTTTTTTTTTTAGATTTTATTTAAATTCAAGTTAGTTAACATATAGTTATTATTAGTTTACCACACCACTTTAATTATTATGGTTTCAAAATTAATCTCAATATCTGGTAGAGAGCGTCCCACTTGCTAGATCCACTCCAAAATTCACTTGGCTATTTTGGAATCTTTACTGTTCTTTAGGAGTTATGGGAGCAGCTTAGTTTTAAAAAAAGCTCTCTGAGATTCTGATAGGAACTGCACCTAATTTATGGGTTGATTTTAGAAGGTCTGCCATCTTTAGGACACCAAACTTCCCTGCCTGCCACATGTTCTTTCTTCATTTAATTAGGGATCTACGTCCCTCAAGAAAAGTCTTCTGTATCTTTTGTTAAATTTAATCGTAGCATTTAAATTTTTGAATTACAATGTTCATATTGGTTTATGCTATTATATATAAATGCTGTTTATTTTTGTAATTTGATCATATCTTACCTTCTTATTGGTTTTAACAGTTTGTACATTTTCTACGCAAACAAGCTGTGAATAAAGATAATTATGTTTTTTCTTCCTTTCTTATTCCTATACTTCTGATTTATTTTTTTCTTGCCTAAATGCATTGGCTAGAGGTGCCAGAACAAAACTGAATAACAGTGATGACAGCAGGCTTCCTGTATTGTTCTCAACTTAATTTCAAACATTTAAAAAATTTAATATGACATATACTATAGGTTATACAGCATATAGGTAGATCTATGCTTTATTAGATTAAAGGAGTTCCATTCTATCCTAGCTTTCTGTTTCTATAATAAGATTTTGATTAAAAGTTTTTGCAACTTTTATTGAGAAAAATAATATGGCTTGTCATCCTTAATTTTTAAAATTAAATAAATTGGTAGATTTTAAAAGTTAATCCAATCTTTCTTCACTAAAATAAGCTGTGTTTAAGTTATACTGCATTTTAATATAAATTCCTAGAATCAATTTGCTATGGTTTTTTTTTTTTCATTTTTGCTCACTAGTGAAACTGGCTTATAATTTTCTTTTCCTCTACTTTCCTTATCCAAGTTTTGCTATTGTTTTAAGCCAGATTAATAAAATAAGTTGAGTCATTTTCCCTCCTTTTCCTATTATTGTTTTTTTTTCTTTAGAGTTTGCTAAAATTCATCTGTATAACCATCTAAGCCTAGTGTCCATCAGGGAAAAGGGAGATTTTGGACTCTATTTCACATTCTTAATGTTTACTGTTCTATTTGGCTTTTTTTATTCTTCTTACATTAATTTTGGTTCCTTATATTATTTATGAAGACCATCCATTTAATTTATATTTTCAAATTATGTGTATAAGGTTGCTAATTATTATATGAAGTCTAAAATCCCTTCTTTTACATTGCTATCTTCCTTTTTTGGTTCTCTATTTATGTTTCTTCTCTGTTTTTATCTTAATCTATAATAACAGTGATTTGTGTACTTATAACTATTTTCAAAGCATTTTGAGTTTTTTGACTGTCTCTATTGTTTCTTGGATTTCAATTTCATTACTTTCCTTTAGTCTTAAATTATGATTTTTGTGGATTTATGCATTTACTTTGATTAATAATTACAAACAGGAATTTAAATTTATCTCTGGTGTTTATAAAATTTGAAAACTAAACTCTGAAAAAAAAACCTAGAAGCCTTTCTTCCTCAAAAAAGGTTTGTAATACTTATTAATATACAGTAAGAGATAAGGCAACACATCAGTATTTTATTTATTTGGCTGATGTGGGAGTCTTTAGGGAGATCCATATGCTAAATTAGGCACTGAGGATATGTAAGATGAAAGTTTCACTCCAAAAAGGAAACAAAAATAAAAAATTAATAGTTAAGAACATTAACAATATCGACAGCAACTAACAGTAGTTTCATTATTTGTTATGCTCAAGGTACCTTTCTAAGTATTTCATATGAAATTAATCCTCAAATGACCCTATACAAAAAGATGAAAGGTACTATACTATTATTACCATTTTATATATGAAAATCCCCAGGAGTGGATAGGGTAACAACTAGCCAGTGATGGTTGTATAACACAAATGATGGTTAATAGCCATGAGCACATTCGATGGAGTCTTAGTGCCTTCAATGGAAATTGTTATGTTTTTTTTAATTTTTTTATTGTTATGTTAATCACCATATATTACATCATTAGTTTTTTATTTAGTGTTCCATGATTCATTGTTTGTGCATAACACCCAGTGCTCCATGCAGAATGTGCCCTCTTTAATACCCATCACCAGGCTAACCCATCACCCTACCCTCCTCCGGAGCCTCTAGAACCCTCAGTTTGTTTTTCAGAGTCCATCGTCTCTCATGGTTCGTCTCCCCCTCTGACTTACTCCCCTTCATTCTTCCCCTCCTGCTATCTTCTTCTTTTTCTTTTTTCTTAACATATGTTGCATTATTTGTTTCAGAAGTACAGATCTGTGATTCAACAGTCATGCACAATTCACAGCGCTCACCATAGCACATACCCTACCCAATGTCTATCACCCAGCCACCCCATGCCTCCCACCCCCCACCACTCCAGCAACCCTCCGTTTGTTTCCTGAGATTAAGAATTCCTCATATCAGTGAGGTCCTATGATACATGTCTTTCTCTGATTGACTTATTTCACTCAGCATAACACCCTCCAGTTCCATCCAAGTCGTTGCAAATGGCAAGATCTCATTCCTTTTGATGGCTGCATAATATTCCATTGTGTATATATACCACTGCTTCTTTATCCATTCATCTGTCAGTGGACATCTTGGCTCTTTCCAGTTTGGCTATTGTGGACATTGCTGCTATAAACATCGGGGTGCACGTACCCCTTCAAATCCCTACATTTGTATCTTTGTGGTAAATACCCAGTAGTGCAATTGCTGGATCGTATGGTAGCTCTATTTTCAACTGTTTGAGGAACCCCCATACTGTTTTCCAGAGGGGTTGCACCGGCTTGCATTCCCACCAACAGTGTAGGAGGGTTCCCCTTTCTCCACATCCCCGCCAACATCTGTCATTTCCTGACTTGTTAATTTTAGCCATTCTGACGGGTGTGAGGTGGTATCTCATTGAGGTTTTGATTTGGATTTCCCTGATGCCGAGCGATGTTGAGCACTTTTTCATGTGTCTGTTGGCCATTTGGATGTGTTCTTTGGAAAAAGTCTGTTCATGTCTTCTGCCCATTTCTTGATTGGATTATTTGTTCTTTGGGTGTTGAGTTGGATAAGTTCTTTATAGATTTTGGATACTAGCCCTTTATCTGATATGTCATTTGCAAATATTTTCTCCCATTCTGTCGGCTGTCTTTTGGTTTTGTGGACTGTTTCTTTTGCTGTGCAAAAGCTTTTTATCTCGATGAAATCCCAATAGTTCATTTTTGCTCTTGCTTCCCTTGCCTCCGGCGATGTTTCTAGGAAGAATTTGCTGCAGCTGAGGTCGAAGAGGTTGCTACCTGTGTTCTCCTTTAGGATTTTGATGGACTCCTGTCTCACGTTTAGGTCTTTCAACCACTTGGAGTCTATTTTTGTGTGTGGTGTAAGGAAATGGTCCAGTTTCATTCTTCTGCATGTGGCTGTCCAATTATCCCAACACCATTTGTTGAAGAGACTGTCTTTTTGCCATTGGACATTCTTTCCTGCTTTGTCAAAGATAAGTTCACCATAGAGTTGAGGGTCCATTTCTGGGCTCTCGATTCTGTTCCATTGATCTATGTGTCTGTTTTTGTGCCAGTACCATACTGTCTTGATGATGACAGCGTTGTAATAGAGCTGGAAGTCCGGAATTGTGATGCCGCCAGCTTTGCTTTTCTTTTTCAGTATTCCTCTGGCTATTCGGGGTCTCTTCTGGTTCCATACAAATTTTAGGATTAATTGTTCCATTTCTTTGAAAAAAGTGGATGGTATTTTGATGGGGATTGCACTGAATGTGTAGATTGCTCTAGGTAGCATTGACATCTTCACAATGTTGGTTCTCCCAATCCATGAGCATGGAACGTTTTTCCACTTCTTTGTGTCTTCTTCAATTTCTTTCATGAGTATTTTATAGTTTTCTGAGTACAGATCCTTTGCCTCTTTCGTTAAATTTATTCCTAGGTATCTTATGGTTTGGGGTGCAATTGTAAATGGGATCAACTCCTTGATTTGTCTCTCTTCTGTCTTGTTGTTGGTGTATAGGAATGCCACTGATTTCTGTGCATTGATTTTATATCCTGCTACTTTACTGAATGCCTGTATGAGTTCTAGCAGTTTTGGGGTGGAGTCTTTTGGGTTTTCCATATAAAGTATATCATCTACAAAGAGTGAGAGTTTGACTTCCTCTTTGCCGATTTGGATGCCTTTGATTTCTTTTTGTTGTCTGATTGCTGTGGCTAGGACTTCTAATACTATGTTGAATAGCAGTGGTGATAGTGGACATCCCTGCCGCGTTCCTGAAAAGCTCTCAGCTTTTCCCCATTGAGAATGATATTCGCTGTAGGTTTTTCATAGATGGCTTTTATGATATTGAGGTATGTACCCCCTATCCCCCTACTCTGATGAGTTTTGATCAAGAAAGGATGCTGTACTTTGTCAAATGCTTTTTCTGCATCTATTGAGAGGATCATATGATTCTTGTTCTTTCTTTTGTTAATGCATTGTATCACGTTGATTGATTTGTGGATATTGAACCATCCTTACAGCCCAGGGATAAATCCCACTTGGTCGTGGTGAATAATCCTTTTAATGTACTGTTGGATCCTATTGGCTAGTATTTTGGTGAGAACTTTTGCATCCATGTTCCTCAAGGATATTGGTCTGTAATTCTTTTTGATGGGGTCTTTGTCTGGTTTTGGGATCAAGGTAATGGTGGCCTCATAAAATGAGTTTGGAAGTTTTCCTTCCATTTCTATTTTTTGGAACAGTTTCAGGAGAATAGGTATTAAATCTTCTTTAAATGTCTGATAGAATTCCCCTGGGAAGCCATCTGGCCCTGTGCTTTTGTTTCTTGGGAGATTTTTGATGACTGCTTCAATTTCCTTAGTGGCTATAGGTCTGTTCAGGTTTTCTATTTCTTCCTGGTTCAATTTTGGTAGTTGATACATCTCTAGGATTGTACCCATTTCTTCCAGGTTATCTAATTTGCTGGCATAGAGTTGCTCATAATATGTTCTTATACTTGTTTGTATTTCTTTGGTGTTGGTTGTGATCTCTCTCTTTCATTCATGATTTTGTTGATTATGGGTCATTTCTCTTTTCTTTTTGATAAGTCTGGCCAGGGGTTTATCAATCTTGTTAATTCTTTCAAAGAACCAGCTCCTAGTTTCGTTGATCTGTTCTACTGTTCTTTTGGTTTCTAGTTCATTGATTTCTGCTCTGATCTTTATGATTTCTCTTCTCCTGCTGGGTTTAGGCTTTATTTGCTGTTCTTTCTCCAGCTCCTTTAGGTGTAGGGTTAGGTTGTGTATTTGAGACCTTTCTTGTTTCTTGAGAATGGCTTGTATTGCTATATACTTTTGTCTCAGGACTGCCTTTGCTGTATCCCAAAGATTTTGAACAGTTGTGTTTTCATTTCCATTGGTTTCCATGAATTTTTTTAATTCTTCTTTAATTTCCTGGTTGACCCATTCATTCCTTAGTAAGATGCTCTTTAGCCTCCATGTATTTGAGTTCTTTCCGACTTTCCTCTTGTGATTGAGTTCTAGTTTCAAAGCATTGTGGTCTGAAAATATGCAGGAAATAATCCCAATCTTTTGGTACCAGTGGAGACCCGATTTGTGACCTAGGATGTGATCAGTTCTGGAGAATGTTCCATGGGCACTAGAGAAGAATGTGTATTCCATTGCTTTGGGATGGAATGTTCTGAATATGTCTGTGAAGTCCATTGGGCCAGGGTGTCATTTAAAGTCTTTATTTCCTTGTTGATCTTTCGCTTAGATGATCTGTCCATTTCAGTCAGGGGGGTGTTAAAGTCCCCCACTATTATTGTATTGTTGTCAATGTGTTTCTTCGCCTTTGTTATTAATTGCCTTATATAATTGGCTGCTCCCATGTTAGGGGCATAGATATTTACAATTGTTAGATCTTCTTGTTGGATAGACCCTTTAAGTAGGATACAGTGTCCTTCCTCACCTCTTATTACAGTCTTTGTTTTAAAATCTAATTTGTCTGATATAAGGATTGCCACCCCAGCTTTCTTTTGGTGTCCATGAGCATGGTAAATGGTTTTCCACCCCCTCACTTTCAATCTGGGGGTGTCTTTGGGTCTAAAATGAGTCTCTTGCAGACAGCATATTGATGGGTCTTGTTTTTTAATCCAATCTGATAGCCTGTGTCTTTTGATTGGGCATTTAGCCCATTTACATTCAGGGTAACTATTGAAAGGTATGAATTTAGTGCCATTGTATTGCCTGTAAGGTGACTGTGACTGTAATATTGTCTGTGTTCCTTTCTGATCTATGCTGCTTTTAGGCTCTCTCTTTGCTTAGAGGACCCCTTTCAATATTTCTTGGAGGGCTGGTTTCGTGTTTGCAAATTCCTTTAGTTTTTGTTTGTCCTGGAAGCTTTTTATCTCTCCTTCTATTTTCAATGACAGCCTAGCTGGATATAGTATTCTGCATAGAAATTGTTATGTTTTTAACAGTCATCAAAACAGATCAGGTACGTGATTAATTGCATGACATTTTTCCTGCTTATGATATCACATGTTAATGTCATTTGGTTTTAGGAATGCAGACTTTCTCCTTCCCCTTGCCATCTCTGCTGACTACCTTTTTCACATGGCCTCTCCTCTGTCATCCGTCCAATGTGTACTGTCAGCCCATTCATCATCTGACAGATTTACTAACTCACTCATCATTTTGCCATTTATGAGCCTGTCCTTTGGTGCATTCATCCTCCACACCTCAGCTGCTTCTCATTCTGACATGCCGACTGCCTGTCACTGTTCACCAGCCAAACCAGTACTTTTCCTTGTAACCGCTATTATCTCATTTGTCAGATTATTTTATTCCTTTTTACATATTAACTTGACTTTGAATATTTCCTAGATTTTTTTCTTTCGGTTCCTCCAGGCCAACCATTTGGTTCATTTGCTTATTATCATATGATATTACCCATCCCTTGTCATTTGACAGCTTTTTAGATTCTATTTTTCATGATACATAAACATTTAAATTCTATCTCTTGTTCCTATTAGATGAAATCAATACAGGTTTTGCTCCGTGTAAAGTGACTTAGAATTTGCATGAGGATGACATTTATTTTTTTAATTTTATTTTATTATGTTATGTTAATCACCATACATCATTAGTTTTTGATGTAGTGTTCCATGATTCATTGTTTGCATATAACACCCAGTGCTCCATGCAGTACGTGCCCTCTTTAATACCCATCACCACGCTAGCCCATCCCCCTACCCCCTTCCCCCCCTAGAACCCTCAGTTTGTTTCTCAGAGTCCATAGTCGGATGACATTTATTTTTTTTTAATTTTTATTATTTTTTTATTTTTTTAAAGATTATTTGAGAGAGAGAGAGAGAGAGTGAGAGAGAGAAAGAGCCCAAGAGGGGGTAGGGTCAGAGGGAGAAGCAGACTCCCTGCTTAGCAGGGAGCCCGATGTGGGACTCGATCCCGGGACTCCAGGATCATGACCTGAGCCGAAGGCAGTCGCTTAACCAACTGAGCCACCCAGGCGCCCCAGTCGGATGACATTTAAATTAGCATGTATTCACTATGGCATCTGAAATCTGGAATAAAATGCCAATTTCCCTTCTATAGGAAGGAAAACCCAGGATAATCAGCAGCATTTTACAAAATACCATGCAGAAGCATTTTAAAAAATGTATTAAAATACATAATTTATTCCCCTCATTGTATAAAAATGGCAATATGCTCTCTCCTGAAAATTGAAAAAGATTCTCTATTTAATCTCCTTTGAATTGGTGCATTTGATGGTATGTACTTCAGAAAAAAAGATGGGACTAAGTACTGCCCACACAAGAGAACTAGTCATGAAGAACACATGCACACTGGACATGAGCTCCAGATGCCTGTAAACTAATGAGAGGAGCTCCTGAAGGGTCCTGCCTGGACAGACTATTTGTCTATGTTCGTATGTATGCATGCAGGGATATATGTATATGTGTCTGTATGTGTACATGTGCCTATGTACTGTGCAGGCACATATATAAGTATGCATGGGAACACATGTGTCATGTGTATGTATACAAGCATGTGTGGGGGTTTATATGTATGTATGCAAGCAAGTGAACGCCTACTGTGCTTCCCATGTGGAAACCTCTGTACTAAGTGCAGTATCTAGTACCCAGATGAAGTATCTCATTTAGTTATTACCACAAGCCTTGTAATCCAAATACCAAAGCCTGCCACATAGTCACTGGTTACTGTGTGCCTTGATGCTCACCATGAGGCAGGTTCTATCATTTTCCCCATTTGCACAATTGAGTGAGCTGAGCCTGCATGGAGAGGGAGTCATTTACCCAAGATAGGAAATCCTACTATTGCAATGGTATCAGTGGGGAGACTGAAACACAGAGGTTCAGAAACTTGCTGAAGGTCATACTGGGAATAAGAAATGGAAACTGTGCTCTTAAACATGTAATACTGCTTCCCAGTAAGGAAAGATCACCTTTCTTTCAAGAATGTATAAAAATATACACATATGTATATGCACACATGTACACAACTTAAATAAGGCCTTCCCATCAGAAGAGAATGAGGGCATGTACCAAGATACCAGGAGGAAAGGGCTAATTCTTAAATAAATATTTTAATAAAAGCAGAGAAATTCTCGGAAATTTTTTTCTTGTTTTTAAGATTTTATTTATTTGAGAGCGAGAGAGAGAACGAGCAGGGGGAGGGGAAGGGAGAAGCAGACTCCCTGCTGAGGGGGGGGGGCTCTAACCCAGGACCCTAAGATCATGACCTGAGCCAAAGGCAGATGCTTAACCAACTGAGCCACACAAGCATCCCAGAAATTTTCTATAAATTTCCCAACAATAAAAAGACATTGCCTCTGTGAAACACAAGCAGTTTGCACTGACAAGAAAGGAAGAGATGAGAATAGCTGGTGGCCAAAAGGAAATAAACCAAGACAAGAAGAAGCTGCACACACACTCACACACACACACACACACACACACACAAAACAGAAAAAGAGACATGCCAATTTAAACTCTGCATGGGAAACAGTAAAGAGCAGGCTGGATGCTGCAAAAAAAAAATCAAAGTTGTTAAAAATATCTGCCATAGAGTAGCATTTAATTTTTTTTACAATTTTGCTAGATTTTTCTGCTTGCCTCTGGATCCACTGTACACCCTGTACTGCTACCTGGAGGCTGACCTTGATGGGCTACATGAGCTGGGCTCCCCTGTTCTCCCAGGAGTTCAACTATGTGAGGCACTGAGACTACAGTGAGGAGGGGAGAAAGGTTGGGGTATTTAGTCCTTCTCTGCTGGACCACTGTATCACTGACTGCATCCTTCTACCAAAGGCCGTATCTCTTCTCAGGTGGTCCTTTCCTATGAATGTGCTCTTTCCAGGCTCTGGTGCTACTCCTTCCCTGTGCCCTTTGGGCCTAGGGGCTGCTACACTAGCTCTCAGCATCCCCTTATGGCTTTCCTTAGCTCTCCCCCACCTTTGGAAATAGTCTCTCATTAAATTCTACCTTACCTAATTCGACAATGTCATCTGTTTCCTGCTGGACCCTGAGGGATACTGAGAATGCAGAGCTCCAGGGATGTCCCAAGAAAGCCCCTTTATCTCTTCTATAAACTTTGGTTCTAGACAATAAATTGAGTTTTAAAGCATTCTAATTGCTTTTTTAAAAAACAGTTCAAAAACAACTGGTGAAAATAAACTTGAGAAGCACTCATGAGAATGCCAAAAAAGAAACAGATAAAAATAAAGAGAGAAAAATCCCTCACTTGGAGGATATTAAAATGACCAGTAATATAAAATTCCAGAGAAGAACCAAAAACACATAATTATGTTCTCACTACAGAATGAAACTTACATTGGCTTCAGAACTTTCCTCAAATTGCTAGTGCCAGAAAAAATGATTACTCAAGAATTCTGAATCTAACCCAACTGCTCCTGTGTTGAAAGTAACAGATGGCTACTTTCGTTTACACATGGCCTTGGGGAAATATATCCCACGTACCCAATCCAAAGACATGAACGAAAATTCAGAGTAGAAGAGTGCTTAAGTCAGTCATTCTATAGCCAACATGGGAGTGAAACCACTAGGTTGAAAAAGGGGTTCCCATAAAGAGAAGGCTTTATAACCTGAGGTCTAAATACAAAACGAAAATGAAAGGGGGTTTTAGATACACAAAATCAAAAATGCTAACATGCATTTTCCAAAAGGAGAAGATTTTATTTTTTTAAAGATTTTTATTTATTTATTTGAGACAGAGAGAATGAGAGAGAGAGAGAGAGAAAGAGCACATGAGGGGGGAGGGTCAGAGGGAGAAGCAGACTCCCTGCCGAGCAGGGAGCCCGATGCGGGACTCGATCCAGGGACTCCAGGATCATGACCTGAGCCGAAGGCAGTCGCCCAACCAACTGAGCCACCCAGGCGCCCCAAGGAGAAGATTTTAAAATATAGCTTCTTTGGGGGTATAATTTCTGTAGAATGAAATGTTCTCTAGTTTCACAATGGTGATGGTCACCCAGGCGTTTATTTTTCTGGAAACACAAAGAACTTTGTGCTTAAAACAAGTGCAAACTGTCCTATGTGAAGAGGAGATTTTACCTTTGATTTTGGTAATTTGGTAAATGAAGAATTGAGGACACTTTCACAAAATCAAAAAGTGGTCCAGAAATGAAAAGGTGAAATGTATTTTTTAAATGATATCATTTACATAGACATTTAAAAAAATAAGTTACCAAGGATAAGTGCATCAAAAGATATCAAAGTCCTCTACAGAGAAAAATCACAGAACCCAGTTCAAAATACTTTGTAAAAGGCCTAAACAAATGGAAAGATATCGTATTTCATGGTTAGGACCACTCAATATCATAAAGATTTCCATTCTCCTTAAAATGATATACAGATATAATAAAATTCCAATAAAAATCCCAAAAAAGATATTCATGAAACTTCACCAGCTGATTCTAAAATCTCTGTGGAAGAACAAAGGGCCAAGAACAGTCAAGATATTGCTGGAGAAATGAAGAAAGCAGAGGATCATTCCTTCTCAAAGGTATGTTATAATAGAGGAACAACAAAATGAACCAAAGGAATAGAATGGATTGCCCAGAAAACAGACACAGAGAGAGATGGTAACATTTATGACAAAGTTTACCAGTTCCCTGGGTAAAGAACAGGCTATGGTGCTAATATACTCAGTTATTTACATTAAAAAGAGAAAGGAAAGAGAATTCCTACCTTAAAGCATACACAAAATTCAATTCCAAGTGGAATAAATGCTTGAATGTGAAAAGTAAAACTTCAGATTTTGAAGAAAAAAAATATTTATATGCTCTCAAAGGCAGGAAAGGGTTTTCTTTTGTCCACCAACTTTATTGAGTTATAATATACATAGCATTGTGTAAGTTTAAGGTATGGAACATGATGATTTGATACACGTATGTACTGCAAAATGATTCCCACAACAAGGTTAGTTAAGACACCCATCAACCCACATAATTACTTTTTTTGTATGTGTGTGGTAAGAACATTTAAGATCTACTCTCCTAACAACTTTCAAATTTGCAATGCAGTATTGTTGAGTATGGTAATGATGCTATACATTAATTCCCCAAAACTCATTCATCTTATAACTGAAAGTTAGTACCCTTTGACCAACATCTCTCCATTTCCCCCACATCCAGCCCTTGGCAACCATCAACCTACTCTGTTTCTATGAGTTCAGCTTTTGTAGATTCCACACATAAGTGAGATCATGCAGTGTTTGTCTCTCTCTGTATGACTTAGTTCACTTAGCACAATGCCCTCAAGATTCAGCCATGTTGTCACAAATGACAGGATTTCCTTCTTTTTTGTGGCTGAATAATATTCCTCTCTGTGTGTGTGTACACTTTCTCTATGATATCATCCATTCATGCACACATAGATTGTTTCCACATCTTGGCTATTGTGAATAATGCTGTAGTGAAACTGGGAATACAGATAGCCCTTCAAGATAGTGATTTCATTTCCTTTGGATATATATCCAGAAGAGGGATTGCTGGATCGCACGGTAGTTCCATTTTTAACTTTTTGAAGAACTTTCATACTATTTTCCATAGTGGCTGCACCAATTTACATCCTCACCAGTAGTGCACAAGGGTTCCCTTTTCTCCACATCCTTACCAATATTTATCTCTTGTCTCTTTGATAACAGCCATTCTAACAGGTATGAGGTGATATCTCCTAATAGTTTTGGTTTGCATTTACCTGATGATAATTGATGTTGAAAACATTTTCATGTACCTGTTGGCCATTTGTGTATATTCTTTGAAAAATGTCTGTTCAGGTCCTTTGTCCATTTTTGATTATATCATCTGTTTTCATTTTGAGCTATATGGGTTGCCTCTATATTTTGAATATTAACTCCTTATTAGATATATGGTTTGCTAATGTTTTCCCCCATTCCATAGGTTGTCTTTTCATTTTTTAAATTTTTTAACTGTTCATAAGCTTTTTAGTTAGATGTTGCCACTTGTTTATTTTTTATTTTATTGCTTGTGTTTTTGGTCTCATATCCAAAAATTCATTACCAAGACAATGATCTTTCTTTGTAACCATTCTACTAGGAGTTTTAAAGTTTCAGGTCTTACATTTAAGTCTTTAATCCATTTTGAGTTAATTTTCTCTTTTTTATTGAAATATAGTTAACATACAGTGTTATATTAGTTTAGGTGTACAATATAATGATTCAACAATTCTGTACATGACTCAGTGCTCATCAAAATAAGTGTACTCTTAATACCCTTTATTTCACCCATAAACGCACATACCTCCCCTTTGGCAAGCACCAGTTTTTCTCTGTATTTAAGAGTCTGTTTTGTTGTTGTTGTTGTTGATTTGTTTTGTTTCTTAAATTCCACATATAAATGAAATCATATGGTATTTGTCCTTCTCAGCCTGACTTATTTCACTTAGCATTATATGCTCTAGGTCCATTCACGTTGTTGCAAATGGCAAGATCTCCTTCATTTTTATAGCTGAGTAATACTTATTTGTGTGTGTGTGTGTGTGTGTGTGTGTGTGTGTGTGTGTGTGTGTATACCACATCTTCTTTGTCCATTCATCTAGTGATGGACACTCAGGTTGCTTCCATATCTTGGCTATTGTAATAATGCTGCAATAAACATAAGGTGCATATATCTTTTGGAGTTAGTCTTTTTGTTTTCTCTAGGTAAATACCCAATAGTGAAATTACTGGATCATATGGTACTTCCATTTTTAATTTTTTGAGAATCCTCCATATTGTTTTCCACCAATGGAAAACTGTCTGCCCCAATTTGTATTCCCACCAACAATGCATGAGAGTTCCCTTTTCTCCACATCCAACACTTATTATTTCTTGTCTTTTTAATTCTAGCCATCCTGACAGGTATAAGGTGATATCTCATTGTAGTTTTGATCTGCATTTCCCTGATGATTAGTGATATTGAGCATTTTCATGTGTCTGTTCATCATTTGTATGTCTTCTTTGAAGAAGTATTTATGTCCTCTGCCCATTTTTTAACCAGATTATTTGTTTTTTGGTGTTGACATTTTGAGTTAATTTTCTGAGTGGTATAAGATAAAGGACCAATTCTCCCAAACCATTTATTAAAGAGACTGTCCTTTCCTCAGTGAACGTTCTTGGTTCTTCTGTCAAATATTAGTTGACCATATACTCATGGGTTTATTTCTGGGCTCTCAACTCTGTTCTATTGGTCTATGTGTCTATTTTTATGACAATACCATACTGTTCTGATTACTATAGTTTTGTAATGTAGTTTGAAATCAGGAAGTATGAGGCCTCCAGCTTTGTTCCTTCTCAGGATTGCTTTGGTTATTCAGGGTCTTTTGTGGTTTCATACAAACTTTAGGATTTTATTTTCTGTCTGTGAGAAAAGCCATTGGAATTTTCATAGGGATTTCAATGAATCTCTAGATGGCTTTGGGTAGTATGGCCATTTTAATATTTATTCTTCTAATGAACATGGGATATCTTTCTACTTCTTCAATTTTTTCATCAATGTCTTCTAGTTTTCAGTGTACAGATCTTTCACCTCCTTAAATAGATTCCTAAATATTTTATTATTTTTGATGTTACTGTAAATGAGATTGTTGTCTTTATTTCTTTTTCAAATAGGTCATCATTAGCATATACAAACACAACTGATTTTTATATGTTGATTTTGTGTTGTGAAACTTTACTGGATTCATTTTTTAGTTCTAAAACCTCGGCATCAGGGAAATCCAAATCAAAACCTCAATGAGATACCACCTCACACCAGTCAGAATGGCTAAAATTAACAAGTCAGGAAATGACAGATGTTGGCGGGGATGCGGAGAAAGGGGAACCCTCCTACGCTGTTGGTGGGAATGCAAGCTGGTGCAACCACTCTGGAAAACAGTATGGAGGTTCCTCAAAAAGTTGAAAATAGAGCTACCCTACGATCCAGCAATTGCACTACTGGATATTTACCACAAAGATACAAATGTAGGGATCCAAAGGGGTATGTGCACCCCAATGTTTATAGCAGCAATGTCCACAATAGCCAAACTGTGGAAAGAGCCAAGATGTCCATTGACAGATGAACAGATAAAGAAGATGTGGTATATATACACAATGGAATATCATGCAGCCATCAAAAGGAATGAGATCTTGCCATTTGCAACGATGTGGATGGAAATGGAGGGTGTTATGCTGAGCGAAATAAGTCAATCAGAGAAAGACATGTATCATAGGACCTCACTGATATGAGGAATTCTTAATCTCAGGAAACAAACCGAGGGTTGCTGGAGTGGTGGGGGGTTGGAGGGATGGGGTGGCTGGGTGATAGACATTGGGGAGGGTATGTCCTATGGTGAGCGCTGTGAATTGTGCAAGACTGTTGAATCACAGATATGTACCTCTGAAACAAATAATGCAATATATGTTAAGAAAAAAAAAAAGAAGATAGCAGGGGGGGAAGAATGAAGGGGGGTAAATCGGAGGGGGAGACGAACCATGAGAGACGATGGACTCTGAAAAACAAACTGAGGGTTCTAGAGGGGAGGGGGGTGGGGGGATGGGTTAGCCTGGTGATGGGTATTAAACAGGGCATGTTCTGCGTGGAGCACTGGGTGTTATGCACAAACAATGAATCATGGAACACTACATCAATAACTAATGATGTAATGTATGGTGATTAACATAACAATAAAAAATTTAAAGAAAAAAATAATAGTATTATGATGGAGTCATTTGAACCTTCTATATAAAAGATCATGTCATCTGCAAACAGATACAATTGTACATCTTCCTTTCTGATTTGGATGCCTTTTATTTCTTTCTCTTGTGTAATTGCTCTGGCTAACACTTCTAGTCCCATGCCCAATAGAAGAGTTGAGAGTGGGTACTCTTGCCTTGTTCCTGATCACAGAGGAAAAGTTTTCAACCTTTTATCACTGAGTATGTTAGTCGTGGGCTTCTCATATGCGGCATTTATTATGTTGAGATACATTCCTTCTATACCCAATTTGTTGAGTTTTTATCATGAAAGGGTATTGAAATTTGTCAAAGGTATTTTCTGCATCTATTGGGATGATCACATGATATTTACCTTGCATTCTGTTAATTTGGTGTATCACATTTATTGATCTGCTTATGTTGAACCATCCTTGTATTCCAGGGATAAATCCCACTTGATCATGGTGTATGATACTTTTTTTATTACTCCAATTTTACAATTCATTTATTCAATCAGAAAACTGAGGGGGCACAGAGGTAAAGAATTTGCCTGAGGTCCCACAGCTTGCAGATAGAGGGACAAATTCATACTTTTAATGTGCTGTTGAATTTGGTTTGCTAGATTTTATTGAGAATTTTTGCATCTATATGGATCAGGAACACTGACAAGTTTTTTTTCTTAACAGTGTCCTTATGTTGCTTTAGTATCAGGGTAATGCTGGCCTTGTAAAATCAATTTGGGAGTGTTCCCTCCTTCAATTTTTTGGAAAGAGTTTGGGAAGGATCAGCATTAGTTCTTCTTAAATGTTTGGTAGCATTCACCAGGGAAACCAACTGGCCCTGGGTTTTTCTTTGTTGAGAAGTTTTTGATAAATGATTCAATCTCCTTACTTGTTAATCTCTGTTCAGATTTTGCTTTTCGTCATGATGTAATCTTAATAGGTTGTATGTTTCTAAAATTTTATACATTTCTTCTAGGTTATTCAATCTGCTGACAGATAATTGTTCATAGTATTCTCTTAAGATCCTTTGTATTTCTGTGGTATCAGTTGTAATGTCTCCTTATTCATTTCTGATTTCATTTATTCTCACTTTTTTCTCAGTTTGTCTACCTAAAGATTTGTCAATTTTATTTATCTTTTCAAAAAAGCTCTTACCTTCACTTATTTTTTCTAATGTTTCCTTGTCTCTATTTCATTTATTTCTGCTCTGATCTTTCTTGTTTCCCTCCTTCTGTCAACTTTGGGTTTATTTTGTTCTTTTTTTAGTTCCTTATGGTGTAAAGTTAGGTTATTTATTTGAGATATTTCCTTTTTTTCATGTAGGCTACTATCACTATAAACTTCCCACCTAGAACTGCTTTTTTTAATTTCCCACAAGTTTTTACATGTTATGTTTCCATTTTCATGTATTTCAAGATTTTTTTGATATCCTGTGTGAGTTTTCTTTTGACCCACTGATTGTTCAGGAATGTATTGTTTAATTTCCACATACTTATGAATTTTCCAGTTTTCCTCCTGCTATTAATTTCTAGTTTCATACTATGGTGATCAGAAAAAATATATGGTATAATTTCAATCTTCTGAAATTTGCTAAGACTTGTTTTGTGACCTTATATATGGTCTATCCTGGATAATATTCCCCTATGCACTTAGTAGGATGTGAATTCTATTGCTGTTAGATGAAATATTCTGTCTATGTCTTTAGGTCCATTTTGTCTATAGTTCAAGTCCAGTGCTTCCTTATTGATTTTCTGTCTGAATGATCTATCCATTGTTGAAATTTAGGTACTGAAATCTCCCACTATATCTGTATTATTGTCTATTTCTTCCTTTAGAGCTGCAGACTTAGTATTTGCTTTATATATATGCTCTAATGATGGGTACATATATATTTACAATTGTTATATCTTAATGAGTTGACCCCTTTTTTTATATGACCTTCTTTGTCTCTTGTGACAGTTTTTGACTTAAAGTCTACTTTGCTGCAAGTATAGCTACCTCTGCTCTCTTGGTTTCCAGTTGCATGAAATATCACTGTCCATTCCTTCACTTTCAGCCTATGTGTATCTTTAACCCTAAAATGAGTTTCTTATACACAGCATAAAGTGGAGCTTTGCTTCTTTATCCATTTATCCACTCTATGCCTTTTAATTAGAAATTTTAATATATTTACATTTAAAGTAATTATTCATAGGTAAGAATTTACTAATGCCATCTTACTGTTTTCTGGCTGTTTTGTAGTTCCTTTGTTCCTTTTTTCCTGTCTTGTCTTCCTTTGTGAACCGATGATTTTCCATAGTGGTATGCTTTGATCCCTTTGATCTCTCTCTCTCTTTTTTAAAAGATTTGTTTAGTCATTTTAGAGAGAGAGTGAGTGCATAAGAGCAGGGGAAGGGGGAGAGAGAGAAGGAAAGAAGCAGACTCCCCACTGAGTGCGGAGCCCAATACAGGGCTCAATCTCGCAACCCTGAGATTATGACCTGAGCCAAAATCAAGTGTAGTACACTTATCCAACTGAGCCACCCAGGTGCTCCTGATGCCCTTCTCTTTACCTTTTTTTGTATTTACTGTAGGTTTTTGCTTTGTGGTTACCATGAGGCTTAATAAAACATTTTATAGATATAACAGTGTGTTTTAAGCTGATAACTTAATCACATACAAAAATTCTACCCTTTTACTCCCCCCAACATTTTATTTTTGATGTCTTTGTTTTTGATATATAACTTTTTATATTGTGTATATATTAAGAAACTGTACCTACATTTATTTTTAATACTTTTGTCCTTTAACCTTTATATCAGAGTTAAGTGATTAATATTACAGTTTGGGGTATTATAAATTTGACTATATAACTGCTTTTGCCGGTGGGTTTTATACTTTCCTATGTTTTATGTAACTAATTAATGTCCTTTCATTTCAATTTGAATAACTTCTTTCAGCGTTTCATGGAAGGCAGGTCTAGAAAGAATGAACTTCCACAAGTTTTGTTTGTCTCTGAGGAAGTCTTTATCTCTTCATTTCTGAGGCAAAAAATTGTCCAGTAAAGTTTTTTAGTTGGCAGTTCTCACTTTGAATATATCATCCCACTCTCTCCTGCCCTGCGGGGTTTCTGTTGAGAAATCCACTGATACAGCCCAATGGAGGTTTCCTTGTATATGAGGAATTTTATTCTCACTGCTTTTTAAATTCTTTGTCTTTAATTTTAGGCAGTTTTATTAAAATATGCCTCAGTGAATCCTTCTTTGGATTGAAACTTTTGGGGGACTTATGGGCTTGATAAACTTGGATGTTGAAATATTTCCCCAAATTTGGGAAGTTCTCAGCCATTATTTCTTTTAAAAATCTTTCTGCCTCTTTCTTCCTCTGTTTTCCTCCTGTAACCTCAAAATACATAGATTTTTCAATGGTATTCTATAATTCAAGTAGGTTTTCTCCACTCTTTTTCATCCCTTTTTCTTTGTTCTCCTCTGACTGGGTAATTTCAAATGACCCATCTTCAGTTTTATAGATTCTTTCTTCTGCATTATCAAGTCTGATGGTCATGCTCTCTATTGTTGTTTTTTTTTTTTTCCATTTCATCCATACTATCCTTCAGCACTAGTATTTCTCTTTGGTTCTTTTAAAAATTATTTGTATGGGGCGCCTGGGTGGCTCAGTCGGTTAGCGTCTGCCTTTGGCTCAGGTCATGATCTCAGGGTCCTGGGTTCAGTCCCGCATCGGGCTCCCTGCTGCATCTCCCTCTCCCACTCCCCCTGCTTGTGTTCCCTCTCTTGCTGTCTTGTCTCTCTCTCTGTCAAATAAATAAAATAAAATCTTTAAATAATAAATAAAAGTTATTTGTATCTGTTAAATTTCTCATTTTTTCATTGTTTTCCTGATTCTGTTAAATTACCTTTCTGTGTTATCTTATAGCTCCCTGAACTTCTTAAAACAACTATTTTGGATTCTTCATCAGGCAAATCAGATCTCCATTTCTTTAAGGTCAGTTACGATAAAACTGCTGTGCTCCTTTGGTGGTGTAATGTTTCCTTGATTTTTTCATATTCTTTAAAGTCTGGAATTGCTGTCTTCATGTCTGAAGAAGCCATCACATCCTCTGGTCTTTACTGACCAGCCTCAGCAGAGAAATACCTTGTCATCTTAGAGATCCTGTGGCTTTCTCAGACCTCCTCTATGGATACACCTGCTCCAGACTTTTTGTTCCCTCTTAGAATGAGGAAAGGTAGAATTCTTGAGACTGTTTGCTTTCTCTCAATCTTGTCAAGCCAATCCAAGTGCGGACAGCCTCCTATTTGTTTTCCCTAGGGCAGCGCTGAATGCTTAAATTTATGTGCTTTCTCCCAATCCTGGAGAGCTGGGCTGGATTTCTGCATGTACTCACTAGCTGTCTGCAAAGGCCTGTACTCACCACCATGAGGCACAGGCAGGGAGCCCAGCCACAAGATGAAGGAGTTCGTAGGTGAGGCATGCAGAGTAGTGGGGGTGCCTATTAGCCACTTGGGTGGGCTAGCTGGGGGGATCACAGGCAAGGCATCCCCTGCGGCTTGTGGGCAGGCTACGTCTATGACACAGGCAATAGGATACGTGTCCCGTTAATGCCTTCTGAGAGCCCTGGCTGCTGGTCTCCCAGCCCCTTCCACCCTCCAGTCGTTAGCACACCTCAGTATTCTGAGTGCACCAGAAATAAACGAGTCTCTCTAACAGCATCCCACACAGCTGGAGATGCCAGTAGCATTCGCTCACACACAGTCTCACTTTTCTCCTTGGGAGAAATCACCGGCTGAGAAAATTCTCTTGGCACTGAGCTGTGCTGCCTTGGGGGAAGGGTGAAGCAGTTAACTTATAACCGTTCCTCTTACCCTCTTTATCACATCTAATCTTGGATAGCTTTTGCTCCAACAGTGTGCTGGAACTTCTCTGCTGGAGTCCCAGACTTCTGCAAAGGCACTCCCATCTGTGGCTGATCCTCAAATTCAGTATTCTTTGTGGGAGAAAATGATGGAAAACTCCTCTTCCTCCATATTGATGCTATCACTCCAGGAAAAGATTTCTTAACAAATATTCCACACACATGCACAAAAATTAACCATAGTGAAAGAGACTGATAAATACAGACAACCATAATGAAAGTGAAATGATAAGTCAAAACCTAAACAGAGATAGTTTCATACGTTTAACAAAGAAATAGCCTCCAGAAGATATAATGTAAATAACTTCTAGAAATAAGTAAGAGAAAGATGAACAAAAATGAGTAAAGCACAAACTCACCTATTATAGAAGAGGAAACCCAGGAGCCAATAAAGACATAAAAGTTGGCTGATTTCATCAGAAATAAGATAAATGCAAACTGAGACCATCAGATACTATGTTACATGCACCAGACTGGCAAACTTTTCGAGTCAAGCCCTATGAAGTTCTTAAAAAAAAAAAAAAAAAAAAGTGGGACACTCCTAGGTGTCTATATTTGCTGGTTTGGGAAAACCATGTGACATTATTCCATGAAAGTGAAGATATGCATTCCGCATGACTCTGTGACTCCACCATCCAGGTGCATATGCCAGAGGAGCTCTCAGGTATGTGAAGAGGCAGGTATTAAAATATTCACAGTAGCTCAGTTCATAATAGCAAAAAAGAAGTTACATAAATAGCCCACTTGTTCCACTCAAGGAGAATAGACAAATACATTGTGATTATTCACAGGATGAAATATTATACCAGCATTAAAAGTAACTGATCTAAGCTACGCACACAAACATGGATGAATCCACTGATATTATGTTGAAATGAAAAAAAAAAAAAAAAACCCAAGTCATAGACAGTAGGTTGTGATTCTATTTATATAAAGTTCAAAAACAATAAAAATAGTATATTATTTAGGGACATGTACATATGTGGTAAATGAATGGCAACCCTCAAACCCCTCCTCTGAATCAGAGAGAAGGAGATGAGATGGAGAAGGTCCCATAAGCAAGCCCCAGGGTGGGTAAATTTATGTTTCTTGTGTTGACTAGTGGGGGGGGGGCGGTCTCTGTTGTTTGCTTCAAGGTTATACTTCATAATTTACATACATTCCGTTGTAGGTGCCATATATTTTGTTCTACTAATAAATATTTCACAATTTAAAATGGAAAAGATGCGCTATATTTTAAAATGTAACTGCCAGCAGAATAAGAAACTAGCTGCTTGCCTTTTAAATGTTTGCATAGAATAAAGCACGCTGAATGGAGTGCTTTGAGAAAGAACAATAAAAATCAGAAGAACCAGGGTGCCTGGGTGGCTTAGTCGTTACGCGTCTGCCTTCGGCTCAGTGGTCCCAGGGTCCTGGGATCGAGCCCCGCATTGGGCTCCCTGCTCGTCGGGAAGCCTGCTTCTCCCTCTCCCACTCCCCCTGCTGTGTTCCCTCTCTTATGTCTCTCTCTCTCATTCTGTCAAATAAATAAAATCTTTAAAAAAAAATCAGAAGGACTGATGAAAAACACGTAAAAACAGAAAGATAAAAAGAGTAACTTGAAATCATTCACATATACAGAGAAGATTTCACAAGAAACAGTCACCCTGGTTTAAGCAAATTGATTTGTATTAAGAGACATACTAGAATAAAATATCACAGGGAAGTAAAATAAAAATGAGAGGCAAAGATAGCAGGCAAATGTGAACAAAAGAGAAATGAGGGTGGTGTTCTAATTTTAGACAAAGCGGAATTCAAAGGCCATAAAACATTCAATTGGGCAAGGCCACTTTATATTAATAAGTGACATAATCCACAAATAAAGAACACTAATATACTTAAGAACATAAAATCCAAATAGAGCAAACAGTGGTGGAAGCGAGAAATTGGCAAAAACAGAGCCCCAGTGCAAGGCACTAATCTGGATCGTGGAGCAAATGGCTGTTTGTGGGAAAAGATGAGATGAGGGTTAACTCGTGCTCTTTATCTCTCTCTGAAATAAATAAATAAAATCTTAAAAAAAAAAAAAGACCTATGTTTGGTAATACCACACAAATAAGAAAGGCAGGTTATGTCTTTCTTCCTCCTAAAGTCAATCTGCAAATAATCAGTGTTACTAATTTTAAAAGCTTTTGTTAGTCATTAGATAATACTGCTTATCTACAGTGCTATTTTAAATCAATTTCCATTTTTCTATCAATAGTTGAACCACAGAAGATAGCAGAACGATCAAATCTGAAACCTTTGAGCTTTCTTTTCATCCCTAATCAGAATTTTTGTATTTTAATAAGAATTGGAACCTACAGAAATTTGATTTCAATGCACATACAAATCAGGGTAAAATATGTATGCTCCAATATTACTGTTACTTATTGTACAGCAAAAAAATTATTCAGGAATCAAAGATAAGGTCCGTGAGTAATATTCTGCATCAAGAGAGGTTGGACATTTGAAAGAAAATCTCATAACTAATAGCCTATAAGTTACAATTTTTTTTAGAGCTGGATAAGTAGAGACAGTTCCTCGGAATTGCATATTAAATTCACTTTCAATTAATATGGTTCAGCATTTTAGTCTTATGATTTGTATGCTTGGTAATACTTTTAAAATTAACTGTGCCACAGACAGACATACCACATACTTCTCAGCTGCAATAATTTTTCTAATGCTATATCTTTATAACAGTAATTGCCTTCTTTCTGAAAGAATATGCAATTTGAATCTAGTGACACTTCATTTATTACTTTTCTTATAGTAGAGCTACCTCAGCATATTAGACCTTTTTTTTTCCTTAACGACTTTTTTTCTATTAGAAGACCATGACGACCCCAGGACAAAGGAAGTACATTAGGAAAGAGAGGCATTTTAGAGGTGGCAGGAATTTCTAAGGCGGACATCAATTTTTTTTTTTTTTAAGATTTATTTATTTGTTTGAAAGAGAGCGAGCACAAGCAGGGGGAGCAGCAAGCAGACGGAGAAGCAGGCTCCCTGCTGAGCAAGGAGCCCAATGCGGGGCTCGATCCCAGGACCCTGACGCTTAGCCGACTGAGCCACCCAGGCATCCCGACATCAAACAATTCTTATCAAAAACAGACTGTACAGGAGACTCTCCATTTCCTTTAACTATAGATGCTTTTGGCAAATGTCTATATACAAAAGGCTATGAAATTTCCAGGACTCATCATTAATACAGTGAGTTAAATCGCCAGCACAGCAAAATACACATTAAGTATGTCACAGGCCATGCCACTGCCACTCTCAGTTGAGGGGTCACCTTGCACCTGTTCCCTGGTCAGTTAGGACCCATCACAACACTTGGATCAGGAGACAGAGCTCTTCTTGCCCTGACAGCAGACTCTATCTTTTCCAGACCATAAGCATCAGGTGATTAGGTCGGTGTTGGAGCAAAACGAGTCAAGAGCCAGTTACTAAAGTATGACCAGGAAGCACATCTAAGGAGCTACTCCATGGACTGCCAGGTTTGGGCAGTCATTTATCTCTTGATGCTGGAAGTGCTCAAGAACAGGCTGAGGGCAAGTCTGAAAGCTAGAGAGAAGATTCGAGAACCAGCTGTTGGTTCAACCACAGCCATCCCTTTCTCCCACAAGTTTCTGCAGTTGAATTTCTCCTGGGCTCTTAGGGCTTGTGCTCTTCTTGCTTCTTGGATTTTGGTGATGTTGTTCTGCAGCCTTGGCAAGGATTCCACTCTCCAATCCAGCTGCACAAATGTTACCTGTCTTATATAGATTGAATCCCATTCTCCCTGTAAGATGCAGTCTGATTCAACCCTCATGGAAGCAATAGGACATCATGAAAAGAGCAGACCCTTAAGAGGGAGATGGACCTAGATTTCTCTATCCAAACTTTGGCAAGTTCTCTATCCAAACCTGTGACCTTGGCCAATTACACATTACTTTTGGAGGGAGTGTGTTCTTCACTTGTAATAGTGAACACTTGTCTGGGAGGGCTGTTACGAGCTGATACACAAAAAGCACCAGCAAAGCATCATCTCATTTTTTGAAATAAAAATTATGTGTAATTCATTTCTTGATTTAAGTTCTAACTTACAACTATTTCCTATTATCTTCTATTAAAATTTTAATACCTTTATTGCTATTTATATTTTTCCAACACATATCATTTCCTCATCTAGAATCTAAACTTTTGAAGGCAAGACCATATCTTATGCTTCCTTGTTCCCAACTCAACTCACAACTCTGCACCTTGCACAGTGTATTTTATTATCTGGAGGACTCCTGTGGCCACTGACTCTGAGCCCCATCACTTGACAGTTCTGAAAATTACTGCTTACTGACCACGTTCTTTATGTGTCCAGGACACACAGGATAAAGAACTGGCTGTAAGACAGAATCAGCCCAGGGTCATACACATGAAGGTCATCTACTGACACACACTGGGAAACACGTCACCAAGCCTCAGTAATCAGCAGCAGGGCAAACTCTTCTCTTCTGGAAACATCCTAAACTTCGCTGATGCCCACAATTGGGGGATACTAGATACAGGGTTTATCATCATCAAGAAATTGATCAGGATCTGGGGATTCAGCTACATGCAACCCATTTCACAGCATATTAACCAGTGGACATGGATTACAAGTAAACCACTCAAGCCATCAATAGACAGATATACAGAGGGAGTCTAGGATGCCATGCAGAGGCAAATACTGGGACATCTGCAGCATGGAAGTATGCATGCTCCATAAGGCTCCTGAGCTCCCAAAGACCACCGCCTGTCCTCAGTACTATTCCTATGGACCTTATCGCTCTCCAGTCTCTGCCCTCAGAGGGAGAGAGCAAAATTCCCCAGACTGGCCTGCGGACATAATTCCCTCTCTCTAAAAGGATTCTCAACAGCCAGTCAGAAGCAACAACTAGTTGAAAGTCTATTACAGTTGTTTCCAGGCACAATTCAAAATGATGCATTTAATTCGTTATGCTTTTAGGCACATGACTACCTTATTAGATATCTTTGTCTACCTTGTTTTTAATTTTCCTATCCAAGCTCATTGTCTCTTGTAGAGAGTAAGTTTTATTACATTTTCAATTAAAAATGTGCCTGATGGATCAAAACAAAAGAATTTATACTGAGAAGTAAATGACTCAAGCAAATATAAAAAAAAGTCATGTTTTAATAAAATTGGGTATTTTACCAATGACCGTTTTTAATTTCACTTGGCCTTGAGTGGTTTTCTTATGCTCTACTTTAATTAGTCTGTGTCAGTCTTGGTTTTCTAGTGAGATTATCTTTCCCTAATGAAATTTAATACTGTTGTAAATTTAAAGATGAGCGTATTAGTCTATCTTCATAAACAAGATAGGTTTTAGGTACTTAAGCAGCTTTATTAGCAGAGTAAGAGTCTGCATTGTTTCAAAGACCTGTACAAATTTGTGCACATCTTACTTCCTTCTCCTCTTCAGCACTTAAGGAATGAAGGCTTCATGTTTAATATAATCAAGCAAAATACATTCTCTGGAAGAGAGGTCATGATCTTGACTGTAAGAAACCCCCAAAGTGGATTTATAACGAATTTTCTGAATAAATAATGACTCCAAATACATTTACATTAAATATATTAACCTTTCACTCACCTATATTTTTAAATAGCATATTAAAATTATATTTGAGCTCAATTCATGAGCTTGAAAGAAAGCCCTACAGGCTTTCTATAAATCATATTAAAGGTTAAAGTGATTCAAACATTTTTTTCCACAAAATATTGCCAAACATACAAACCTATAGTGAAACTAAAGCTGAATTTCTGATGGGCACAGCAGGAAACATTTCCATTGGTACAAAAATTCAAAGACACTTTTAAAAAGAAGTTAATATATGCAGCATAAGATTTTAAGCTTTCTTATATTGGAAAATGATCGCCATAGCAATGAAAAGAGAGGGAAAAAAACCCACCCTAATCCAGGTTGAAGTTCATTCATCATACATTTCCAATTCCTTCGCATTTGCATGTTTCATTAAATACCACAGTTGAGGAAAAAAACAATAACAGAATTCAAGCTGAATGGAAGGGCAACGAAAGCTATTTTTTTCGTCATTTATCTGTAGGTTTCCAATAAATCTGGCACTGTAAGAATCAGTCATTTATACTTGCATATAAATATATACGGCCGGTTTCTCTAAACTTTGGAGGAATTATTTTTTTTTATTTTTTAAGGAAAGCTATTCGTGTTTTTTTTTAAAGATTTATTTCGGGGGGGGGTTGGGGAAGGGCAGAGGGAGAGAGAGAATCTCCAGAAACTCCCCACTGAGCGCAGAGCCCTACACGGGGCTCAATCCCACGACCCTGAGATCATGACCTGAGCCAAAATCAAGAGTTGGATGCTCAATTGGATAAGCCATCCAGGCACCCCTAAACTTGGGAGTAGCATCTAGTATACATCTATTAGTACCACTCCTGGGGAAGCTCCAAGGAATTAAGCTCCAAAAGCGTGGAGATGTTCTGGCCACTGCCCAGCATAGTGGGAGAGCTAATCCCAGCTCTTGGTGCCACACACTTGGGTTTCTCAGGGCTGGAATGCTCCCTGCAGCTTAAGAACCACCCAAACACCTGCTGGAATGAATGCAAAATTATGGGAGCTGCCTTTTTTGAGAAAAGAAAATATGAACGAAAAAAAATCTTCCTCTCACTGGCAGCTTCTAATGAAAAGGAAATCATGAAATAATGAATTGGACATAAAAGCATTTTATTTAGTCTGATGCTGTGCTGCAGTTAAGTCTTAGCCTGACGTGCTAAGGGAGCTGAATTTATGCTTCAGTAAGCTAAAGAAAGAGGGTTTTTGTTGTTGCTAAATTTAAAGATCTCAAGTAAGCCAGTGCAGCACAGTGATTTGGAGCAGATCCTCTAGGGCCCCATTGGCCTGAGCTGGTGTCCAGCCTAATGTTTACTCCCCACTCCCATCCTGTGCCTCAGTTCCTCCTTTGGGTGGGATGGTAACAGAGGTGCCCCACTGGGGTGTCACGAGAACCAACTGGTGAGGATAACTGAAGAGGGTCCGGTCCATAGAATATTTTACAACCATGCTCATTAGTACGGAAGCTAAACAGAAATGTTGCCATGGGTCTGGACTAGTGTTTTTTTTTTTTTTTTAAGTGCCGTAGGAGGCTCTGCTGTGCAGGGAGGGTGGAGGCTGGCCTAGAGGTTAAGAGCATGGGCATATTCCCCAGGTTTAAACCTGACCTCTGCCCCTCAAGAGCTGCAAAACCTTGGGCACGACTAAACCTTGTACTCACTTCATAGAATGGTCCTTAGATGAGTGTCTGGAACATGGAGAATGACTGATAACTGTTAGCAATTACTGTTGTCATCATCATCACCATCAGCCCAGGACAAGCCTGGCCTGAGGTACCTCTGAACCTTCACAATGGATACTGAAGTTAGAAAAGCAGTTCTGCCTGGTGGAAAATCAACTTTAGTGCTCCTCCCTAAGCTCGCTGCCTCTCCAGGAGGCCTGACATAGATCCTGCCAGTCCTCACGGACCTCCCGCTTTCACAGATCCCAAAGATGGCCCTCCCGTCCCGGGGCAGGTTTACCCAGGTGGGGGAGGCAGGAACTATGAAGGGCTGCATGCCACCCCAGCAAGGAAACAGAAGACACCAAGCAACCGACCATACCACCGACCTACCCACATCAACACAGTCCTACCCTAACCTACCCTAACCAAGGATGGGCTGACATTTGAGTAAAACAAATTTCCTGAAAAGCTAGATGAATAAGGAGGCCACCTGAGCTGTGGGGGGAGGTAAGAACACAGAGGAGTGAGGAAACCTGATAAATAAAATTCTAAGTCAATACCCCTGAAGGAGACAGCACCCATGCAATGAGTGCTTCATGAACTGTGAACGTATTGCTATGAAAAAGAAGCAATTAGAGAACAAGAAGAGTTCTCTGAAAATAACATGCTGTCAAAATGAAACATTCAGCAGAAGGGTCAAATAGTAGAGTGAAGGTGGCTGAGGCCCAAATTAATTATCCAGAAAATAAAACAGAGGAAATAACCCAGAAAGTAAGAAAGAAAAAGGAAAATATTAAAAAATGTAAAGAATTATTTGGCATCAATTTAGCAGGTAGAATATCCTTCTACCTACTCCAAGTAGGATAAATTCTAGAAGGCAGAGAAATATGAGAAGAGATAGAATCAAAAACTTAATGGAAGAAATTTCCACAGAAAATTTCCCTTGAAATATCCAACAGACAACTAATCAGGTCCAGAACAACAGGTCACTAGGGTGGTGTTGTAGCCAGATAGAAGATCAACACACAATAAATCAAACAATATCATTGTTCCAGACATTACAACAGAAAACATATCCCCATCTCTCAAAAATATAGATATTACTTGTCCAGAATATATAAAATCAATGTAGTCACAACCAAATTCAAATCATTATCAGTATAAAACTTTACAAAGTGATTCAAAAGTTTACTGAAGAGAAAATACATGAAAGTAGCAAAATATATGAAAAAATAAAAGAGTGACTTATCATAAAGCTAGACTAATTAAAACACTGTACTGGCTTAAAAATGGACCAAGAGACTCATAAAACAGAATAGAGATTAATAAACAGACCCATGTCCAGAGCAGGAGGAAAGAGGAGGACACACTTCACTTGTGAGGAGAAATATTAAACATTCAAAAATTGCTGCTGTAGAAATAATTATTCAGGGCGCCTGGGTGGCTCAGTTGGTTAAGCAACTGCCTTTGCCTCAGGTCATGATCCTGGAGTCCCGCATCCGGCTCCCTGCTCAGCAGGAAGTCTGCTTCTCCCTCTGACCCTCCCCCTTCTCATGTGCTCTCTCTCTCTCATTCTCTCTCTCTCAAATAAACAAATAAAATCTTTAAAAAAAAAAAAAGAAAGAATTATTCACTTGGAAAAAGTAAAGTTAGAGAGCTTTATGCTTCATACCATATTTTAAAGTAAGTTTGGGATCAATTACCTAAACATAAAAAGTAAAACTATAAATGTTTTGGAAATACACAGGAAGATAATTTCAGAATTGTGGGGCAAGAACAATCTTTTAAAGTAAGAAACCCTAGACACCACATAAGAAAACAAGAACAGAGTTTGCAAGATAAAAAGCTAACAAGTCTATATTTTTCTAAAAAGACACTTCATTAAAACTAAAAAGGCAAAGACAAACAACAGACTAGAATAAAATATTAGCCATTTAAAGCAGAAAATAATTACTATATGAAGAAATCCCACATACCAAGGAACCAATCTTATAGAAAATAGACAAAACAAATGAAGAAGCAATTCACAAAAGAAATTCAAATGAGTAATAAAGTCCTGCTATTTGTTTTCTTTATGTCTCATGTATTCTCTGTTCCCCTTTCCTTTTCTTTTTTTTTCTGCCTTCTTTTGGATAATTGGGTATTTTGCATGACTCCATTTTATTTCCTTTGTTGGCTTATTAGCCAACTCTTCATTCTTCTTTATTTTAGTGGTTGCTTTAGAGTTTATAGTATACATTTTAGCATATAGCACTTTGCCTTCAAGTAACAGACCTCTTCACATATCTTTTAAGAGCTTACATTGTATACCTCCCCCCCACCTTTAAACTATTTTCTTCATACATATGTTAAAAATCCCACAAAATGCTCATGTGTTTTTCTTCATATTTCCTGTCCTATATGTGCACTGAGCTTCTCAGAGATCTCTGGGTTTATAGTTTTGTATTTTAAAGATTTTATTTATTTGACAGAGAGAGACACAGTGAGAGAGGGAACACAAGCAGGGGGAGTGGGAGAGGAAGAAGCAGGCTTCCCACTGAGCAGGGAGCCCGATGCGGGGCTCGATCCAGGACCCTGGCATCATGACCTGAGCCGAAGGCGGACACTTAACGACTGAGCCACCCAGGTGCCCCGGGTTTATAGTTTTTATCTAATTTTCAAGATAAAATTGGCTATTATTTTTTTTGAATTGAGATTCAACTGACATATAACATTATATATTTTTTATAAATATTTATTTATTTATTTCAGAGAGAGAAGTGAGTGAGAGAGAGAGAGAGAGGACAGAGAGGTCACAAGGGTGGGGGGAGGTGCAGAGGGAAAGAGAAACCCAAGCAGACTCCACATTGAGCACAGAGCCTAACTCAGGGCTCGATCTCATGACCCATGAAATCATGACCTGAGCCCAAACCAAGAGTCATACACTTAACCAACTGTGCTACCCAGGCACCCCAACATGTATTAGTTTCAGATGTACAACATAATGACTTGATACAAAATGATCGTCACAATAAGTCTCTTTAACGTACATCCCCACATCTTGTCACAAAATATTTTTTCTTGTGATAAGAACTTTTAAGATCTACTTTCTTATTTTTTAATATTTTTTCTGTTCATCCTGACTCCTTTAGGGATCCCCATTCCACACAGAGGCTTCTTGAAAATCTCCCCTATAGCTCACTAATGCTCCTTTCATTTTTCACAAATTTTTTTTCTCCATCTTCTACATTTTGATAAAATCTATATTGCAATGTCTTGAGTTCACTAATCTTCCCTTCTCTCTTACTTTTTTAAAAATTTATTTATTTGGGGGGGCGGCCTTAAGCAGACTCTCCACTGAGCATGAAGCCCAGAGCAGGGTTCATTCCCACAACCCTGAGATAATGACCTGAGCAGAAACCAAGTGTCAGATGCTTAACTGACTGAGGCACACAGGCACCCCTCTTCTCTCTTATTGAATCTGCCATCAATCCCAACCAATGAATCTTTTCTCTCTTATATTGAATTTTTCATCACTCAGAGTTCAAACAGGTATTTTTTTATACCTTCCTGTCTCTAGTTAACTTTTTGAACATCTGGAATACAGTTATAACTGTTTTAATGTCCATGTTGCTCTTTCTAACATGTGGGTAAGTTTTATATCAGTTTAAATTGGTTTCCTTGTCTCCTCATTTCAGGTTGTATTTTCTTGTTTCTTGGCATGCCTAGTAATTTCTGACTGGATGCCAGACATTGTGATTATTACCTTGTTGGTGCTGGATGTTTCTGTACTCCTATGAACATTCTTGGACTTTATCCTAGGACACAATTAAATTAGTTGGAAATGGTTTGATTCCTTTGGATCTTGCTTTTAAGATTTGTCACAGCGCTCGCTTCAGCAGTACATATATTAAGATTTGTCACAAAGGGCTGTAGTGACATGTACTCTGGGGTTAATTATTCCCCATTACTGAGGCAAGATTCTTCTAAAAGTATTCTACTCCACTGCCCAAGCAAATCATGAGGTTTTCCAGTCTGGATGGTAGGGAAGCCCTGCTTTTTTGCCTGTACTGTGCCCTCCAATCCACTCAGATGATTCTTTCCTGACCTCAGGTAGTTTCCTCATATGGAAAAGCTGGTCAATATCAGCTGAATACTCACAGGGGATCCTCTACAGACCTCCAGAACTCTCTGTCTGTGGAAGTCTCCCCTCTCTGGTACTTTGTCCTGTGAACTCTAGCCTCCTTTAATTCCCCAGACCTTCACCTTCTTCTGCTGAACTCGGTGAGTGTGCCAAGCTCCTCCCATGTTTCCCCTACCTGTGCTGCAGACTGGAAACTGTCTCACAGTTGGAGGCTGGGGACAATCTCAGGACTTACTATTATTGGTAGAGGATCAAGGTAGAAGGAATATAGAGTAGAATCAGGCAAGATTTATTGCTATCCACTAAGCAGAGATCCTGGCATTCAATGCTTAGCTGGAGGAGTTAAGAGAAGCTCAGTTTGTTCGGTTTGCTAACATATGAGTCCAAAGGTGGGCTACTCTAAATGAAGTTGAAATGCCAGAGTTCCTTGGTATACCATAAGAGGAAGAGATCTAAAGGCTTAGGGAGACTGGAATAAGAATGCATTGATCCTGTAAGACTTGCTCATCTGCCCTGGAGGATCCAGGGAACACACTTTTCACCACAACTATAAGAAATCTGTGAGAGGAACTCTAACATCCTTGAAGAGCTTGTGGTAACTCTTCTCTGCAGGTCAGAAATTAGAGTGGGAATGTCTATGCCACCATCAAACTAGGTTCCCTAAATGCAATAAGGATTATGGGATTCCAGGGTGGCAGGGACCAAGTAACAGCACTTAGTCACCAAAGACCATGTAGGTATGGTTACTGAGTGGACAGTGGGGCCAAAGTAGTACTCAGAAGAGTCTGACTCATAGAGGTGCTCAGTGTTGGCTTCTAGAGGTTCTATTTCTTTGATTAAACCTTCACTGATACACATTCCCATCTTGGTTGATAAAATTTTGCAATAAAAGTAAACCAAAAAGCCAGACTCCTCAAATAAAAGTAAACCAAAAACCAGATTCCTCAAACAGTATAATATAAAATACAAACAGTACTTCATTCAAATTTTTTTTAAAAATTATACTACCTGCGATTATGTATGAGACTAGTTCCATTATTGATAAATAAGCAATCACCAGTTGTTCCATTGAATCTTTCAAAAATTATTTAAATCAGGGCGCCTGGGTGGTTCAGATGGTTAAACGTCTGCCTTCGGCTCAGGTCATGATCCCAGCGTCCTGGGATCGAGTCCCGCATCGGGCTCCCTGCTCCTTGGGAGCCTGCTTCTCCCTCTGCCTCTCTCTCTCTGTCTTTCATGAATAAATAAAATAAAATTTAAAAAAATTATTTAAATCAGAGCTATATAATCTGATTCCTAATTGTAATCCAGCATAATGTAGAACATTTTATGGTTTAATGTAAGGAAGACAATTATCTCAATCACAGGAGACACTTCTCAAACTATTACAAAAAACAGAAGGGGAAGAAAAGCTTCCAAAGTCATTCTGAGGCCAGCATTACCCAGACACCAAACCAGACAAAGACACTACAAAAAAAGAACACTACAGGCCAATATCTCTGGTGAACATAAATACAAATATCCTCAACAAATAAATAGAGCAAACAGAAGCCAACAATATATTAAAAAATTATTTATCATAAAAAGGTGAGATTTATTCCAGGAATGCAAAGGTGGTTCAATATCCACAAATCAATCAATGTGATACATCACATTAACAAGAGAAAGGATAAAAACCATATGGTTATCTCAATAGATGCAGAAAAAGCATTTGAAAAAGTACAACATCCATTCACGTTAAAAACTCTCAACAAAGTAGGTTTAGAGGGAACATACCTCAACATAATAAAGGCCCTATATGAAAAACCAACAGCTAACATCGTACCCAATTGTGAAAAACTAAGGACAAGACAAGGATGTCCACTCTCACCACTTTTATTCAGCATGGTACTAGAAGTCCTACCTGCAGCAATCAGACAAGAAAAAGAAATAAATGGCATCTAAATTAGTAAGGAAGAAGTAAAACTTCCACTATTTGCAGATGACATGATACTATATATAGAAAACCCTAAAGACTCCACCAAAAAACTATTAGAAGTGATAAATGAATTCAGTGAAGTTGTAGAATACAAATTCAATATACAGAAGTATGTTGCATTTCTATATAGCAATAATGAAGTAGCAGAAAGAGAAATTAAGAAAACAAGCCCATTTACAACTGCATCAAAAATAATAAAATACCATAACCAAGGAGGTGAAAGACTTCTACTCTGAAAACTATAAAACACTGATGAAAGAAATTGAAGATGACCCAAATGGGAAGTTATTCCATGCTCATGGACTGGAAAAACCAATATTGTCAAAATGTCCATACTACCCAAAGCAATCTACAGATTTGATGCAATCTCTATCAGAATACCAACAACATTTTCACAGACCTACAACAAATAATCCTATAATTTGTGTAGAACCGCAAAAGACTCCAAATAGCCAAAGGAACCCTGAGAAAGAAGAACAAAGCTGAGGTATCCCAATCCCAGATTTCAAGATATGCTACACAGCTGTAGTAATCAAAAGTAAAGTATGGTATGGCATAAAAATAGACACACAGATCAATGGAACAGAATAGAGAGCCCAGAAATAAACCCATGATTATATGGCCAATTAATCTGTGACGAAGGAGGTAAGAACATACAATGGGGAAAAGACAGTCTCTTCAACAAATAATGCTGGGAAAACTGCACAGCTACATACAAAGGAATGAAACTGGACTACTTTCTTATCCATACACAAAAATAATCTCAAAAAGGATTAAAGACCTAACTATGAGACCTGAAACCATAAAACTCCTTGAAGAAATCATAGTAATTTCTTTGCCATCAGCCACAGAAACATTTTTCTAGATATGTGTCCTCAGGCCATGGAAACAAAAGCAAAATTGTCTAATTTTTATTGGGACTACATCAAAATCAAAAGCTTTTGCATACTGAAGGAAATCATCAACAAAATGACAAGGCAACCTACTGAATGGGAGAAGATATTTGCAAATGATATATCCGATAAGGGTTAATATTCAATACATACAATTCCATAAAACCAAATAATCTGATTTAAAAATAGGCAGAGGACCAGAGAATAGAATTTTTCCGAAGAAGATATAGAGATGACCAACAGACATGTGAAAAGATGCTCAACATCACTAATCATCAGGGAAATGCAAACCAAAATCACAATGAGATATCACCTTACACCCATCAGAATGGCTAGAATCGAAAAGACAAGAGATAACAAGTGTTGGGTAGGATGTAGAGAAAAAGGAACCCTTGTGCACTGCTGGTAGGAATGTAAACTGGTGCAACCACTGTGGAAAACAGTATGCATGTTCCTTAAAAAATTAAAAGTAGAATTACCATATGATCCAGTAATTCCTCTACTGGGTATTTACCAAAAGGAAAAGACATATGCATCCCAATGTTTACTGAAGCATTATTTACAATAGCCAAGCTATGGAAGCTACCCAAGTGTCCATCCACAGATGAATGGATAAAGAAAAAGTTGTTTTAATGAACAAAGGACTATTACTCGGCCACGAAAAAGGCTGAGATCTTGCCATATGCAACAACATGGATGGAGCATATAATGCTAAGTGAAGTAAGTCGGACTGAGAAAGACAAATGCCATATGATTTCACTCATATGTGGAATTTAAGAAACAAAACAAATGAGCAAACAAAGGGGAAAAAGAGACCAGAAAAACAAGACAAATATAGAGAACTGGTGGTTAGCGGGGGTAGGAGGTGGCTGAAATAGGTAAATGGGGACTAAGACTACACTTACCATGATGAGCACTGAATAATGTACACAACTATTGTACATCACTCTATTGTACATCTGAAACTATGATATAACAGTTATAAACTAATATAACAACATAACCTGAAACTATATAACTAATACAAGTATAGATTAATTACACTTCAATAAGAAAAGAAAAAAAGAACCACAGTTATGCAAAAATACATATTCTCTACTGAAATAACTATCACCACTTTCCAGCATTATGAAAGCTCTTATAAAATAGCAGGGCAAAAAAGTCACAGTGTTTTTCTCCTCCTTCTCCCTCTGGCATCACATTCACCAGTCTGGAAGGGGCAATCTCCCTCCCCGTCCTCTCAGACATCATGCTGCCCCCTCTCCCCTGCTTTTTCCTAACAGAGGCTCCCCTCCAACATATCAGTCACTCTGGGCAAAATGTATACCCTTCCTCATCCCGTTCTGTCTTATAAGATCGGACTGATGAAAAGAAAGGAGATGTAGCAGAGACTAGGACAGGGCCCCATGCACCAGGCCTCCAGAGGAAAGATACTGTCAACAGGCCAGTGACAGCACCAAAAACCTGCCTTCAGCACGCCCACGCATGGCTGTCCTCACCCACCAGCCCCCCGCAGGGCGTCAGGCATGGCCATGCAGGTCCTGGATCAGCAGGGCCCAACACTGCCTCTTTCAACCACCCCAAGGGGCAGACACTTTCCTTCAGAGAGAGCAACTCACTCTGGCAGGGGAGGGGTCCTTCATGGGGACAGGAGGCTGCGGTGAGTCCCCTGGAAATGAACCAGAATAGTCACAGTGATTCCTTCAGTTTTCTACATCCAGGAGGAAGGAAACACTAACACTGATGTAGAGGAGAGAAGCAGGAGCCTGGGATAAAAGAATTATTTCAGCCAAGACTTCAAGCCATCCTAGCTGAGTCTAGAGAGCGAGTTTTTACTAACAAATCAAAAGGCCGTATTGTCACAACTGATACGTTATTGAACACTACATCTGAAACTAATGATGTATTCTATGTTGGCTAACTGAATTCAAATAAAGAAAAAAGACTGTATTGTCCTGGTCAACACAAAAGAATGCTCTTATGGTAGAGACGAACAACTGTCTACGAAAATTCCTGCCCACCTCTTCATAGTATGGAGCTGCCCCTGGGAAGTGCCTGTCCAGGAAGGGACTAACTTTTCCAGCTTCCTTCCCAGCCCAGCAGGGCCACATGACAGGCTCTCCCCAATGGTTTGACATGTGAGTGATGAGGGTCACCTTTAGACGCATCCCCATTGCCTTTCCCCTTCCATTGAAATACAATGGACTCCACAGGCCTGGGGAACTGTAGAGCCCCTTCTATAAGGAAGCAACCAGAGTCTCTGGACCTCCTATGATGGGGAGTGGCCCATTGCCTGGAGTGCCCACTCTAGAAGAATCATGTCCTTTGGCTGCGCTTTCGGGTTCTTACCTCATGTGTTAAGCCACTGAAAGTCTGGGGTTTATTACAGCACCCTAGTGTTATCCTAACCCATCCCCTTACCTCCCTAAGTAAGGAGAGTGGTCAGCCAAGTTTGGGAACCCCTTCTCTTCTACCTGGGGCTTGGGCAGAAATAAATCAATGGGAGAAAATGCTCGCCACTGCCCAGAGAGTAGTTGGTCCCACACCGATGGACGGGGACTAGGGAGCAGACACTCCGAACGTTCTGCTATAGCAGCTCCAGCCGGTGCTTTATCCTTCTTTCTAGGGTGAGGCCCTGACACCCCATCCTACTGCTCTGGCTTCCCCCAGGACACACCTGAGCCAAGTCCACAAGGAGTCCTGACTCCTTGTCAGCTAGAAGCTGCACAGCCTCCTTCACAGTAAAATGCCCAGCGCTGCAAGAATGTCCATCCTGGGACCAGGACTGGGGGTGGGCATGAAGAGTGGCTGGGTGATCACCGACGCCATTCCTCTCATCTTTTCACTACACACCCAAAGGAGTTGTGGCTTTTCCTTGTTCGGCAGCCAGCATCAGAGGCCTTCCTTGGCCTATACCATGAGGGCCGGTGAGGAGGAATGGAACAGGCTGGCCCCATGTCCCCAAAGGGAACCCAAAAGCACAGCCAAAGGACATCGGGCGCCACAGCTGGCGTGTCCACCACTATTTTCCTCTGCACAAAGGAGTCAGCTTCTTGACACACTAGTTGTGATTTACTTTAAAATACTCCAGCGGGAGGCTTGGATCAAACAAGACAGGCCAATGCTGATATTTGCAGAAGACAGATGGAGGGTCTATGGGGATTCATTATACTAGCGTCTCTCTTGACTTCTGTGTGTGTTTGAAACTTTCTACATAAAAAAAACATTATTTTTTTTTTTTTGCAAGGAAATTTCTCGACAAGTCGTAGGAGAAGAGTCTCACTGAATTAATGCCACTCTCTTCCCGATGCCTCCTCAGGATGCTGTGGTTACTCTCATGAGGAGGAGGTGTTTACAACAGGCAGATTTGTGGGATTTTTCTACTCCCATTAATATTTAGTACATGTCATTATCTCCAAACCTAATCACTTAAAGAAGAGATTTTAAATAATTGATGCCTACAAAAGAGAAGAAAAGCCGCACCATGTTTTTTTTTCATTATCCATCAAAACCCGGAAAACCTCTTCGTCTGGCCCTGACATGGACACATAAATATATTAATGCACAAACTGAGAAAAACATGCCTACAAATCAATAGACATGAATCTGCTCAGGCTACTTTCCTGATGGGAAAACTATCCTTTCCTTTCCACCTCCCATGTGGCTTGCTCCTCCCTGGCACAGGGCCACGGCAATGGGAGAAGGGGTTCCAGCAGCAGCCCTGTGCTCTTCTATTCAAATAAACATCCTCCTCTGAAACTCCGACTTTCAATCCCCAAAACACACACGCAGCTAACCTTTCTTGCACTCTGATGCAGTCGGTGCTGCTTGTGCGCTCGTGTTTACACGCCTAGCGCCTATACTTACTAAAATGTCTTTGTCCCCAGCACGTCCACAGAGGATGGCACCCAAACAGAACAAAGGAAGAAGACGCTACATGAGCATCTCTGACGGGCACCTGACGGGCACTCTCCGAAGTGGAGAAGGTAGGATACGCAGTGGTTGTTACCTATGAGCCCCTCTGCACTGGGAGGTTCCACTCCTATAAAGGTCTGTGTCCCGCTTTCTGCAAAGAAGCCAGAATTCTCTCTGCCGGCACCTTTAAAGCACTCACACCCCCGCAGGGAGGACCCTGCTCCCAGGCGGCCGTGGGGACAGGTGCAGACTTACCACAAGGGAGAGAGGCCTCTTCCAGGAGACCACACCGATGAGTCCCGAAAGCAGCACCTGCAAGGACAAACGGTGTGGGAAGGTAAGACTCTTCGGAAACCTTTAATGGACAATCAACATGGTCCTGTCATCTCACCTTGAAAAGGGACTACTTCTAGAATCTGGCCCACATGCATGCGCTGGGGGGTGGGGGGGACAAACAATGAGGCTCGTTGTCTGCCCAGACGCTCACAGCCTGCAGCACTATGGGCAGCACGCAGGCCTCTGAGACCACCAGGAGCTCCTGAGAGGTCACTTATGCTCTGCATGCATGGGCCCAGAACAGATGCACCTGCTGAAAGAGCCTCCACCGGGCACTCCCTCCACTCTGGTCCCGTGAGTTATTTGGCTGTGTGACTTAAAATTATCACAGGGAGGACTGCAAACACTACTTTGGGGAAAAGCGGAGCTCCCCCCCTTGCAGGTCACCTGGCCACCTGCCTTCTGCGCATGGGTGCTGGGCATGGCCAACCTGGCAGGTCCCCCTCTCTCCTTTCCCACACTTGGTCCCCCAAACAGCTTCCCATGTCACCAGGAGGCGGTGCCACCAGATGAGGCCCCCAGCTTCCCGCACACTGACACTGAGCTGCCGGCTCCTTTCCCAGGCCGGCCCCTGGCCTCCGCGGCCCCAGGTCCCACTGAGCGTGGCCCCTCCAGGTCCTCTTCTAGCAGCCACACCCCCTCCCCCGGCTCTTCCCTGTTGCCCTAACCCCATGAGCACCCTTGTGTCTTCTGTCTCAGGAGAACCACCCCTCAGCTCCTGGCCCACAATCCCTGAGGCCACGGATCCAGACATTCCCAGTCTCCTTGGGTCCAGGCAGGGCCGACAGGTCAGGGAGACACAGCTGCTCCCTCCCCACTACAATCTGGCTTCGGCCCTCAGCACTCGCGCGCACACACACTTCCCAAGGTCACCGGAGGGGTCGCTGAGTGCAACACACAAGTGCAGTGATCAGCTTGAAGACCTGAGGTTAACCACATCCGCCTGTGGGAGGCCCCCTCTCCACTCGGCTCTGCGTCACTCCCCAGACGTCCTCCCACCTCTCCCTTTCCTTCCCGCGCCCCAGGACCTCTCCTCAGACCTTTGGCTCCTCCACCCAGTGGCTCCACTGGAGATCCATCTATCATCCGGGGTCCTCTAACACACGCTGATTCACGCGGTCCACTGGGCACCGCTCCCGGGGTCACTCTCCACCTCAACCTGTCCCAAAATGCACCTGCGGTCTCTACCTCCCCAACCCCGTCTCTCTCTGCTTCCTATAATGGCACCCCTCCTCCCGGTCACTCAAATCCAGATCCGAGATGGTCCCGTCTCTCTCACCCCCGGCATCCAACCAGACACAGAGAGGAGGAGGCTGCAGCTGCCCTTCCACCAGGGCAATATTCTGGGAGGCCCCACTATAATAAGTAAGGTCTTTTCGTACGAGGTCTGCTGTAAAGATAAATCACCCCAACTTTCTGCTGTGCGCACGGGCCAGGCTGTCAGGTCCTGGGCTGGAGGGCTTTGGTTCATTTCCCCCGGGATTCCAAAAGGACTTGCCCAGGCCTGGGAAGAGAGTATCCTACTGAACAGACTACTAAGCCCCCCCTGGCCACAGACTCCAGTTAACCCTCAAACACCTGTGCAGACTTAGACCCAATAGTCTCTATCAACCCCTACATCATGTTAGTCTCAGGTGGATTTCCAAACACACGTGGACCAGAGGTTCATATAAAAAACTTCTGAACCTCATTCTCTCTCTCTCACACACACACACACACACACACACACACACACACACACACACACACACAC
>NW_027397109.1:7774566-7830121 GCF_003265705.2 Callorhinus ursinus | reverse complement strand
CACACACACACACACACACACACACACACACACACACACACACACACTAAACCAACAAAATGAACCACAGAGAGCTCCACAGGGCTCTGCTCCCAAGCATGTCACATATATATTCTTTCTTCATCTTGCAAACGCAGTCAATATCAACAAAGAGTATTTACGAACACTTTCCCATCTCCCAAATCTCTCTTCATGACGCCACCCAGCTGCAACCTGTATGGAAATCCTTGACTACTGTTCTCCTGTGTCTCTCTGCGCCCCAGTCCCTCATTCTTCGTCCACAGTGTCCATAACCTCTCTCTTCCCTTCTGTACCCAACCCACGGTCCCTCTTGTCATCCCTCCTCCCACAGTGGCACCCCTCCTCCTGATCACTCAAATCCAAATCCTGGAGATGGCCCCAGCCCAGCTGGCTCTGACCCTGCCATCTCCTTAGGATATGACTTCCAAAGAGTGCCCTCTGTTTTCCCTTGACTCCTACACCAGTCTGACCCAGACGAAGCCTGGACAGAGGATGGGAAGGTACACCTCCTAGAATACATCCATTTATACCCTGCCTTCTACTTCCCACTTCTACCATAAAAAATTTTACCTATTCTTCAAGACATGGCCCAAGGCCTCCTCATTCAGGAAGGGCCTGTGAATTCATGAGTACATGGGGCCCCACTAAATCCCTAAACTACCACCAGACCTCTCGAGGCATGTTTAATGAGCTCAGAAAGAACTCCTTGATCTTTTCTTCCAAGCTGAAGTTTATAAAACTATCAAATGTCTACAGTGACCAAGTTGCTTGTAACAGAAATGTTACTGGAAACCCACAAACATCCAGAGAGCAGGCATTTAAAAACACAAACAAAGTTAGGTAATATCACTTAACTTAGACTACAGTAAAAATTCTTGACTTTCCTTGCCTCCATCCTACAGTTATTATTCCATGAATCCCCTCAAGTAATTTTACCTCCAACAAATATGGACAGTTTGCTTTACTGAAGAAAATGTTACATTTCTAAATATCATTAATAACTGTAATTGTGGATGGATCCAATTCCCCGACACAAAGGAAAAAAAAACCCATCAAACTCAGTGTGGCATGCAAATCCTAAAATAATCCCTGATGACCCATGGCCTTGTCTAAAGTCCTTCCCTTGATTATCAATATGATGGGTTATCACTCCTGTGATCCTACTCAGTGACACTTACAAAGATGTTGCCCAGGAACACTTTGCAGCCTTGTAAGACCCTGGCCAGTTGACTCAGCTAGGCCATGTCGACTCCTGACCTCAGAAAACTCTGAATGGTGTTGTGCTAAGCTATAAAGTCTGTGGTACTTGTGTCCACCCCCAAATCCTAATCTCCAGTGTGATGGTATTTGGAGGTAAGACCTTTAGGAGGTAATTAGGGTTAGATTAGGTTGTAAGGGTAGGGTCCTCATGATGAGATGGTGGCCTGACAGGATGAGAAAGATCTCTCTCCCTCTCTCTCTCTCCCCACATGTGCACACCATGGAAAGGCCACATGAGGACACAGTGAGGTTTTGACAGCCTGAAAGACAGGAAAGGGGTCCTCACCAGAAACCAACCCTGATCTCAAACTTCCGGCCTCCAGAACTATGAGAAAATAAATTCCTATCGGTCAAACCACTGAGTCTATGGTATTTCATTATGGCCACCCGAGCTTATTAGTACACTAATACTAATAATTAACAGTGGAATATTGTATGCTTGTCTTCAAATGTCAACTCTCTCCCCATGTCTCCCCAGAAGGAGACTTCCCTGCCCCTCGATCTAGAAAACCAGAACACCAGAAAACCAGAAGAGGCCTCCTCTGGTCCACTTGGCACCAGAGAAGAAAGGAGCATAGACTTGCTCAAAAATGACTGGGTCTTAGTTTGAACTATTTTTTTTTTTTTTTGCTCAATTCCAGCTACCGGTGAAAATTATGTTGCATGTTCTGCCACCTCAGTAATTCTGTAGGTTTATTTTGTACCACTTTGGTGAGGGACAGGGTCATGGAGCTAGTTAGCCGTGAAATTACTGCATCTTATGAAATCTTTGTCCCATTTAATTTGCCAATATCATTATTCAAAGTGCACAGTTTACACAAGAATATGAAGAAATTGAAGAGGGTCAGAGAAGAGTAACATGTAATTAAGTAGCTATGAAAGAAAAGCCAGAAAAGAATGTGAAAGTCATGATATTGCTCAGAAAGAGAGGCTTAACTTTTCGAGCACCTGCAAGTTGTTAAAAGAACACCAACCCACTTTTTTTTTCTCCACTTCCCGTCCAGCCTAAATAGAGGCAAGTGATAATATTAAAAATGAAGACAGAATTTCCTGCTGTTGAGGGTGATGAATGGGGATAATAGACTGCCAGGAAGTAATGGCATCTTTAGAGCCAAAGGCCTTCCTGTTTGATTGGTACTGGTGCCTGAACACAGGGGCCTGGAAGAAACTAGCTCTTTAAATCCTGTCCTCTAAGATCGAAAAGTCCTTTCATTGCCCCAATTCAAGAATTTTCTTCAGAGCTTCACTTCTGGTTCAAAGGCTAATGGTAATGCAACATTTTAGATGGGGAAGCCAGTCCTTCTAGAACACAAACTTGAAAGCCAATTCAATTATTTCACGAAACATATGGCAGATGTGCCTAATAGCTACCGTGGCATCAATTTACCACTAAGAAGCCAGGCCTCACAACTGTGTGCAGAAAGGAACTGTTGTTGCAAAAATGGAGCAAATAATATTCTGAGAAGCCCGGCATGAAGTAAGTCTGCAGAGCCCATCTCTCCAAGCTTTTCAGACTTTAAACCTGTGCTATGCAAAATTCTTCCTTCTGCTTCATGGAGTAGCTGAACCTCCGACTTTATCCGACTTATATTTTCTTTTCTTTCTGGGTGGTTTTCTGTGTCTGGTCTCCCGGGGGCCACATGGCAGGGCTGACTCCATTATGCAAACCCTCAGCCTTCTGTGTCCACCTCAGCTCCCTTCTGGGAAACATACATGCCTTCCCATCCACCCCCCCTCCATGGCTTCTGCCTCCTTCTCTCAGAACAACCCCTAACCCACCATTCTCTCTCCCAACCATTCACTCCCATCTGCAGTCCTGACTTTCTCCACTTCCTGCTGGAGACTACACCAATACATCAAACTCAAAATGTCCACAAGGAAAGCAAGCCACCCTCCTTCTCAACCTACTTCCTCCACGATAGAAAAGAATTCTGTAGCTTTCATTCTCTCATTGTATAGGAGCAAAACTAGACATTGATGGGAAACATAGCCCCATGAAAGAAAAAAGAAGAAAACAGTAAAATGTTTTAAGATATTCCAAATAACCCACGAGTCAAAAGAAAATCCAAGTAAAATACAACACAGTCTGTTCTGCAGTGAATGTTTTTTTGATGCAAATTACTATATGCTTGGTACCAAACTCATTCGTCCTGGCTCTGCCCTGTGCGATGCAGCCTTCCACCAGGGCTGTTTACTCTGAAGTTTACTCAAAATCAGCAAATGGACTTTGTTATTTAATGAGTTAATAAAGCAGCATATGTATTATTATAACACATTTCTAACATATTTTGATTTTAAATGATTTCAAACCAATTGGTTTCCTCTGTAATCCTAACTATTTCATTCTACGAATTCAAAAGCTTTATTCTGAGATGGACTCCCCAGACTTCCCTAGACGGCTATGAACCGTTGACGTAGACGTTCCTTTAGTGCAGATATTTTAGTGGTCAACTCCAATTTTTTTGTTTATCTGGAAATGTCTTACTTCACCTTCATGCTTGAAAAGTAGTTTTGCTGGGTACACGGTTCTAAGTTGATGGTTTCTCCTCTCAACAGGCTTAAAATACTATGCCACCATCATCTGGCTCCTGCTGTTGCCATCAGGAAGTTGGCTGTCCTTTTAACTGCTGTTCCTTGAGGCAGGAAGCTGTCCTTATTTCTTCACTTTTTTAAAGACCTTTTTTTTTTTTTTATTTCAGAGAGAGAGCGAGCAAGAGAGAGAGAATGAGCACGGGGAGAGGGAGAAGCAGGCTCCCCACTGAGGGAGCCCAACACGGGGCTCGGCTCGATCCCAGGACCCTGGGATCATGACCTGAACCAAAGACAGATGCTTAACGGACTGAGCCACCCAGGTGTCCCTGTCCTCACTCTTTAAAGACTTTTAAGACAGTCTCCTTGCCTTTAGTGTTCTGAGGTTTTTGCATGATATGTCTTAAGTGTGGATTTCTCTTTATTTATCCTTTTTGGCATGTACTGTGCTTCTGACATGATGAATTTATATTTTTCATTAGTTCTGGAAATTGTATACCCGATATCTTTTCAAATATTGCCTGACATTCTCTCCGTCAGGGACTCCAGCAGCCGCATGCTGACCCTTCATATTCTATCCTCCGAATCTCTTAGTTCTGCTTTTACATATTCCATACCCATGTCATTCAGTATTTCATTCTTGAAAAACTTCCTTAGGTTTACCTTCCAGGTGACTAATTTTCCCTGAACTACATTTAACCAGCTGTTGAACACTTGCATTTGTTTACAGAATTTAAATGGTTATATTTTATGTATTTACAAGTTCTGCTTTTATCTTTTCCCAAATATGACGATTTGTTTTAGATAATTTCTTGTTGCATGTTCATCTGTACAACCACTTAAAATATTTCATATGCAGATGTTCTCGAGTCCAAGATGTGTAGTGAAAGTTAGGTATCTGAGTCTGTCGCTTGTTGTTTCTGTTGACTCTTGCTTATTGCAGTGCACCTTCTGTTTTCTTTTTTTCTTTTTTTAAGATTTTATTTATTTATTTGACAGAGAAAGAGATAGGAAGAGCAGGAACACAAGCAGGGGGAGTGGGAGAGGGAGAAGAAGGCCTCCCGCGCGGCAGGGAGCCTGATGTGGGGCTAAATCCCAGGACCCTGGGATCATGACCTGAGCTGAAGGCAGAAACTTAATGACTGAGCCACCCAGGCACCCCTTGCAGTGCACTTTCTTTGATGTTTGTAGGCTTGGAAGTCTTCTGTTGTGAACACATTGCTTGCTCTTTCTTAATCGGTGAGGTTCTATGGAACCAGAATGGAGAAATTTTACCCAAGACAGGTATACTTCTGCCAATAACCAGGAAGCACCCAAGATCTAGAAATGCTGTGATCTCCAAGGGGCTCAGGTCATGGCTCAACATAGAAATCTCAGTCTGAGCCATCTCCACCCCACCTCACTGCACAGTGGACATTCATGCCCAGGGCACCTACCTGCTCCAGCCACGTACTGCTCTGACCCTGCTCCCTGCCTCTCAGACTCCAGCCACCTGCCACTCTGGCCTTGGATCATTGTGTGGTGCTTGTTTGGGGGTGGGGTGGTGGACCCCAGAGACCTGCAATGCCTCTAGGTGCATGTCCTTTGTTTAGGATCAGGGTGCCAGCAGATTCAATATCTGGTGAGGGCTCACTTCCTGGTTCACAGACGGTCACCTTCTTATATGCCCTCACATGGTGGAAGGGGCAAGAGAGCTCTCTGGAGTCTCTCTTATAAGGGCAATAATCCCATTCATGAGGGTTCCACTCTTGTGACCTAATCACCTGGCTCCTAATCACTGATTCCCCCTCCAAATACCATCACACTGGGGATAAGGATTTGACACGTGAATTTTAGGGAGACATAAACATTCAGTCTATAACAACCAGGATATCACAGATGATTTTCTAGGAAAATATAAGTTACTACAATTAAGTCCCTCTAAAATCAAAGAACTAAATGTACCTATAAACACCAAGAAATTGGGAAAGTGGTCAAACAGCCACAGGCAAATTCTTCAAAAGCTTCAAAGTATAGAGATTTCCAACACAATTTAATTTTTTTCTGAGCACAGAGGGGAAAAAAACAAGGAAAGTTTCCAAATTCTTTTTACAAAGGTCAGCATAACAGTTACAACCCTGTAAAATATCACAAGAAAACAGACCAATTTTACTTATAAACAGAGGTATACAATTTTTAAATAAAATGTTAGAAAACAGACTTCAGCAGTACATTTAGAAGAATAAAGAGCAAGGCAGGAGGTTCATGTCAGGAATGAAAAAATGGCTAAGAAGAAACACAGTAATAAAATTAATCATATTAATAGGACAAAAATGAAAAATATCATTCAGAAGATGTATAAAAGACATTTGATAAAATTCAATCACTATTCTTTATGAAAAAAAAAATCTTAGTTTAATAGGACAAAATAAAGATGCCCCAAATTGACACCTATATTTAAAATTAATCTGAAAATACCAGTGTGGTGTGCAGAATTATGCAATGATCCCCAGTAACTCCACCCCTCGGTGTACACCTCCTATAAAATCCCCTCTTCTTGAGTGCAGGTGGGATTGTGAATATGATGGATTTCAGTCCTGTGGTGAGGTTACACTATATGACATAGGTAAAAGGATTTTGCAGTACACTCAGGTCCCAAATAAGTTTGGTTTTGAGTACATCAAAAGGAAGATGCTCCTGGGTGGGCCTGACCTCATCAGGCAAACCCTTTGGGTCTGGGCCCTTTGTAAAGTCAAAGATTTGAAGCACCAGGGAGATTCTGCTGCTGCCTGAAGAAGTAGGCTGCTGTGTCCTGAGAGGGACTCTAACAGCTGGATCCTCTCCAGCTGACACCTGGCAAAAAAATAGGGACCTCAATCATACAACTGTAAAAATGAACGCTGCCAATAACCTGCAGGACTATGGAAATAGATCTTTCCCTCCTCAAGCGTCTGGATGAAAATGCATTTGGCCTCACTTTGACTTCAGCCTTCAGACCTTGAGCAGAAATCCCAAGTGTTCCAGACTCCGGACCCATGGAAACTGTGACATCATACTTCTGTGCTGTTTTAAGCCACTGTGCTTGTGGTAATTTGTTATAGAGCAACAGAAAACTAATACAGCTGGCTAATAAAACAAGAAGAATGAAAAGTTATAAATTTGGAAAGAGGGGGCAAAATGATTACTACTTGAAAATGATACACTTATCTAACTAGAACACTGAAGGAAACTGACCAACAAGAATAAGAAACCAATTACAAGGATTAGGTAAATCAAATGGTTAGAAAATTAGTATATTTAAAAATTATGATACTAGTTATATTTAGTGAGCACTGACTGTATGACATATACCCACTAAAGTTTTATACTTTAACTCTTTGAATCTTGACAACTGTAAAAGGCTCGTGTGATTTTTGCACCCCACTGCACAAATGAGAAAATTAAAGCACTCACCCACATTACAGTATTAGGATATAAGCTCATAAACTATGAAAAAAAATAGCTCTCCTATATGCATGCAAGCAAAGACTGGTTAGAAAAAGAGTGAAATTAAATATTCCATTTATAAAAATTCCATTTATAACAAAAAGGCAGAATGACTTAGAACATACAGACCAATGTAAAATGAGCAAGAACAGTATCAAGAAAATCTTAAACATCTACTGAGAACATAAAAGTCCTCATATTAGAGGCTTAAAAGAAGGACCAAAGAATGCATGAAATTCCATGAAATTCTAATTAAAATACTATTAAGGGAAAAACAAAATCAATTCAATAAAAAGCACTGAGACAACAGGTTAGCCACTTGGAAAGAAGGAAAACTTATTTTCTACCTTACTCTTTAGGCCAAAATAAATTCCAGAGTAATCAAGGAGTCAATCATAAATTAAAACCTGATAGTCCTAGAGGAACATGGGAGCATTTTTTAAAACAATCTGGAAAGGAATTCAATGTTTGGAGGCAGGACACAAAATCAAGAGTCTAATAGAAAAGATTAATACATTTTAAATGTTTATGTTTAAAAAACAACACCTGTGGTTCAGTTACACTATAGGACAGAGGTGAAAGGGGTAAACTGGATCTTTGCTCCCAATCCCAGGGCCTCCCCATATTAGAAGTCCAAGTCCATGCTTCTGACGAGTAACATGGAAGCCACCCAAGAGAGTGTGTAGAGTACCCATCCTCACCCGATGTTGGGCCTGGCCATGGGACTTGCTTGGCCACACTGGATGGAGGTGGCCTCCATCCCCAAGACATCCAAGGCATCTCATGATGCCACCCAACATTGCATGTTGCCTGTCATCCTCTCTGCACCTGCTCCTGGACGCAAGAGGCACACAGCCCAGACAGCCACAGCCCCTTCAGCCTGGGCCCCAGAATGCACAGACGGCACAGCTCCAAACCCAACCAGGCCTTCAGCTCAAGGTGGGGCCAGCTCAGCTGACCTGCAAACCAGAGCAGAAAACAGACTGGGCTGCTGCCAACCACTGAGTTTCAGGGTGCTTCTTTATGCAGTCTTATCACGGCAAGAGCCAACAAACATATTTGTGGTTTAAAAAGAACACATAAAATGGAAGACCAATTCCAAAGGGGAAAAATACTTATAATATACACAACAGACAAAATGTGGATTGTCTTAATTTACATAGAGTTCACATCAATTAATAAGAAAAGGGAACCACTCAATGGAAAAAATGGCCAAGGATGTTCACATATTTAATGGATGGTAAACATATAAAGGGATGCTTCAACCTCCTTCAGTTTTTTAAAAGCAAACCAAAACAACACAACAAATATTTTGTATCAGGCTGCCAACTTTCTGGTGAAGTTTGATAAAACCCAGTAGTGGCAAGGACAGAGGAGAAAGAAGTTCCTCTTTAACACGATTGGTGTTGGCATACAATGATGTACCCCTCCTTGGGAGCAATTTCATAAACCTCTCAAAATACTAAGGGCACATACTTATACTGAATGATTTCACTACCAGGAACATAGCCTATGGAAACAGTATCAGAGGCATGCCAAGTCACTGATACAAGGATATTTACCGCGAACACCTGTAACAAGTGGCTAACAATAAAGGGCTAGTTAAATAAACTTTGATATTTACATTAACATGAATAGATGCATTATGAAAGTTGAGGTAGGTCTGTTTATGCCGATGTGGAACAATGTCAAACACAAACAACTGACAAACAAGACACAGCCCAGCATGCTGAGAATGATCCCTTTTGTGTATATAGAGATAAATAGATGGATGCTGGTACATACATAAATGTTTTTCCCCAGAAGGACACACAAGAAACTTACCAACGGGAAACCGGATGAGGGAGGAAGGGAAGGGACCCTTGCTATTAAATGTGTAACTTTCTGAAATACCAGCCTTTAATCTGTGCACGTATTATGGCATGAGTATTTTAAACTAAGCATACCACTGGAACTGGTAATTCCACTCCTAAAAATTCCAGGTATTAATCAAAGTGTTCTTTATAATCTTGCAAATGGGAAATGACCTGAGTGTTTAGCAAGAGAGAACTGCTTACATTTACTGGGTCTTTTCCAACTGCTGCCATTAAATCATGTTGTGTTAGAATATTTAGTACTGCATGGAAATGCTCATGCCACATAAAAGAAAAAAAAGAAAAGAAAAGAAAAGAAAAATGGTTTGGAGGGGGGATAATTTCCCTTGTATTAAGTAAATAAATACAAATGCCAACACACAAAATACAGAAAGAAACCTGCACCAAATCCCAAAGACAGCCATGGACCATCTCTGGAGAGTGGGACTTTCGCTTCCTCCTTGTACTTTTTTTTTTTTTAGATTTTATTTATTTGACACAGAGAGACAGCGAGAGAGGGAACACAAGCAGGGGGAGTAGCAGAGGGAGAAGCAGGCTCCCCACCAAGCAGGGAGCACAATGCGGGGCTCGATCCCAGGACCCCAGGATCATGACCTGAGCCGAAGGCAGATGCTTAACGACTGAGCCACCCAGGCTCCCGTCTCCTTGTACTTTTCAAGTTCCCATGTTTTATGGGTAATAGAGAAAACACCTGATTGAAACACAAGCTAACGACAGCTGGTTCTGCCTTCTAAGGGAGGTGGGTATACCCAAGCAAGGGAGACATAACTCCTTCTGATGCTCCCTTCCACTGGTGGGAGAGGTGGATGGGGCCATGCAAATTCCAAACTTGCACTGAAAGGCCCTTTGCATAACAGATGTCAAGGGTCTCTGCCTTATTACGGCCTGAGGACTGAGAACAGAGGCAGGAAACCAGAATCCCAAGCACTGTGATGAGGGTCCAGAAGGTGGAAAGGGGTCCAAGGTGTCTGTGGGGATGGCCCAGGCTGCCAGGAAAGGTGCCCGCCAGGTACCATGGGCAATTCCATGTAGGCTGCTATTCTTTAACGGATAATAATAAGAACTCAAGACATAAATGCAAGTTTCAAAGATGAATTCCAACTAGCACCCCAATGTGTGTAAGAGCCTCCTGCCCCTCTCTTCCCTCACCCAACATGGGGAAGAAACTATGAAATGGGCAGGTATACTGCCCATTTGGGAAAGAATATTATGTAAACCCATGTGCAAATCATTTTGAGTCTCTTCTTTTAGAAGTTTCCTCTTTGCACGACAATAAAAACAATGTATTTGTTGATACAGAACATTAATTCCATTAAAATCACATTATGTGTAATGAAAAGCTATCAGAGTATAATTATGCTAGCAAATTCATAGACCCACATCAACTTTAAAGTCCACTGGAATTACAATAGGAACTGAACTTGCCTGGTAGACAAATTGCCCCTTCATTTCCAAATGATGATGAATAAAGGCTCACCGTACTAATGTTATAAATGACACACTATGCAAACTCCAAAATCTAGGACTGTTCCTTAAAGATGCCTTTGCCTGGGTTTTCCCAGAGCCATCCTGTTCTCGGGGCCAAAGGTTATGCTCCTGAACTCTGAGTCTTCTGAGTTAATCTTGCCCCAAGGCACACTCCCTTCTCAGAATTCCTGCCCCTCTGAGCCAGTAAACTGGACCCTCCAGGGTGCCCTGAATTCCTACACATTCACAGTGACCCCTTGGAGTATCCTCTGCAGTTCAGACCGGGGCCAGATGCTCCCCCCCACCTTCCACTAGGTGCTCCTCCATCCTGGCACCAGCCCTGGTCTTCCTCAGCCATCCAGTCCAAACACAGACTTGGGTGCAGAGCGAGTCTTCAATCTGGAACTTAGTGAGGTGCCCGGAGGAGGCAGAGGGTTGGGAGAACAAGGGAGGCAGGGGGTAGGGGGACTTGATTCCTGCGAGAGGGTACCAGGAACACTTCTGCACTGCTGAGCATCCCATAGGAGTAAGGACCACTCCTGCTGATGGCCTTCCAGTTGCAGTGGCTTGCTCTGGGACACTGGGATTCCACCCTGGCCCGCCCCTCACTCATGGTCTATGACCACTCACAGGTTTAGATCCTACGAGGATCCCCAAAGAGAGGCTGGGGAACCTGGATGACTGTGCCATGCTGGCAGCATGCAAGGAATCTCCCCCAAGTGGCCCTGGATGGATGCAGTGGCCTCCCCCAAGAGCGGGCAGGAGGGGCCGGCACCCCTGCAACTAATGGCTGGACTCTATTCTCCAGTCCTGTTCCCCTTTCCTAATGATGGGTCCCTGCAGCCACCTCTCCCTAAAAGACCCCCTCCCCATCTCCTCATCCCTTCTCCTCCCCTCCACACATGATCTAGAAGAGTTCATAGAAGAGTTCATACCAGCTGCTGCTCCATCCTTCAGGGAGGGTCTAACCCCTTCTCTCAGCCTCTCCACCTTCCAGGTCCTTGTGTATACCCACAGGCCTCGTGGAAATCTGCTGGACGCCTCATCAGCAGGTCTGACTCAACAGTGCCAACTGTGCCATCATGCCTCCACCCCTGCTGGGATATTCTCTACCCCCATCTGACGCCTGCCATTGACACAGGTGCACCTGTCAGAAATCTGGTTACCCCACTTCCTTCCCTGATACCCCCTCATGCTCAAACCCCATCCAAAGCAGGGACCTCTCACCACCCAGCTCACAATGGATGTGGCCCCTTGCCCATCCCTCCACCCACACGTAGCCACCTGGCTGTCACCTCACCCCCTGAATAGTCCGATGATGGGTCTTCCTGCCCCCGCTCCTGACTGCCCCTCTAACCAACTCTCCAGGCTGCAGAATCATCATGTTATAGTGCAGACATGACCACGTCCCTCTCTCCTTCTGACATTCTTCCTTTCTTCTGCTTTCCAGGTAAGTTCCAAATCTTCAGGCTCAGGGAGTCCCTGCCCATCCAGCCAGCCTCATCCAGGCCCTTCCACCACAGTGAACCACTTGCACCTCCCCCCTTCCCACAGAGTTAATCACCAGAACGTGCAGCCCCCTCAGGAAAGAGCTAGGGGACCATGGCACTAGGACACCAGGGCCCACACTCCTACCCACGTGCCCTTCTTCCTGCCATGCAGCAAGTCCTGGAGACAGAGGGCACACCGTTTTCATGTGCACAGTCCCCACGCTGAGCCAGGGGCCTGGGTATAAGTGATGTTCCTGAAGGCTCTCGGTGTGTGGATGCTCAGCCTCCCAGGACCACCAGCCTCCTCACCTACACACCTGGCCACTTCTGCAGCCACACTGAGGTAGCAGAGCCCCAAGGGGCAGTGTTCTTACTTTTACCTTTTTTTAATAACAAAAGCAATGCAAATTTAATATATAAAAATATATAGGGCTTTCAGGAAAGCCCTACGAGCTAAAGGAAGAAAAGGAAACCATCTCTCTCTCACCACTTCTGTAACTTCTGCTATAGATTGGCCTCTATTGAATTCTATTTAACTAGATTTTTAAAAATTGGATCGTAACGTTGCCAATGATCTTCTCTCATTACCATGTAACGTATCATGATCACGACATCATACCCTGTAAGTATTCATTTGCATCACCTCAATGGCTGAGCGATAGTCCATTGTACGAAAATATCATTACTTATTTAAAGTCATCTCCCATTAGTCTATAAACACTTGAAATCACAAACATAAGTGAAATAGTTTTGAACAAGCTTATATAGATAAGAACACTTAATTTTTTCTGATATAAGTGATTCTTTCACATGATTTGAAAAGTCAAACTGTCCCCTAAAGAGGCTGCCACTTAAAATTGTTTTGCCGGTTTCTTCTAGTATCCACTTTCAAATTTCTCAGCATGATGCTCTGGCTGCCTTCCAGCGAGGAAAGTTGAGGCTTTTAACTTTCCCAGCAATCTACACACTCCCCACATGTAGCCAAATCCACACTCTCACCTGTGCCCAATTCCAATAGAGCAGCAGTCCGTTTGTCTGGTAATTTCAGTTTGTAGTGCAAACATCATGATGACACATAAGTAGTATCCATAACTGGACCACTAGAAGTACTATAATTACAGCGCTTCTTAAAAATCACATGACAGGGGCGCCTGGGTGGCTCAGTTGGTTGGGCGACTGCCTTCAGCTCAGGTCATGATCCTGGAGTCCCGGGATCAAGTCCCACATCGGGCTCCCTGCTCGGCAGGGAGTCTGCTTCTCCATCTGACCCTCTTCCCTCTCGTGCTCTCTATCTCTCATTCTCTCTCTCTCAAATAAATAAATAAAATCTTTAAAAAAAAATCACATGACAATATTTAATTGGGGCTAAAATTGTCTCCATTTTTCACTTCAGTCTTCTGTGCATCTTTCGCAAATTCATCCCCAGTCTTCTACAGACCTGACAGTCTCCTCTCACTCTGAGCGTATTAGGTGCTCCTTCCGCTTTGGTCTTCTTGGATGTGTCCCTCTTGCAATCCTTCCTCACCTGCTCCTCCTCACCCAGCTGTCCCCTTGACCTGGTACACAGCTCCCAGGGACCCCCCTTCATCTCTGTCCTGCGGGGGAGCCACTGTTTCCTTGATCCCATGTCTTTTTTTCCTCTCCTTTGTTTTAACAAGGTAAGTTTTACTCCACTTACACTGCATCAGGATCACTGAAATACTTGGATTTGTTTCTATCTTTTTTATTTTTTTAATTACTTACCTCACTTTTTCTATGCTTTTCACCTCCTCTCTTGCTTTTATTTTTTAATTGAAAAATTTTTATTACATTTTTCTCTCTCTACTAATTGAGAATTTAGAATCTGTTTCTTTTCCTTTTCCTTTTTTTTTTTTTTTTTTAGTGATTTCACCCTGAGATTGTACCACTCATATATATTTAACAAGGCCCAAAATTTAACAACAAATTAATGACCTCCTCCAGTTTCTGGAAGCCATGTTTTCTTCCAGATTATTGAAAATACCAATTTCCCAAAATTCCCACTTGGATGTTCCACTACAGGTCTTGAGTCATCTAGATGCTGTTCCCTTTTCCCTCTTCTGCAGTAATTCGGAGACCACATTTCTCATATTTATTAATAAGATGAAAGGTGAATGAATTTATGAGTCCACTGACCTTGGTCCTGCTTTTTGTTTACTTATCTGGTAGTTATATCCCCTTCTTGGATCTATTATTTCAATATAGGTTTCCATCCATAGCTCTCAGCTAATTCAGTTTCTCAAAGGTGTAGCAGATTATTTTTCAAGTGGTATCTCTCCCATCCCAGTGTCTGTTTCTCTGGATTTTTGATCCAAAACACTACACAAGAATTTACAATTTCCAAAATACATTGTAACCAGGGTTCACCAGTCACAGCCCCTACATACAATACATTGCTCATGAACAATTTCTCCCTTTCCTCCTACCAAACTTTGTTACAGCTTTTAAAGCTTTGCCTACACTGCCTAAAATGGTGGCCCAGGGAAATGTGGAAGGGTAGAGAGATGGAGAGCACCTGGTTAGCTTCAAAGAGTAGAACCCAAGAACTCTTGATGAAGACTTTCACAATGGGCCTCATTAAGCATCAACTCTGAGTGGCTTATTGTCTCCCTTCTTACAGACAAAGAAATCAAGTCTCCAATATGTGAAATAACCTGTTCAAGGAAACATATCTAGTAAATTGTGAAGTCAACAATGAGAAGCTTAACCAATTCCACAAAAAAAAGTCAATACTTGCAAACAGCAAAGATATACATACCATAGAAGCAATTCCACTCTTAAGGAAGACTGTTTTTAACTCTCTAGTCCCATGTGCAATAATCTAAGTACAAAAAGAAACTTTTGTGTGGGCAAAATATATAAGTAGCATATATTATCTTGCAAATATAATTCATGGCTATTTTCTATATAAATCATCTCAAATCAAGATTTGATTTTCTCTAATAGCTCTAGTCTGAAAAGAATAGTTATGAACAGGAGTGGAAAGACACATGCATTCACTGCTTCTTTAATTGCATTTTCTGCAAAACTCTGCAGCACTATTTTTAATATCTGATTACGCCATCAATAGAGCTATATTCCACAAAAGCAATTACGTTTTGCTCAGCAAAAAATCAGAATGGAATAACATGTGGCATACTAACAACTGTAAGAATAGAAGCAATTTAGAACATTTTAGAATAATGATTGGGATCATTTATTCAGAATTTACAGCAAACACATTTTAAAGACACGCTATCATGAAGTCTACTGAAAAGTTTAAGTTATGCACTACACAAATGAAAAATGCACAGGGAGCTCAGTATTTTATCAAAACATTAATAACAGAGCTCTAAGAACCTAAGCTTTTATCAAACACTTCCTGCTCACCAGCTCTCTCCAGTGTAAAAGCAGCATTTAACTTAATGTGCTTTCATTTTCTTTAAGAGCTTTGTCTAAATGTCTGTCAGGTAGTGAAGTGGAATCTTTCAACAGGAAAGGCAAACAGGGGGCAACCGCCTCCCATGACCAAGAGAGACAGTGCTCATCTATCGCAGCACCACTCCTCACCAAGTGCAGATGGGACACGGTATTCTAGGCACCATTACTTGTGTTGCTGTGTCATATCTTACCTACATAAAGGTCCTACTGAACAGGGCAGTTAGAGAGATGCAATTATTTATGCACAAGAGAAGCTTGATTTTATGCTTCTAAACAGCAGTTCATAATTAATTGTTCAGGTCTTCCACTTCTAGGCAGACTGGAGTAGTTACCAGCCTATCAGTGTTCCCATCAAGAACAACTGAAAAAGCTAGATAAAATATGGAAATCAACTCTTTGCAAGCAGCAGAGAGCAATGAAATTTGGAGCAACTGCAATGAGGAGGAAGCCTTCCTCCTGGAGGGGAGCTAAACTTTGCAACTTCCTTTTTCCTAGAGGCACTGGCCAGTTTGTGGCACAAACAGAACCCTGAGAACACTGGCTTGACTTAAGGGAGACTTGGGATCCAAGCACAGGGTTGGCATACCCCTTGGGACATTTTTCAAAATCTTAGAGTAAGACACATAAATCTTAACAAACAGCCACTGAAAAGCAGGGTGAAGATAAAAGATTGTAATTTAGAAACCCCAGAGTGAGGGTCTGTGAAAAATACGGAAGAGTCTCATTTGAAAACCCTACAAGGCCAGAGCTAACCAGAACAAGTGCAGCTAATTCAATGGATGGGTTTAACAGCAAAAGATAAAAAGAAAAAAGAGAAAGGGAAAAAGAGAAAAGATAAAATCGTAACAGAAAAAAATCAAAAATAATATTGGAGAGGTATAAGACATAATGAAAAGGCCTGACATATGTAATTCGAGTCCTAGTGAGAAAAAAAGAGAAAAGGATCAAAGACATATAGCCAAGGGTTTACCAAAACAAATAAAATATCAAACCACAAATTATTCAGTAAGTCCTAGAAAGCCAATCTGGCTAGTTACAAAAGGAGAGAGAAAATCACAGGAAAGGGAAAATCTTAAAAGCTGTAAAGGGATCGAATTGGACACACACACATTACCTTCAAAGAAGTAACAAAAAAACTGAAAGTCAATATCTCACAGGAATCATGGAAACCACCTGTGACATCCTTAAAGAAAATAACTGGCAACCTAGAATTCTATAACCAAGAAAACATCCTTCAAAAAACAAAAGTGAAATAAAGACTTTTTCAGACAATCAAAGCAGAATTTGTCACCAGCAAAGCTGCACTAAGAAAAACAGGAGGAAAATGACCCAGAGAGAAGCCCAGATAAACAGGAAGGAATGAAGGCTGATGTAAGAGATAGATAAATATTGACTGCAAACAAACTTTGGAAGCTATGAAAAAGATAGACAGGTGGCACTGATTTGGCAGAACTGAGTAAGCTGAATTCCAAAGCAGCAGAAAACAGAACAACCCAGTATACACCTCAGAATTCCCAAAAGGTTCAGGCACAGGCCTCACTAGACATCTCTGGAACCAGAACTGAATTAATGTAGATTTTAAGGGATTCGGGGGTTGATCAAGGAAAAAGGTCAAAAAAGGCAGTAACCCACAATAAGCTTTGTCAGGTGGTGTCCAGTTGCATAAGAGGGCAAGTCCCTTGTAACATGATACTGTCCAGGGCAGATAGCCACCATCCAGAAGGGAAGGAGAGCAAGGGCACTCCCAGAATAGAGGTAGAAGAGCATCAGAGAGGAGCTTATATGTCTAGGTGATGTCACTCAGCAGCACAGTGAGAACTCTCTGGGTCAGAGAGCTTGAGGAGAAACAGCAGCTTGGGGCCGCTACCTCCAAGGCTTGATCTTATCAACAGCCAGTAGATGCTGAGGGAGGTCTTCCAAGGTATGCAAAACAAGGCTCTAAATGCCAAATAAAACAAAAACAAAACAAAACTACTTATTCGTGCTATTCTTTAAAATGATTGGATATGTAAAACTTCAAGTTTGGCACCTGCAAGCTTTTGAGCTAACAGGTCTCAAACTGTTGTGAAGAAATAAACAACGTAAGGGCCAGTACACAAAAGAGGGTGAGACCACTGTTTGCCATTTATATAACAATTGGGAAGGAGGAACTAAAAATAAGGAAAAAGAATTGGGAAGGCCAATTGAAAACAGATCCTTAAATTCCCCTCCCCTTACCCTAGCAGAATTCTGGAGGTGTATTCCCTGAAAAGGTTAAAACAAAAGGTCTATGGTGTAGGGATGGACCAGCACGAGTCCACACACTGCAGCAGTGTGAGCCAAGAGAAGGTATGTTGAAGCCATGCAGCATCTTTTTAGATGAAACTGATGTAGGATGTGCTTCAACAAAAAAAAAAAAAAAAAAAGAGAGAGAGAGAGAGAGAGAGAGCGCAAAGCCAGAATGAGGAAGACCTAAGATCCAGAAAATGGGTAAATAGAATTCAAAAAATGACAGCAAAGGGAGATTCCAGGATGATAGCTATACAGCAGGCCTAGAGAGCCATCAACCCAAGATAAGCTAATGAGGTATCCAAGAAGAAAAAGGGAATAGGAAGATTACTTGCTGGAACTGAGTTTGTGTAAAATTGTATTGAGAGCTACAGAAAGGGGAGGTATTGAATGATTAAGCAAATGAAAAAGCAAGGCAAATATCAACTTGAGGAAAACAAAAGGTAAGTTAGGCAACAATCATAATTCACTGCATGGCTCTGGCACGAGTAATATTTACATATGCATGGTAATATCAACCCAAATATTGACTTAACTAAACTTACAGCACATCCACTCTGCGAGGTAAGAAAAAGAAGGCAGAAGGGACAGTGAGGTTAAAAAGCTAAATTCTCACTGCCATAATAAGAAATCCAAAATGATGCCTAAAACTGATTATTAATCAAAGAGAGCAAGACCTTCATCCTATTCAGAAATATACAAATGTAGTAAGTGCTTGGAAAAAAAACTAAGAATCAAAAAGTAATTGTCTCTGGACAAGTTAGGGCAGAGAACTATTAGGTATTCCTATTTGCTATTTGACTTTTTAAATTATGTCCTTATTTTACTAGATGACATAAAAATTAATTTTAAAGAGAGGTAAACATGAATATTTTTCTATTTAGCAACATAAAATTGGAAATGCTCAAGCCACCTAAGTAACAGCAGCATCTATAATAATGGTGAAAAAACAGCTGATCGTTTTACATTTCAATTTTTTTAATTCAAAAGAGTTGAAACTTTCCTAAATTATACCAAAGCTCCCAAATTGCCCCATTTTTCATGGTACCATGGGGAAAAGTAAATCTGGCATTTCTGCCCACAAAGCACCAAAAGGATTAAGATCAGTTAATTTCTTCAATTATTATTTCATGAGCAATGGACCCTAAGTACTGGACAGCAGCCAACATCATTCCAGATGCTGAAGATGGCATGGTGAAGCCCTGAAAAAGAAATCAAGAAGACACACCAGCTGAATGGCACTCAACAAGTGACCTCCCATCTAGGATAAGAACCCCACAGATCTATTAACTGCTCCCCTGCCTCTTGGTAAGTTGTTTAACAACCCTGTGACAGTTTCAGAGAGACTGTCGGGGCTGAGTAAAAAGTCCCTGAATTACAGTGGGGAAAGAAATGTTTAATTCTTGGATTTGAAAAGAAGGGACAACAGGGTAAACTCTAGGAGTTTGGAGGAGAAGGGTCAGCATTTGTACACTAAAGAAGAGAATAGTAATAGAGAAAGATCCTTGGTGGCTGTTAAGGCCAAAGAACTCTGGGTATCTGCAAATGTTGAAAGTTTTGGCACTCAGCTGTGCAAGGGAAATCTCCCACCCCCTACCAGCTCCCTGACAAAATCATCAGTAAATTTTTTTAAGGTGCTTCAGAAAAGATGACCTTGTATGGGTAGACCAAGGTGGAGGGAAGGTGACAAAAACTCACAAAGGTTTTTTGACTGTCAAATTTGGGTAAGACAGGGCAGTGCCAAAAGAGCCCCAGAGCTAGAGATTCCAGAGAATGGAGCACATAATCCGTGGGAATTAGAAGAAAGCATGGGGACTGCTTGGGACATCCTGACTAAGGTAACCAGGCAGGTCCCAGACAATTACACCAGACCTCAAAGGGCAAGGGGGGGCCTTCATGGAATCTGAGACGCATGGTCAAATGAATAATTTGGGGATAAATGAGTGTGTCTCAGAGTGTTTCCCACAGAATACTAGTTTCACAAGGAACGCATATAAAAAAAATTTCCATAGTCAATGAGGTCTGAAAACATGATACAGTATATCCCTTTCATGAAGAGTGACAGTGCACATCAGAATAACAAATGCTCTGGAAGTTACTTTTTTTTAAGATCTTATTATTTATTTGAGAAAGAGAACATGAGCCAGGGGAGGGGCAGAGGGAGAAGAAGGCTCCCCGCGGAGCAGGGAGCCCGACAAGGGGCTTGATCCCAGGACCCTGGGATCGTGACCTGAGCTAAAGGCAGATGCTTAACAACTGAGCCACCCTGCCGCCCCTGGAAGTTCTAACCTGCAGCACAGAAAAAAAAAGAAAAAAAAAACAAAAAACATTTCAACCCTGAATAACTAGGCCTTCTCCAAATGTGACCTTAGAATCTTTTTTTTAAATTCAAAACACGTATTTAACATTTTGCATAAGCAATCCTTCACTGTATTGTAATAGGAAATGCTGGCATGGGAAATTATAGTGGGAATTCAGAGAGAGATAAGGTAGGGTACCTTTTTCTCAAAATGGAAATAGCTTTTTCTGGCTACATAAAATACATACTCACACTGCTAAATTTAGAGACTCTGAAAAATTATAGAGAAGATAGTAAAATTTACCCATACTACCACATGCAAAGATAAACCAATGGCAATATTTGAGTGTATTTATATCTAGCTTTTTTTCTATTAAGTTAATTTGATATTTTTTGTAAAAGCTAGGCTCACAGTACAGTGTTTCATTTAAAAATGTATTGTGGGGACGCCTGGATGGCGTTAGGCGTCCAACTCTTGATTTCAGCTCAGGTCATGAGCTCAGCATCATGAGACTGATCCCTCGTTGGGCTCCAGGCTCAGTGAGGAGTCTGCTTGACATTCTCTCTCTCTCCCTCTGCCCCTCTCTCTGCTCACTTGCGTGCTCTCTCTCCCTCTCTCTCTAATTAATAAATAAATCTTTTTTAAAAATGTGTTGTGGACATGTATGGACAGCAATCCTCCAATAATGGTCACTTAGACTGTCTCATGATTTTCTCTGTGATGAAAAAGGATGAAGTTAATGTCATTGTTGACCCTCTTCTACACTTTCTGAGAAGGCTCTACCCTCTCAGGTAAAGGGAATGAGAGAGGCTGCAGGCTGCCTGCACCATTTGTAACCCAAAACAGCATTGATAGCAGTGAGAAGAAGCAAGGACAGTGGCTCTGTGAACTCTGGGTTTCTTTACTCTGGTCTTAACCATTAGGCAGAAATGACAGGCGGAACCCCAACCCCAGGCATTCTCAAGCTCACAGTCTCAATACATGTCCTTTTACTTATAACTCAAGGCTTTCTGAAAGCAGTGCTCTGGAAAAATTCCTACCACATCCCTCCCAGTACTTCCCTCACTGGTGGTCACCAAAACATCAAGACTTTATCATGTCTGTGTCTACCAGTACCGTGATCTTGTCAACCAAGTCATGTCCCACTAATTCTACTGACTTAGTACATTCTATTTCTGTCATCAAAACCCATAAGACAATGTGTCTCCAAACATCTTTGATGATGATTATAGTTTATTAAGAGTTTTAAAGTCTCTTTACTCTGGGTACAGTTATTTTTGTATTACATTCTATTTGATTGTATACTGATAGCCCTACTTTCTTTGGCCCTTGCCAGATATCTCTTTGCCTTGGGTCTTTTATTTTAAGCACATTTTTTGGTCAATAGCACCTACCAAATTTCTGCTTTTTGTTTATGTGTGTGTGTGTGTGTGTGTGTGTGTGTGTGTGTGTAAAACATGTATATAACATATATATGTGTGTGCATTACATACAGAAATAGAAAAGAATTATGCAATCAGGATTAAACATGGGGGCTTTGACTTATAATTGTGTGTTCAAATAACTGATGAGGGAAGGCAAAAGAAACCCGTAGGCATGTGGGTTTCCAAGAGAGATGGCGGATGGACTCTTATACCTCAGCAGTGCTTTCTTTTTGTTCTTTAACCCTCTGTGATTTATTTGTTTATATTTAAAGCAAACTAGAAATTTCTGTTGTGTAATTATAAGTATCTACACGTCTTTATAAACACTGTGTGCATTATTTTTGTTCTTATGTTTCTATTCTCAAAGCTTTCCAGGCCTCAATCATTACCCTGCAGCTACTTTCAAATAAATGTGAGTGAATGACTTCCCCTACTCCACAGTTCATAAGAATCCAATAGTGTGGGGCGCCTGGGTGGCTCAGTTGGTTAAGCGACTGCCTTCGGCTCAGGTCATGATCCCGAAGTCCCAGGATCGAGTCCCACATCGGGCTCCCTGCTCAGCAGGGAGTCTGCTTCTCCCTCTGACCCTCTTCCCTCTCGTGCTCTCTATCTCTCATTCTCTCTATCTCAAATAAATAAATAAAATCTTAAAAAAAAAAAAAAGAATCCAATAGTGTGTGTGTGTGTGTGGTATGGGGAGACAGAAAGGCAAACTGCCTGAGTCTCTATTCCCAGACTGTCCAACTTGGGATGTGGCCAGTCTATTCATTTTCTATGGCTGAGGTAACCAATTACTACAAACTTAGTAGTTTAAAACACATAAGCCTATTATCTTACAGTCCTGGAGGTCTGAAGTCCAAAATGGGTTGGAAGAGCTGCATTCCTTCTGGCTCCAAAAGGAGAATCTTCTCTCTTGCCTCTTCCAGCTTCTAGAGACTACCGAAATTCCTTGGCCTGTAGTCCAGCATTACTGAGCTCTGCTCCCATCTTCACACCTCCTTCTCTGACTCCTCTGTCCCCCCTCTTTCCTTTCTGAGAACCCCTGTGATGACACTGGGTCCTCCCAGATAATCTAGGAAAATCTCCCCATTTCAAAATCCTTAATCACATCTGCAAAGTCCCTTTTGCCAGATAAAGTAACACATTTACATGTTCAGGGGGATTAGGACATGGACATCTTGGAGGCAGAGGCATTATTCTGTCTACACACCCAGGAATCTGCACTTTTAACCAGAAACAACAGAATACACATTGAGAATACCAAACTACAGGTCATCGCATGGTCACTGGAATTAGGACATTCTCTAAGTCCTCTTTACTTTAAAAGTACAACGACTGACATAGAGATGAACAAATTGATCAAAATATAAATAGAACACTCCAAAATATAAAAAGAACACTCCCTATTTATTAAGATAAAATATTGTGACATGTACTCAATCTACTTATTATAAGAATTAATTTTTAAATGGATATCAAATGAGACAACAGACATGTCTAAGAGTCAGTACAGTAAAATAACAATCAACCCAAAACCTTGGGGGTGCCTGGGTGGTTCAGTTGGTTAAGCATCCAACTCTTGATTTCAGCCAAGGTCATGATCTCAGGGTCATGAGATTGAGCCCCACATGGGGCCTCTGCACTCAGCATGGAGCCTGCTTAAGATTCTCTCTCTCCTTCCCTGCCCCCGCTCATGTGAGCACACCCTCTCTCTCAAAAAAAAAACAAAAAACAAGGGCGCCTGGGTGGCTCAGTTGGTTAAGCGACTGCCTTCAGCTCAGGTCATGATCCCGGAGTCCTGGAATCGAGTCACACATCGGGCTCCCAGCTCAGCGGGGAGCCTGCTTCTCCCTCTGACCCTCTCCCTTCTCATGCTGTTTCTCTCTCACTCGCTCTCTAATAAATAAATAAATAAAATCTTAAAACAAAAAAAACACACACACAACAAAAAAACACAACAACAACAAAAACAAAAACAAACAAAAATAAACCCACCACCACCACCAACAAAAAACCCTCACAAACAAAAACCTGGGGTGTAATGTTTGTGGAATCACTAGAAGTCTGCTTTCCACAACTAAATCAAGAAGAGCCCCTGTGGTTAGCCTTATAAATTCCTTATCAGTTCTTTCACACTAAGCTTTTGGACAGCTAGACTCCCACATACTCAAAAAGTACACTATCATTTTTTAAAGCTTCACTTTTCCAATTTTTCTCTAGCTATTTTACCAAAAGAAAAAAATAAAATTTCTGAATTGTTTAAATAATTATGAAACAGAATTTAAAATGACCAGTGTTCTTAGTACATGCCTACCCATATTTCCAAATGTGTCACTATTTGTATTATAAATAGCACCCAGAATTGACAGATTTCATAATGTGGGAGTTTCCTGAGCTGCCATTCACCAGCTGATATAAAAGTCAGTATAATGAAAATGTCAAGAAATAGCATCACATTTAGAAACCATGAAATACAAAAATGGAGCTATCAGTCATCCCTAATGCTTGCCAAATAAAAAGTTTTAAATATAGTCATGGGTCACCAGAATTATAAGCAACAACTTTCACTGCACATAGATGCACCAGGATTATTAAAAGAATCTAAGATTGGTCAGGTAGCTGACCACGTTGGCGCACACTGAACTTGTTCTTAATGGAGACACCCAGATTGTTTTCACATTAACTGCCAAAATAATGGTCTTCTCTATCTTATACTGACACTGTTAATATTTACTTTGTTGGATTTGGATACCCCATGTTAAAGTTGAGATTTTGTTTATGTGTATACTCTAAATCACATTTAACCCATTAAAAATATCACCTTCTTTGTTTTTTTCAGGCCTTCCTCCCCTCTCTCCTGATTCTGACAAGATCTAGTGGGAGTAACAAATCAGATGGTGGTTGAAACCTACAGATAGCCATGATCTGAAACTGGATTTCCCATGGTTCTCAGAGAAGTAACCAGGTAATCAGCTTTAGAATGCCAACATGACTAAGCAATACCCAATCCAAGCCAGCGTGAGGACACCTCCATGATTGGAGGTAACAGGTGAAGGAGGAGATCCAAAGGAGCTAAAATGACAGGTCACCCTAACCAGAGAGGCCGCTTTAGTCATCCATGCCTGACATAAGGCCATGAACTCTTACCTGCCCAATAGGAGCTGCACACAGACTTTCTAATCCTATTTAACCTGTACTTTCTCTGACTCACAGAAGCTGGTGTTACAGACCACAACCACCATAGATACACGGTCTCTAAGGAAAAATCAATTCTGAGGAAAAGGACTGGGAAACATAGGAAGTGCAGACTTCTGCTGACCACTCTACCCAAGCCCCAAGCCTGCTCAGGAGTTGGCAAGGAGTCCGTGGAAATTCAAAGTGATGGATGTGGCACCCCTGGCCAAGGTGGGAGCAGACACAGGTCAAGGCCTGATATCCCTAGATCCAAGTGATGATAAGGCAAAACCAACAGCAATGTGAAATTAAACTTACAGATGATTTCATCAACACAGAAGTAAGGAGAGGCATTGAGTTTTTTCTCTTTCAGAGGGTAAATTAGAGATAATGGCTGCCTCTCCCCATTGATAGAAGGCTCTTCCCATGGCTGGCCCCATCCATCATGCAGGTCTCAGTTCAAATGTCACCTGCTCAGAGAGAGGCCTTCACTGAGTTCCCCCATCCAAAACAGAGCCCTGACCCCTGTCTGTTGCATTGCAGTTTTATTTCTTTTTCAACACATATCTCCATATGAAATAGTTTACTTATTTATTGCGTGTCCCCCTGCTCCAAAATGTAAGCTCACCAGACAAAGGCCTGGTCCATCCTACCCAATACTGTACCTCCAGCTCCTAGCATGGGACTTGGCACACAGCAGAAACTCAAATAACTATGGATGGATGTATGCATGGATGGATGGATGGATGGATGGATGGATGGATGGATGGGTGGGTGGGTAGATGGCTGGATGACTAGATGAATGGGCAGATGAAAGAGAGAGGGAGAGAGGGAGAGAAGGAAGGGAGTGAAAGAGGAAAGAAGCAAGGATAGGTTACTTCTCGGAGAACCAAGGGAAATCCAGATCTAATCTCACTTTAATTTTCCTAGAGACCACCACCTTCTTCAAAATAGCCAAGGACACCATTCCGAATCTTGAGTGAACTGACAAAAGGACAGAAGAAAAAACAAAATGGATAGGATCTGATGAAACTGACCTAGACATCATCAGGGTTGCCCCATTCTTGGTCTTACTGACACTGTGCTATGACCTCCTACCCTCCCCAATGACCTTCCACTAATCTTTTTGCTTGTTAGCCAAAATTGGCTTCTGCTGCTTGCCCCAAGTACCCTCCATCTCAGAAGTGTAACTTATAGCTAAGGGTTCCTGATGTATACCATATACCAAAACTGTTCTTCGCGCTTCATGTGCATCTCTATGTCTACACACTCCACTTGTTTAACACTCACAAGGATCTGAAGAGGGAGGTACTGCTAAGATCTGATATTCTAAAGAAGAAAAACAGGTCTGAGTGGCCAGGAAATCCACGTGAGGTCACACTGGTGGTAATGGGAGAGCTAGGCTGTGAACCCAGGCCATCCAGCTCTAGCACCTATGTTCCAGACCAGTTCACCCTTGGACAACATAGGTTTGAACTGCACGGGTCCACTTACATGTAGACTTCTTCCATAACTACAGTATGTAATATGATTTTCTTAATAACATTTTCTTTTCTCCAGCTGACTTGATGGTAAGAATGCAGTATATAATACATATAACATAGAAAATGTGTTAACAGACTCTTTATGTTATGGGTAAAGCTTCCAGTCAACAGCAGGCTACTAGTAGTTAAGTTTTGTTAAATAGTTAATTTGCAAACATTATACATGGATTTTCAGCATCGGGGTCAGTCCCCCTAACCACCATGTGGTTCAAAGGTCACCTCTACTTCTTCCCACTGTGCCACTCTGGCCCCTGCAGGTATGGTTTTATTGTGATGAACTAGTGTTCCATTCATAAAGAATTCCACACTACTTACCTTTTTTATGAATCTAAATGTTTACGAAACAGGTCTCCTGCGGGGGGGGGGGGGGGGGGTCCATCTGTATGTCATTCTGAATCTTTTACAACGGCTACACGATGCTTGGGATCCGTCTCCTGACAATATCATTTTAGAACCTGCCCCCAGAGAGATCTTACAGGCATGCTTTCAACAAAAATAGAACCTATGAAGTAAAACTTATCTTGTGGAAGCCTCTCCCCAAATTTATATAATATATATAACCATTTCTGTTAAGGTTATTTTTAGACCCAAGCGGTGGTAAACTCATTAGCCTGATTGTAATCTTATAATCCCTGGCATCTCCAGGCACAGAACACATAGAGCACAGCCTGGGGAAAATCAGTAAATAAATTAAAAAGTAAAATAAACCTTATAAGCCTATTTTCCCACAAAAAATTTTTTTTTAATTGCAATTTTTATGAGGACAAGGGGTGGGAGGTGGTAGCAATGAGATCAATCCATTTTCTTCTCACTCCAGGTCTAAAAATCCTCATTTTCTATTCTTCAAATTAATGAAATGAACACAAGACCACTCTGATTAGCAAGTCTGAAAATAATGGAAGTGCCGACACATTTGCATTTTCTTTCAATGTGAACAGGCTATTTTGATAGTTAGAAAAACCATGACAAATTGCAGAAGATTTCATCCTTTGTTGCTCTAAAATGGCTCTCTGGCCATAATATGCCATATCATTGCAAAACGCACTTACCTTCAAATGAGGAGGCAAAGTGGATCATGTTAAATATGAAATTAGTGACATGTTTTCTCAACGCATCTGCTCTAATTCTAAATTAAATGACTTTCATAAGCTCAAGTTAACTCCGGTACATTCTTGTTTATAACCTCAATTGGAATGTTTTGCAATTAGAATAAAACCTGCCTCCTGGCAGGCCTCAGTTCTCCCCACTGGCCCCCCCATGCACTTGGCCCCGCCACCCCAGTCCTCTGCCTGTCCCATAAACACCAATCATACCAGAGGTCCTGCATGTTTTTGCTTTCAATTTTCGTTTGCTTATCTGTCCTGTCTAGAATGCTCTTCACTGCTCTGGTTACCGCTCAAATCTCACCTCCTCCAGGCAGTCCTCCCTGAAGAACTGCTCCAGTGTCATTACCTTTGCAAATGCACTACATTCTTATCTTCCTCACACCTTTATGAGTTGTCTCCAGTTGGACCCTTCCCTGATACTGTAAAATCCACTGGAGCTGGGACTCTGTGTCCCCAGCACACACAGCACGCCTCCAGGGACAGCTGATAACCAAGACCGTGGGGGTCACACACAGGATGGCACCCCTGAAAACGGACTGGAAACAGCACAGCAGCTCACACCTACAGGGGTCCAGTGGGCCCTGCTCCATCCTGACCTCGCCATCAGCCCCTGACTCCCAGCTGCAAACTCAGACCCTGGGACCCACACTGCTGGGAGAAGCCCTCGCTATCTGATCCACAGGCCTAAAATCAGGCCAACTGGACTGCTGGTTCAGCCCTGACCTCCTGCCTCCTGCATCACACCTGCCCCAGCCCAACCCTCCCAGGGTAATCCAGGTGTATTCACCTGTCCTCTACCTGTTCACTGCACTCCGAGGCAGGCCTCCATCATTATGTGGGAACATCTATCCTTCACTGACTGATGCTCCTCATGCACAGAGATCACGTCTTATTTATGACTGAATCCCCAGCATCAGCGAAGCTGAGTCACACCCACAACTCCCCATGCCTGGTCCTCTCAGAACCTGAGGTGCCCACGTGGGCCCTCTGGAATGCTCCTTCCTCAGGGTCCTGGCACTCTGTGCCCGGGAACCATTAGAAGCACCCCCAGCATCAGTGTCTGTGATCGCATTCCCCCCCTCACATCATTTGGGCAGGTGTCTAGCCCAGGATGGTAGGTTCCAACCTACCCCAGTGAGCTGGGCCTTTGGGTTGCATTTTTATTACAGTGACTAACCAGAATCTGGTCATGAAATTAAAAGCCATGCTCTGCCTCGAAAGGATCACAGATGCCTCCTTCCTTTCTGATACGCCTTTCTTTTTTGAACTAATGGTCAAAAATCTCCTTGGCCCTTAGAAGTCCTAAACTCCAATGGTGATTTATCTACATTTTTTCTTCTTAAGGCTGCTGCTATGAATTCATATATCCACAAGAGAAAGACCAGTTTATTTAACGGTATAAATCTTACTTCCCATCACATAACATAGCTAGTTAAAAACGCATTCTTTTGAATCAAGACAAAATGATTCCCAGAGAGTTCCTTTTCTTCCAGTTCGGCTCTGGATGAACTCAAGAAGGAATTCCCCCCATCACAGGCCTCAGAGGCTGGCCCCACAGCCCATCCTGGCAGCTGGTGGAGGGTCCCAGGAGGGAAGCCTGCCCCAGGGCCCTTGTCTTCCACTGACTGTCTCTCAGCGGGAGACCTCAAAGACACCAAAGGAAGTTTTTAACAGGCAAATCTGAGGACCCCTATACAGAAAAAGCTAGAGCTATCTTTTGACTCTAAGGCCCCTATATCCTTCCTACTTGAACTGAACCACCCTCACCTTTGCATAAAGCATCCACAGGCCATCCATTTACCTAATGACTGAGAGCCACCAACCTGTCACTCTAGCCCCACATCTGCCTTATATGTCATCACAAGACTGATTACGGCCAGGCTTTATATTGCAATTAATTTGTGTGTTTACTCTGTCTCTGCTAGAGCCTGGGAGCTTTGTACATCTGTACCTAGAAACAGATGACCAATAAAATTTGCTGAATGAGCTAATGATCATATGTTTACGGTAGCTCTGGCATATGTCTTGATTTTCAGGCATTCAAGAATTCCCTGCAATCTTTCAAAGAGGTCATTTGGGCTTCCGTGATGGCAGAAACCAGAAATCCATGAGTGAAGATCTAGGTACTTCACTGTTTCCACCTTGGAGGAGACCGGTGATATCTGATAGGTCTGGTATTCACAAAGGCTTTTATTTTTTTTTAATTCTTTTTAAAGATGTTATTTATTTGACAGAGAGACAGAGAAAGAGCACAAGTAGGCAGAGAGGCAGGCAGAGGGAGAGGGAAAAGCAGGATCTCAATGAGCAGGGAGCCCGATTTGGGGCTCGATCCCAGGACCCCGGGATCATGACCTGAGCCGAAGGCAGCTGCTTAACCGACTGAGCCACCCAGGCGCCCCTCACGAAGGCTTTTAAAAAGATGTGTTGCCCTGGTGCAGGGGTCCCCACGGTGTATTGTCTCCTTGGCCTTCCAAAGCAAGAGTCATGTGAGAAGCTTTATGATTACTGGATATTTGTGTGATTAAACCCACATTCGTGCCTTTCACTCATATCCCGGCACCGGTGTCTCATGCTCATCCACACCTGTACAACGGAATGTACGTAAGATTTGATGTTCTTGAAAGGATTGTGTGCTACAAATTATAGAATACCCAAATGCACGCAAGATACATCCATATATTGCCAAGCAAGACCTAAAGAGAAAAAAGAGTCTGGCTCCGGTGGCTTCAGCCAGAAGCATAGTGACCGTACTTCTGCAGGAAGGAAACGTTACAACTCATCCCATGATGGTCAAGCCGAGGTCTGGGCATCCCACTGGCGCCAAAGCAAGGCCTTACAGGTAAGAAACGACGTCTCACGTGGTGAAAAAGGCTTGTGCTGCCAATGGACATTTCAGAGTAGAATTCTGGTAAAAGAATCTGCAACAGAGCACAGCAGACACAAGCCAAGTGTTATGGGACCCCAACACTGTGTTTCTCAAATGGGAGCTTGCAGGTTCTGGGGAACCTCAGCTGTGAGCAAGCCTGAGAAACTGCTCTCAACTCGATGATGCTTATTTCCTGCAGCCATTTCGTTGTGGCCTGTGTCAAAGGGAACTGAACGGCCTGGTTGTATGCTTCCCAATTTTCTCCCTCTTCCAGCCACTCTCCCATAGTCCCCCACTTACTCTGCCTGACTTGACAAACAGGTGTTTACTTGCAGGGATTTCCTGCATTTTCCTTTCTGGGGAGTCAGCCTTTGTTTGGCATTTGCATTTTGCTTGTTTATTTGTTCATCTTTTTTTTTAAGATTTTATTTATTTTATTTGAGAGAGAGAATGAGAGAGAGAGAGCACATAAGAGGGGGGAGGGTCAGAGGGAGAAGCAGACTCCCTGCTGAGCAGGGAGCCTGCTGAGCAAGGAGCCTGACTCGATCCCGGAACTCCAGGATCATGACCCGGGCCGAAGGCAGTCGCTCAACCAACTGAGCCACCCAGGCGCCCTTAATGTATACTTATCAGCAATCCCATTCCTAAGTATGCACCCTCGATAAATGGGAACATATTTGCAGAAAAACATATACACTGAAGTATATAGTAGCAATTCCATTCATAGTCGCCCAAAAGAAGCTTGGAAACAACCCAAATGTCCTGCAATGCATGAGTGGACAAACTGTGGTACATTCATAGAAAGGAATACCACTCAGCAATGAAAAGAAAGGAACTATTTATGCAATAACAATTTGGATATATCTCTAAGGCATTAATTATGCTGAGCAAAAGAATCCAATCTCAAAAGGTTACATGCTGTATGATTCCATTCACATGACTATCAGTAAAAGACAAAATTATAGTGATAGAAAGCTGATCAGTGGTTGCCAGCAGTTAAGGGTGAGGGTGGGGGTACATTTGTCTATAAAGGGCTAGCTCCAGGGACTTTTCTGGACACGATACAACAATTCTGTATTCTGAAACATATAAAATGTACATGTGTTAAAATTCACAGAACTGTGTCCCCAAATAGGCGATTTTACTATACAGTAATTTAAAAAATAAAAGTAACTTAAAAATCAAAGATTTTTCCCTTCTTCGGGAAAAAAAAAAAAGGGGGATCTCTGAATACAACCTTTTAAAAAAAAGAGTCCATGGAATCTAATTAAGCAAGGAGACATAATCCCATTAGCATTTGTGTTAATAAGCCAGCAAAACCGTGAACTCAGAGATCTCTAGCTTCTCAAATTGTTCCAAGGTGGAATGGAAATTTACTTTTCTGTCTGCAAAGAGAAAAAAATAATGCCAATTTCAGAGGAGGAAAGCCCCCAGCTCCTCAACGAGTTGCAGATGAAGCTAGACCCAGATTTGGGTACTTGTACTTGGTACTCCCTGGAACAAGCAAATATTTTACCAAGATAATGCATCCTGGATGGGGTTTGGGAAAAGTTTTCAGTACTGCTTGTTTAACTTTTAACATTCATTAATATTATCTTTCTCTTATTGGATGATAAAAGTGACCCAAATCCTCAAAGCATCTTTGTGGTGTCGTTTTTGAAACTGTCCTTTAGTTCTGGTCAAGCTGCCTTATGGGGGGAAAAAAAAGGAAAAGCAGACATAAAAATAGGAGCAGACTATAAAAATAAGGCTCTTAGCTTCTTTCAAAATCATGTTGCCAAAAGAAAATACAAAAATGTAAATGTCACTACAAAAATGCTGTGTCCCAGTTTGCCTGGTACCTGGATTTTAGCACCGGAAGGCCTATATCCTGGGAACCCCTTCAGTTCCGTTTGGCCAGCCTAATTATACCCAACATGACAGCACAGCATATGTGTCTATTGGGAGAACCATAAAACCCTTGGCTATTGACAAGGCAAGCAACGTACTGGAGAGGCCAGTGGTGACAGAGCTAGATATGGGATCTGGGCTAGGAAGAACCCTTGTGCCCATGCATGATGTCATTCACAGGGTGAGAGCCCATGAAACTCCCACCAATCAATCCAGCAAGAGTTCAGATACCACAAATTTTGCCATTTGTCATTTTCTGTTCATGCACAGGAATTACATTGTAAAACACCTAACATTCACCTAGAGAGAAAAATGTACCTGATTCTTTTGCAACATACTCAAATTATCTTTCATATGTCAGCAATATTTCACAGGTCTTATCTAAGCGCATCTACATGTGCAAAGAGCCGTGGATTTTATTCCTGAGCAAGTGCCTATAATACAGCCTCCCGGGGACAAGGACTTTGGGTCAACAGGTTTTAAACTTTAAGACAACTTTTATTCCCCAAAGAAATTCCTAAAGCAATAGACAAAAGTAGTGCTTTGTCATCAGAGATTTATCTTAAAATTTCAAATTTAAAATATTTATTACAGATTTAGTCAAAAGCACATGAAAGTTGGAAATTGGTATTACACAGGACAGCTGACGTCACAACACTGCCTATGAAGATGATTTACTTCTAAATTCAATCTTGGTTGCTCACTATAGAGAAAATTTTGAATACAGATGAGTTTGATTTTACAATTTTTATAGACTCTTAAATTAAATGAATCCAGAGGCTTCAAGCAAAATACAAGGGAATGGATGATTTCAATGTTCAATCATTAAAATGAACCAATGCCTGGCATACCCACCAGTTTAAATATTACTCAGTAGAAAGTATTTTTCATATAGATCTATAACATTATGGGACTTCCAACAATGTTATATTTTAAAACATGCTATTTTGGTACATAACGAATCTTTAGATAAAATTTCAATTAAATTTACTTTGTTTTCCCTGCTGACTATAAACCTTCTTTCCAAGGACTCATAAGGCCCAAAAGAAGGAAGCTCACAGGAACTGGGGCCAGGCAAACAAAAATGTCACTAAAACCTTGCTGTAGGGGCACCTGGGTGGCTCAGTCGGTTAAGCGGCTGCCTTCGGCTCAGGTCATGATTCCAGGGTCCTGGGACGGAGACCCGCATCAGGCTCCCTCCCTGCTCAGCGGGGAACCTGCTTCTCCCTCTCCCTCTGCCTGCCACTCCCTCGGCTTGTGCTCTCTCTCTCTGTCAAATAAATAAATAAAATCTTTTAAAAAAATAAAAATAAAAAAACCTTGCTGTAATCTTAATTGTCCTTTGACCTCCACTAACCATCCAAACCTGAAGCCGAGGATCCCTGGTTTATCATAACTGCAACTTCTCAGCATCTCTGATCCATGCAAAAGGTCAATGGAAAAATCAGCTGATTAGAAAGAATTAGTGGTTCTTTCCAGTACATAATGATTTCTCAAAACCTAAAATCTGTTGTAGACTATACAGCTTTCTTTATTGAGTACACGAGCCAAAAGGTCTATAAAGAAAAAAAAATCATAACTGTAATGTTTTTGCAACTAACTATAAAATATAAAAATTAAGTACATGTTTAAATTACTAACTTAAGCTGATAATCTGGATTCTAAAAGGAGATTCATATCCAGTTCTAAATACAAAAATAAATAAATGCCACAGGGTGAACCTAAAAACTGAGTCTTCTGTATCAAGTGGCCTGCTTAAAAAGTAACTGAACAATTTATATAATATTCCAACTCTAATTTCTATTATTATTCACAATTCTGAAACTAGATTTAGAGTTCGGATAATTAATAAAATCACCCCTTCCACTCACTCTTGATTATAATTCATCAGGGTCATGTTTGTACTTCGCTTGCCAATTGTAATCATTTATTTGAACCAGTGTCTCTGTGGTTCATCAGCTCTTCATTAGTGCCTGTAGGTTGGATAAAATGTGCTTAAATTTCCAAAGTAAATGCAAATCGCATTGGTATTTGCAGCAAAGATGTGAATTCCTAGAATATTTACAAGTAAGACAGTTCCCTTGAAGATGCTGGCTCTCTAGTGGAAAAAAAAAAAAAAGCAATGCCTCTCCCCCACGCCTCCGAATGCAGAGAACTCACGCTCCCCTCCAGGCCTGACCATCCATCCTAAAAGCCCTTCAGTGACCACAATATCAGGCTTGTTTTAGACCTGGCCTCAACAAGTAGGAAAATGTGTTGTTAACTTAAGTAGGAACAAGGAGTAAAAGTCCAAAGGATTCAATACAAATTTTAAAAGCCAAAGAACCACCTAGCCAGCAAATTAAAAATATAATTGCCAGAGCCCCATCCTGGAGAGCCAAATTTCCCAGCCCTGGGAGCAGAGCTGGGCACTGGGATCAGCACGGCCTTGAACACAACAGGCCTGGATCCAAATCCTGGTTCTGGCCCTGGGCAGCTGCGTAGATTTGCACATCATAAGCTAAATTTGGTGTTTCCATCTTTAAAAGAAGATGGTCAGCCCAGTCCTTCAGAGGGCCATGGAGATTACAGATATAATGAAGAGGAAGTGCCTCACACAGTCCCTGGCACAAAGAAGGCTTCCGCCATGGCTACTCTTTCAAAGATCAGTGGGGCAATTTCCCTAGCAAAACAAAGTGGAATTGGAGGACTGAACTGCATACCATGAGACAGAAGAACAGGTCAGACAGCACCATGAGGAGGCAACAGGTCACACCCAGAATGTGGGACATTCTACAGGACAATTGACCTCTTCAATGAATCATTATCAAAATAAAACCTGGGGGATTTTACTCGATTAAAAGGGATTTAATGGAGCCAGAGAAAAACGTTACAATAAGCAAAGGGGAAAGGACTGAACCAGACACTGAACCCAGTGGTGCTGGGTTAGAGTTGGAAATACCAATACACAGTCATGATTAGCTTGAGTGAAAGACAGATAAACCCAGAAATGCAGGTATGTGTGTATCCCTGGGTTTGTGTACATACAGACCATCCTCATTACTCACAGCTTCCATATTTGCAAATTCATCTACTCACTAAAATGTACGGGTAACCCCAGAATCAATGCTCCTGGTGCTTTTGCAGTCATTTGCAAAAATCATGAGCATGTGCAGAATGGCAAATAATTTGAGGCACATGTTCCTAAGTGAGGTTTCCAGCTGAAATCAAACAAGGCGACCCTCTGTCTTCTTGTTTCAAGTCTCATACTATAAACAAATATAGTTTTAATGGTCTATTTAGTGCCACGTTTTTCATACAACTCAGACTATAATATCATATAATGCTGTATAATAAGCTTTTTATCATCGCATGTGAGATAACCACAGAAGTAGGTTGAGATATATATATACACATATATACACTTATACACATATATATACATATATACATACACATACACATATATATACCCATATACACATATACACCGATATGTGTATACATACATATACATACACACATATACCTATATACACACGCATATACACACATATACATATACACACATACACATACACATACATATATATAAAACACCTTTTCCCACCTCACCTCAGAAATTAACTTCCAAGGTCCTATTTGATGTCATATATTACTAACCCTGAAGTCAGGAGATTGCCAGAGAATTTTTACCTTGCAGACAGTTTAGGTTTTGTGACTATGACATCTTTTAAACATCATTATTCTCATTTCTGTGAGTGTGCCTCAATCCCCAGAATGTACCATAAACACTACGGGATTGTTTGATGCCACAATTGTTTTTCCTGCGGTAAAATGTACATACAGTGAAATTCATAGGCTGTAAATGCGCAGTTCTATGAGTTTTGACAAATACATACACCTTATCTAGCATCCCAATCAAGATATGGAATATTTCCACCACCCCAAAAAGTTCTCCTGTACCCCCTTCGGCTGATCCCCACCTCCACAGGCAACCACTATTATTAGAATTTCCATCACCCATTGATGAGTCCTGCTTGTTTTTGAACTTCCTATAAATGGAATCATAAAACACTAGAGTCCTTAAAAAAGTGATTTCAGAACAAATTCCCCCCCTCCAAGTCAAGTAATTATTACAGCAGTGACCTAATTTCCTTTTCTTTTTTTAATGCCTAGTGCCAGCTCATGTGCATGTCACTTTGCATAGAACACCATATGTAAACATTTTTATTCTGCCTATAATAGAATAGTATGCATTAATTATAAAATTTTCTGCAGTAACCTTGAGTTAACATCACATTTACAAAATTACAACCTCCACTCATTTCCAACATTAACATGTGGGAAAAGTTCACCCCCAAGTTTCCAAGTAAGAGCTAACTTGCTTCAAGCTTATGCCCTCCTTGCTTGCTTACCTAAACCCCAAAGTTTATAGCAGAACTAACCTACTTCCCTCGAGATCCTGCAGACTGCCGGCCTTGAGGAGCAAAGGACCAGACTTTCTGGAAGATAAAGCCTGACTGCCCTCAAAAAGAGCCACCACCGACCATGGTGTCCTCAGTAAGAGCCGCCTGGGAGCCCTGATTCCTGGTACAGGGGGGAGGAGTCTGGACTGCCTTGCCCAGATCCAGCTTGCTATGCTACGCTACAGGGAAGGATATCCTTCCCTGAGAGACACCTGGGAGCCTTGAGAATTGGCAGAGCAGAGCAATCTGGAAGCCCTGCAAGGACAAATGATTAACTAACTGCCGAACACCAGCTTCTCCTGCACTTAGTCCCCATCACCATTTCCTGCATCTTCCCCTTTAAAAACCTCCTGCATCGCCTGGAAGGGGAAAGATGGTCTTTGGGACCTTAATCCTCCATCTTCCCAGGCTGCCTGCTTCCTGAATAAAGCAACCTTGCCTTTCCCAATGCTTGTCTCTTGAGTATTGGCTTTGGAGCAGCAAGCAGCCAAACCCCAGTTCTAAACGGGTCCTTTTTCCGGTAACACATCCTCAGAAATCGATAGGATTGGATGCTGCTAACCAAGTTGTACAGGTATAAGCCCACTGCTGCCCTAGATCTTACCTGTATTCACTGAGGGACAGGTGGGGATGTATGTGGGGATGGCTGGGGGGTGTGTGGATGTGAATCTATATTATAAATAATGCTGGGCATGCATTTATGTACACATATGCATGAATCCTCCATTTGTATAGTTCCATTTATTGAACATTTACTATTCCTGCCAGGCACCATGCAGGTGTTCACATATATCATTTCATATAACTAACTCAAATTATCCTATGTTGCTTCCTGACCCTCCACTAGCACTTCCGATGACTTCTACTTGGTTTCTTTTCTGGCACTCTCATATGGTGAATTCTTTGGGATTCTCTCCCTTGTCCTGTGAGCAGGTGAGCTGGTGCATTCTGGTGGTGCACCGCCCGGTTCCACGGCAGTGGCTCTGAGTCTTCTCCAGACCAGGCCTCTCTGGTGAGCTCAACACTCACACTATGTGCTCACCCAACATCTGCATCTGGACACCCCATCAGCCTCTCAAACTCAAAGCCTACACCAGCCCCATCTTATCAGATCCGCTCCAATATCCATGTTCCTTGTTTTAGAAACCTCTATTGTCTCATGGTTGCTTATCTGACTCAGTCGTGAATGACTCCAAAATCTCAGCAGTTTGTAACAATAACACTTTATTTCCCATCCATCTGATCAGTCCACGGGTGACCGCTGTGGCCAGGGTCACGCTATCTCCCTTCCAGGACCAGGCTGATGGAGTAGTCACTCCTGCAATGTGGCCAATCATGAAGCAAAGGGCAAGAGAGGGTGAGCCAGGTGCTCCTCCTTCCAGCACCTGGCTCACAAGGCTTCCACTCAGAAATGATGTGCATTCCTCCTCAGAGACCCAGCCCACCTCCGCCCTCCCGGGGAGGCATCCTCAACTCCTCCAGGTATGAGATGCTCCACATTGTGCCCACAGTAAAGCCTTCTTGCTTACCTGTGGAAAGATCTCACTGGTGTTGTATAAAAACAGGGCCACCACCAGGAGTCTCTCAATCTGATCATGTTGGCCTCAAATTCCATTCATTCATGCATGTTTATTGAGACCCAACCAAGCAGAATTCCAGGTGCTTGGAACACATGAATGGAAATGACACAACTCCCTGCCCGTATAGAGCTTACATTTGAGCAAGAAGAGACAAACCAATAAATGTAATAAACTACAAGTTATGTTAGAAGGTAACAGATGCTACAGGAAAAAAAGAATAAAACAGAGGACAGTAAGAGGGACTGGAACACCTGTGGCATGAGGGTGGCTGGGCAGTATTAACAGGTGGTCAGGGTAAGGCTCCACAAGGAGGTACCAAATGAGCAAAGACTTGGAGGCATGGAGGCAAAGCCAGGTGGGTGGTGTTAAAAAGAAAACTGCAGGCCCTGAATGGAGTCACTTGTGTTAAGGCCCCACATCAACAAACCAAGACTTACTACCTAACCTAATGGCAGTTTCAACGCCCTCCCCCCGGTATGTAACCTTTAACCAGTCAACATGGAGTTTCCTGGTCAGCATTAAGAAATTTACTGGTAGACCCCTTCCGTTCCCCTTAGGAGGACGACCTGGGTTAAAGCAATGGATTCTTTGCTAATAATTTCCTCTTCTCCACTCCCTGTCCACCTTTAAAAAGCTTTCCTTTTCTGCAGCTCAATGGAGTTCCTTTCTATTTGCTAGATGGATGCTACCTAATTCATGAATTGTTTAAGAAAGTCAATTCAATCTTCAAATTTACTCACTTGAATTTTGTTGTTTAACAGATTGGTGGCAGTAATGGAATCCAAAATAAACTTCTGGTGGCATATGGGGACAAGAAACACAGGTGTGTACCCTGTGAACCCTCTCAAGTCACTTTCTTGACATTTCTGTGGGCTGTAGGTAAGTTCCTTTCAATTCTGACCTCTGCTCTCTTTGCATTGAATTCCCAATCTAATTGGCTTTGCACAGTCCCCTATTTTGAATGGAAAACCCCAATCCTTTCCTGAGTCTCCAGACTGCACATGGGGAGCTTTGGTGGTTACTGGCCAGAGTCGGGCTCGGTCTGACTTGAACATGAGACTGGGTCCAGAATCAGACTGGGTCTGGGATCGGACTATCCCAATTTAAGCTGGACTGGGTCAAGTGCAAAGCCTCGGGTGAACAAAATTTTATTTTAAACAAAGGTTGGTGCTAATGGGAATCTCGAAAGTTTGAAAAAAAAAAAAGGCCATAAACATGGTGGGCATGGGTCAAGCATTTAAAAGTTGTTAGCTCACCACCTCAAGACTCCCATGATAAAATAACTTGGTCACAGAATGAGTTAGATGGACACTGGGTCACCAACCAACCTCAAGAAAATTTCCCTGTAACAGGGCATACTGTAAAACATCCCACAATTCCCAGACCCATGGCATCTACCTCTTGGATGTTAGCTTGGTTCTGAGAAACCCAAAGGCCTAGTAGCTAAAAGAAATGGGATCCTCTAAATCCAAAGGGTTGAGCACACCACATTCCAGCACACCTGCTTGTTTTATGTCTAAAAACTGCAGTCCTAAAAGCTGCAGATACCTAACAAAGATAGCAGAATCTTACTAAGCTTGTTCTGTGTCCCAAAGAACTTGACTTGGCAACCATCAGTTTGGGGGCCACAAAGTAAGGCCAGATGGAAGTGTGAGTTGCACCCCATGAGTGGCTAGATGTGGGTTAAACTCCATTTGTGGCTAGGGTCCTACCAAACTGCAGCCAGCCCCCAGGGGAATCACTACCTAGAATTACAATGGTCATTATGAGGAATGTTCCAATTCGATAAGGCTATTTAAGAAGTTCACTTAAAAGCAAAGGCCTCCAAATTCCAAATATAGCTTCATTGAAAGTCTTGTTGCAAAAAGCCGATAAAAACTTAAAAAGATACAAGCGGTACCAAAGACAAAAACTATAAAAACGACTCCTTCCCTACATCCTCCTTCATTTGAATGCTCATTCTAGTTATTCTCTATCAGACAAGCCTCTCCGTGACTGACAACAAAGTCTAATGACCTTACAGAAACCCCCATATCAACCTTCAAGGAAGAGCCCCCTATGTGTCCCTCCCAGAGTTGATAAGACTCTGAGGGATTTTTTCTTTTTTTTTTTAAGATTTTATTTATTTATTTGAGAGAGAGAATGAAGGAGTACAGGGAGGGCCAGAGGGAGACGCAGACTGCCTGCAGAACTGGGAGCCCCACACGGGACTCGATCCCAGGACTCCAGGATCATTACCTGAGCCGAAGACAGACACTTAACTGACTGAGCCAACCAGGAGCCCTTTGAGGGATTTTCTGATAAACTGCTACCTTATTCCCTTCAACAGCTAAGGGAAAACTAAAAGAAAAAAAAAATTTAATTCCAACCTAGGTGGGTAGATATGTCAGTTCTTTAACATGCAGGCTACAACCCAATTCTTTGAAAACTTAAAAGCAACTTTCCTTATCTTACAAAATCTTTACAAAACTAGAAATGCAGCTTTCGAGGCAATTCAAAATTCACCTATTCTTTTTAGTACTTCTAAAACCTCCCCTATTTACCTCAAAAGGTTTGTAAATTATTGGCCTTAAGAAACCAAAGTTCTTCGGGGCACCTGGGTGGCTCAGATGTTAAGCATCTGCCTTCGGCTCAGGTCATGATCCCAAGGTCCTGGTATCGAGTCCCGCATTGGGTTCCCTGCTCAGCAGGGAGCCTGCTTCTTCCTCTGCCTCTGCCTCTCTCTCTCTCCCTGTCTGTCATGAATGAATAAATAAAATCTTTAAAAAAAAAAAAAAAAAAGAAACCAAAGTTCTTCTTGGAGAAACTTGCATTCTTTCCCTGTGCCTTCGAGATGAAAATATGAAAAGTACAAACCTCAGAGAGGTAATTCTTACCAGAAGTGGACCAAAAAGGGGGATTAGTCATTTGAAATTGAGACTAATGAAAAATCTTAAATGTCTTCTCCACAAATATCAGGAAAAAAACGTTAGCCATCTGAGCTTAAGTTAGTCTACCTGCCAGAAAAACAGTCTGCATCCAACTGTTCTTTTACAAACGAGTGAGTTTTGCATTATCATACCCATCTCATGGCTAGAAAATTTAAGACAATAGCTATAAAGTCTCTGTTTTTAAGTTTAGTGTGTCTGTTGAAGATGTGTGACATTTCTTACCTCCAGATGGCATTGCTAAAATTAATTTGTAAAGAACTCTAATTGGCCTAAAAATTAGCATTTATAAACTAAGCATTTCTAAATCTCAGATATCTATAATAGAAACGAACCCAAATGTTTTTAAGATTCACGTGATCTGGAGAAAATATTCAGTATTAAAGCTAATTTAAGGGGTGCCTGGGTGGCTCAGTCTGTTAAGCATCTGCCTTCAGCTCAGGTCACGATTCCGGGATCATGGGATCAAGCCCTGCATCAGGCTCCCTGCTCAGTGCGGAGTCTGCTTCTTCCTCTTTCTCTGCCCTCTCCCCCTGCTTGTGCTCTCTCTCTCTCTCAAATAAACAAATCTTTTTAAAAAAATAAAGCCAATTTAAGTTGGTTTAGTTAAAACAGATATGTCATTAGGGTAATCAATATTAAGCATACTTTTTATTCTACTTAGGTTTACCAATCAAGTAAGTTCATGCTTTATCTCTTACAAAATTCATCCACAAGACAAATGATGGCTGATTTTGCCTAATGTCTCATGAAGTTTTTGTGGGTAATCAAAACATAATTGTTGGGAGCAAATGATTTAGAATAGATGTGAGGTCAGTTTTTAGGCAAACTTTTTTGGAAAAATTATGTTTTATGGTATGTGTATGAAAAAATAAATTTCCAAAACCTTTTTGGTAACCTGAAACTTTACAGGTTTTGCCAAGTTACATTAAGTAATGAGTTAAGTTAAAAATCACTGAATATCTAGGTCATTTCCAAATTAAGATAAAATACTGAAACATTAATCGCTAAACCAAGTTTGTTTACCTACTTTTGTCTTTTATTACAGTGAAACTAAAGATGTTTGGGTCTGTTAGTAAATGTGTTTTATGCCACACTGAGAAATTTTCTATGAAAAAAAAGCACATATCTCAAGAAATCATAAAAAGTGTAAGTTTGCCAACTGACAGAATGCTAATGTAAAAAGACAGTTCACAACTAAGTTAACTTCTTAGTTAAGGTTCCTAAAGGTTAAGAATTCCAATTAATATATACAGTTAAAGCTACTAGAAATGATAAGGGACACATCTCCATATGTAAAAAAAAAAAAAAAGTAGAATGTGTGCTTTTGGTAAAAGAGGGTATGAAGAATGGAAATGTATTTTTGTTAAGGGAAAAGAAAGTAACTTTGCCCTAACGTGAGGCCAGTTATTTAAAGAGGAAAAATATAGGACAAAATCTGAATGTAAAAAAGAAAGTTGTAGAAGGTCTGTGGAAAAGGCATCTGGCTAAGATTAAAATGAATTTATTTTAAAATGAGTTTTAATATAAAAAGTACACTGGTACAAAATTAGAGTTTGGTTTTTCTCTCTGTTAAAAGAACAAAGGTTTCTCAGGTTATTGGTCTGCCCTTAATAAGAAATTGTAGACAAAGTCTTTTCTTTAATGTAATCTGCTTAGAAAAACAAAGATTCTCTGTTTTATCTTTATCAGATTATTTAAGTAAACCCACTTTTAGTAACAGAAGGCTAAGTTCTGCCTAGAACTTACTATTTTAAGAAGGCTAAATTTTGCCTAGAACTAGATTATTTTCTATATTTGCCTATGAAATCTTTAATTATGACTTTGGTTAAATATACAATAGAATTTCTTCGTAGTGATCTATGATCCTACTTGACCAAGTGTCCAAACCTTTTGATATTTTTGACAGACTTCTCCAAAATCAAATTCTAAATGCTGTCTTTTTGACCTTGACTGACTTTGAAATGTTCTAGAGGAATCTTGGGACATCTCAAAGGATTTGTCCTCTCTCCTTATAAAAAGGGAGACGCTGATCTAATAGGCTTATTTGCTCTGTCAAATTACATAGGAAGCATTATCGAGTAAAAAGTAATACTAAGCCTTCTTTATGCTGTGTGGGTATGGAAGTGTTCCAGAAACTATGTGAAATTTCTGGAAATCTGATATAGTCCTGGCATAATGTTATCAGTCAAAATTCCAGTTATTATCTTAAAATGTTGTATGTCACAGAAATAACCAAATTTCATTGTCAATTGCATCATAATGTACTCGAATCAGACCTTTAACCATGCCATTTAAAGTCTTGTCATTTACAGACAGTTACTGCTTTACTCAGACGCTTTTACAAAAGCTTCCTGCAAATTCATGGCAAGGAATCTGACAAGTACTCTAGGAGACAGGATTCTGAAAACTTTCAGATCATACATCTCAACTGGGTAAGAATTTCTGGAACTAGTAGGAAAACTGGATTCAAGCAGAATAAGAATCAATAACGGGAATAAATGAACTTTGGGAAGGATGATTATATTTATGACTCTTGTTTAAAACATCACTGGATCTCTAATATCTTGCTTTTAGATTTTAGGAAAACCTTTTTCTCTTTTCTCTTAAGCTATTAACAATTTGGTAAGATATACCTCTGTGAACAAAGATGAAACATGTACTTTTTTCTGCCTACCTGATCCCTCCAAAATTCAGAAATTCTTGAGTATCCTTTTCATGGCAAAATAGTTACTTACATATAAGGTCAGTGAGAAATCTGTTGTCCTTGTATCAGGACACAATTGGAAAAACTGGCCATATTACCAAGGCTTTGACTGGATTGTCATGTTTGAGAAAAATGTAAAAATCGGCTTGGTAACTTGCTTGCAAGGTTACAAAAGCACTCTTTAAAAGAGCTTATGTGGTCAATCACTTATATTGCTACACTTATATAAATAATCAGGCAAAGTCTGATGCATTTTACTATATAAAATGGGAGTAATTATAGAGAGAAAAATTATGTTGAGAGCTTTGTCTATAGCAGATTCTAAACCTGTCAACTGTATTTATGTCTCTTTTATATACCTATAAATTGGACAGAATCCTTAATTCTTCTAGTTTCCTCAAAATCTAGCTATGGCTCTCCAAACTAACGTTTCCAGTTTTCTCCAACCCTTCTGATTTTGTATCCGGGAAAAGAGACTTCCCTTGAATCTCCTTGGAAGGGACTATACCAGGTCTTCCCTACTGTCCAGATGGCAGCCAAGGTTCAGGGACTTGAACCTAGATATGCATCTCATAACTAAAGAAGGCTCCACCTAACATCTGATCCCATATGGGTGCTGAAAACCTCCAAATCCCATTGCCAAGGAAGAGAAGTAGCCAACATCGAGGTGGATTGCTTCCTCCCATGATGCCGGATCAAGACTTCATACTTTAAACATGAAACCCTCTCTTCTTCCCTTTCTTTCTTTTATTCTGGCCCTGGTCTGAGAAGATAATGCCATCATCTCTATCTCCCAGGCCATTGCTGGGTCCGGGGGCGGGAGGGGGTGAAGGTGGAGGTAAGCTTTGCTTTTCAGATGGTTGGATTTGTCATCAAAAACTCTTGTCTGTCCCTTAACAGTGCCACCCTAGTAAAAGTGGTTTGTGCCCTGGCAGGATTTGTCTTTGTCTATGGTAGTTACCATTCTCCCTGGGCCCACGAAGGTCTAGATGGCTGGAGTATAACCAGGCAAAGCCTCCTAGGTTACCTACCTGTGCCCCTAACTGTTGCACCTCATTGGTTGACTCCCCCCCCTGGACTTACATCACTGAGCTAGAAAGGAATTTCTAATGCTTCTAACTAAGAAGCATTCACGACTCAGGATTTACTTCCTTGGACAGAGTCATACTCTCCCAGTTAGGAATAAAAATAAATAAGATTATGATCAGAAACCTCTCCTTAACTCTTGAAGATATTGTGGAATCTGTTGCTAAGACAACAGCTGCTCAACAAAGATCCTTTATCCCCTAGCCAGAGCCATCCTTGATAATAGGACAGCCCCTGATTATCTTTTATTTTTATTTTTTTAAATTTTATTATATTATGTTGTCACCATACAATACATCATTAGTTTTTGATGTGGTGATCCATGATCCATTGTTTTCGTATAACACCCAGTGCTCCATGCAGTACGTGCCCTCCTCAATACCCATCACCAGGCTAACCACTCCCCCTACCCCCTCCCCTCTAAAACCCTGTTTGTTTCTCAGAGTCCATAGTTTCTCATGGTTCATCTCTCCCTCCAATTCCCCACCCCTCATTTTTCCCTTCCTTCTCCTAATGTCCTCCCTGCTATTCCTTATGTTTCACAAATAAGTGAAACCATATGATAATTGACTTTCTCTGCTTGACTTATTTCACTTAGCATCATCTCCTCCAGTCCCATCCATGTTGATGTAAAAGTTGGGTATTCATCCTTTCTGATGGCTGAGTGATATTCCATTGTATATATGGACCACATCTTCTTTATCCATTCATCTGGTGAAGGGCATCTCGGCTCTTTCCACAGTTTGGCTATTGCGGACATTGCCGCTATGAACACTGGGGCGCATATGGCCCTTCTTTTCACTACATCTGTGTCTTTGGGGTAAATACCCAGGAGTGCAATTGCCGGGTCAGAGGGTAGCTCTATTTTTAATTTTTTGAGGCACCTCCACACTGTTTTCCAAAGTGGCTGTACCAACTTGCATTCCCACTAACAGTGTAAGAGGGTTCCCCTTTCTCCACAACCTCTCCAACATTTGTTGTTTCTTGCCCTGTCCATTTTTGCCATTCTGACTGGTGTAAGGTGGTATATCTCAGTGTGGTTTTGATTTGAATTTCCCTGATGGCTAATGATGTTGAACATTTTTTCATGTGTCTGTTAGCCATTTGTATGTCTTTTTTGGAGAAGTTTCTGTTAAGTCTTCTGCCCATTTCTTGACTTGATTATTTGTTTTTTGGGTGTTGAGTTTGAGAAGTTCTTTATAGATCTTGGATACCAGCCCTTTATCTGTAGTGTCATGTGCAAATATCTTCTCCCATTCTGTGGTTTGCCTCTTTGTTTTCTTGACTGTTTCCTTTGCTGTGCAGAAGCTTTTTATCTTGATGGAGTCCCAAAAGTTCATTTTTGCTTTTGTTACACTAGGCTTTGGAGATCTATCTTGAAAGAAGTTGCTGTGGGCGATGTCAAAGAGGTTACTGCCTATGTTCTCCTCTAGGATTTGGATGGATTCCTGTCTCACATTGAGGTCTTTCATCCACTTTAAGGTTATCTTTGTGAATGGTGTTAGAGAATGGTCGAGTTTCATTCTTCTGCATGTGGCTGTCCAATTTTCGCAGCACCATTTACTGAAGAGACTATCTTTTTTCCATTGCATGTTTTTTCCTGCTTTGTCAAAGATTAGTTGACCAAAGAGTTGAGGGTCCTTATCTGGGTTCTCTATCCTGTTCCATTGGTCTATATGTCTGTTTTTGTGCCAGTACCATGCTGTCTTGGTGATCACAGCTTTGTAATATAGCTTGAAATCGGGCAACGTGATGCCCCCAGCTTTGTTTTTCTTTTTCAACCTTTCCTTGGTGATTCGGGGTCTTTTCTGATTCCATACAAATTTTAGGATTCTTTGTTCCAGCACTTTGAAAATTGTCATTGGAATTTTGATCGGGATGGCATTGAAGGTATAAATTGCTCTGGGTAGCACAGACATTTTAACAATGTTTATTCTTCCGATCCATGAGCATGGAATATTTTTCCATCTTTTTCTGTCTTCTTCAATTTCTTTCATGAGTGTTCTGTAGTTCCTCATTAATAAGAGGGGGGAGAAGAACCATATGGTCCTCTCAACTGATGCAGAAAAAGCATTTGACAAAATACAATATCCTTTCCTGATTAAAACTCTTCAGAGTATAGGGATAGAGGGAACATTCCTCAAGTTCATAAAATCTACCTATGAAAAACCCACAGCGAATATCATCCTCAATGGGGAAAAGCCGAGAGCCTTTCCCTTAAGATCAGGGACACGTCAAGGATGCCCACTCTTGCCACTACTGTTCAACATGGTACTAGAAGTCCTAGCAACAGCAATCAGACAACAAAAAGAAATAAAAGGTATTCAAATTGGCAAAGAAGAAGTCAAACTCTCTCTTTTCGCAGACGACATGATACTTTATGTGGAAAACCCAAAAGACTAGAACTCATACAGCAATTCAGTAATGTGGCAGGATACAAAATCAATGCAGAGAAATCAGTTGCTTTCTTATACACTAACAACGCAACTGTAGAAAGAGAAATTCGAGAATCGATCCCATTTACAATGGCACCAAAACCTGTAAGATACCTCGGAAGCAACCTAGCCAGAAAGGGAAAGGCTCTATGCTCTGGGAACCACAGAACACTCCTGATTATCTTTTAGCTGAGCACAGAGGTGTCCATGCTCTGGCCAAGGCCAGCCGCAGCACCGGGATTAACACTTCTGGGGAAGTTGAAACTCAATTACATAAAATCACTAAGCAAGCCACTTGGCTTCAAAAGGTGACTCCTTCAGCGGGGTCTTTCTTTGACTTCTTTGATGACTGGTTTGGGTCTTGGGGACCATAGCTCTGAAATGCACTCCAAACATGGGGAATCGTCCTACTCCTAAAATCATAATCATCTCCCTGATGCATTGTATTCAAAAGCTTTGAGTGTGTGTTCTTAGCAGCTAACCACCAAAACAAATGATCTCCCTAAGACTGGAACAGCCGAGAAGGAACAAAGACAATGACTGACTTAAAAACTGTGCACATGAGGTTGTAACTCATGAATGTCACGGCGATCACGCAGAAACCTCATGACCTATGAGTACCACATGGAGGACCAACAAAGGCTGGAGGACTACTGAGCAGTAACTAGAAGTGCACTGAAGCCTTGAATTTTGATCCCATGTTTAGGTTCAGTTGAAAGTCCAATCAAAAAGAGGGAATTGTTTAACACACACACACACACACACACACACACACACACACACACACACGCCCAAAACACAGTCACTTATGTTAAGGGCCCCACATCAGCAAACAGAGACTTAACAGCTAACCTAACTGCAGTTTCAACCCCACCTTCAGCCACCTGCCACCTTTTTTTTTTTTAATTTCATTATGTTATGTTAGTCACCATACAATACCTCATTAGTTTTTGATGTAGTGATCCATGATTCATTATTTTTGTAACACCCAGTGCTCCATGCAGAACGTGCCCTCCTTAATACCCATCACCAGGCTAACCCATCCTCCCACCCCCCTCCCCTTAACACCCTCAGTTTGTTTCTCAGAGTCTGTAGTCTCTCATGGTTCATCTCTCCCTCCGATTCCCCCCCCATTTTTCCCTTCCTTCTCCTAATGTCCTCCATGCTGTTCCTATGTTCCACAAATAAGTGAAACCATATGATAATTGACTTTCTCTGCTTGACTTATTTCACTTAGCATAATCTCCTCCATTCCCATCCAACCCGCCACCTTTTAACCAGTCAACATGGAATTTCCTGGTCAGCACTCAGGAATTTACTGCTAGGCCCCTTCCGTTCCCCTATGGAGGCAACCTTGCCTAAAACAATGGATTCTTTGCTAATAGTTTCCTTTTTTCCACTCCCTCTCTACCTTGAAAAGCCTTTCCCAAACACCAGAAATCCAGGGAAAAGGCTCATCCGTGGGAAGGAGTGGGTGGCTCAGTTGATTAAGCAACTGCCTTTGGCTCAGGTTGTGATCCTGGAGTCCCGGGATCGAGTCCCGCATCGGCTCTCTGCTCCGTGGGGAGTCTTCTTCTCCCTCTGGCCCTCCTCCCTCTCATGTGTGTTCTCTCTCTCTCTCTCAAATAAATAAAATTAAAAAAGAAAAACAGACTGGGGCATCAACTAAGCTGAAAGTAATGGGAGGACCACAACTCTGATGGGTGCTCCTCGCACAATGAGGGCTGGTAACCAGTCTTGAACACATGATCTAATGGGCACACCCCTAGATAAAGACGGCTGGAGAGGCAACGGTCTCTAAAAATGCCCCTAACGTGATTGTCCACTGACCACTCTGAGACTCTGACTCTAGAAAAGGGAGAAACTGTAGGTATCGATAAGGTTGAAGCATGGATACATCAGACGTTGGACGAAGACTACAAAGGACAGAGTTGCAGATCAGTGCTGATATCCTCCATCCTCACAGAAGAACCCATTTGCTGGGGTGCCAATGTGCCCAGCTAACACTGCTTTCCCACACTGCCTTCGCTTACCAGCGGCCACATGACCCAATTCTGGCTAACGAGATGTGTGTGGAAGTCTCCTCGGGGGTTCTTGGAAAACCTTCTCTTTCCTGAAACAGGTGCCATCCCTTTCTGTTTCCAATTCTGACTGCCTGGAAGACAGACTTGTTACACGGGCAGCCCTATGGTGACCCTGAGGCAAGAAATATGGGGCAGAGTCGACATGCTGAAGATGGCAAGCAGAAAAGGAGCCTGGGTCCTGGGAGCATCTTTGGGTGGGGAATGGGACAGGACTGGCTTTTTCTTTATAGTTCGTATTGTTTTGCTCCTGTATTTGTTTTCTATAGCTGTTGTAACAAATTACCATAAAAGTTAGCAACTTGACACAACACAAATCTGTCATAGTCCAACATAGGTCTTACTAGACTAAAATCCAGGTGTCAATAGGGCTACGTTCCCTTCCAGAGACTCTGGGGGCGAATCCATTTATCTGCCTTTTCCAGTTTCTGGAGTGTTCCAGTCTTCCATAGCCCTTCCACTTAGAAGGACGCTGGGCTCATCCAGATAATCCAGGATAATCTCCCTTTTCCCCAGGCTGGCATAAGAGCAACTTTAACTCCTCCCTCCACACCTCCTCTGTCATATAGCCTAGCAAGGTTTCCTGCCACATTAAGATGTGGACATCTTTGGGGGACCATTACTCCACCAGCCACAAATTGTTAGAACAAGCATAAACTCCTTTTGTAATTTGAAACATAAATCACTTTTAACTTGAACATTAAAAATTAGGACTATATGGGGCGCCTGGGTGCCTCAGTCGGTTAAACGTCTGCCTTTGGCTCAGATCATGATCCCAGGGTCCTGGGATCGAGCCCTGAGTCAGGCACCCTGATCAGCAGGGAGTCTGCTTCTCCCTCTCCCTCTGCATGTCTCCCCGCTCATGCTCACTCTCTCTCTCCCTCTCTCTCAAATAATAAATAAAATCATTCTTTAAAAAAAAATTGGGACGGGCGCCTGGGTGGCTCAGTTGGTTAAGCGACTGCCTTCGGCTCAGGTCATGATCCTGGAGTCCCAGGATCGAGTCCCGCATAGGACTCCCTGCTCAGCAGGGTGTCTGCTTCTCCCTTGGACCCTCCCCCATCTCATGCTCTCTCTCTCTATCTCATTCTCTCTCTCAAAATAAATAAATAAAATCTTTAAAAAAATAAAAATAAAAAAATAAAAAATAAAAAAAAATTGGGACTATGAGCTAATAATTCGAAAAAAAAAAAATCCACTCTTTGAAGCATAGTGATCAAGAATGCCCTGGAAGATTTCCATGGAGAAAAGAAGCAGTTCCATGATTCAATGAGATTAAACCACTTCTACCCAACTCTGCTGTCCAGTGGAAGTGTCTGAAACTCACTGAATGCAGAGGAAGAGGAAGTGTTACCCAGCATACCCCTTCACAGTCTTTCCTGAGCTCGGGGACCCCTGCTACCTGCCAATTGTGTATCTGTCTGAACTAGCACCTCACAGCCCATCCACAAAGTATCCAGGTTCCTGAATATTTTTTAGTTTACTTAAAAATAAATCATAGGCAGACTCTGAGAAACAAACTGAGGGTTTTAGAGGGGAAGTGGGCGGGGGGGATGGGTTGGCCCGGTGATGGGTATTAAAGAGGGCACGTATTGCATGGAGCACTGGGTGTTATACACAAACAATGAATCATGGAACACTACATCAAAAACTAATGATGTAATGTATGGTGACTAACCTAATAAAATAAGATTTTAAAAAATAAAAATTAAAAAAATAAATCATAGGCAATGTCTAATTATTTTAAGTTCCTAATTTAATAAACCTAATGAGATCTTTCTCCTTTCTATTTAAAGCTACCGGGTATGCTTCCTAAAAAACAAAAACAAAAACAAAAAAAACACTGGCCTGCAGGTGGATCATCTTTCTGTCGAGACATAAGCTCTCCCCGAAACAGCACAAAGGGAGGGAACAGCATCCTTCATGGATAGTGGGGTTTTGTGGATTGAAAGGAAGACATATAGCAGATGTTCAAGACTCCCCATGGCTGGCATCTGACCATCATTCAGCCCTCACAGACATCGTCCCAACACAGACTTCTCCTACTTCTGGAACTTGAGGATGGGCACACGGGCAGTGAGCAGGACAGCTGATTGCCTGCTATGTGAAATCTAGCCTAGGTCACAAAATCCACTCCGTACTATATCCTAAATGCATTTAATGACTCCTTCCTCCTTTATCCCAGCACTGAGCGTTGACACCAACCGATGTAATTGTCCATGTGATGCTCACGGTTAAAGAAACCATCAACAAATGATGATGTTCATGTCAAGAACAGATCAGGATGAACAAAGACTGCAGAGGCTTATTACTTTGCATCAGTAATGATATCATTCACATGCAAACTTCTATAAATTCTTCCACATGATCAGCTCTACATCACATCAGTAAAGATATAAAGGAGACTGCTCAACCAGGTGATTCAATTTTTTTTAACTGTAATTCTTTTTTATTTCAACTTTACTCCACTGGATAGGACACCACTTCAACATGTGTTATAAAGATTTTTTTTTTTTTTTTTTATTTGAGAGAGAATGAGAGATAGAGAGCACAAGAGGGAAGAGGGTCAGAGGGAGAAGCAGACTCCCCGCTGAGCAGGGAGCCCGATGCGGGACTCGATCCCGGGACTCCAGGATCATGACCCGAGCCGAAGGCAGTCGCTTAACCAACTGAGCCACCCAGGCGCCCTCAACATGTGTTATAATAGACCTTATTTTTTTAGAGCAGTTTTAAGTTCTTAGCAAAACTGAGTGAAAGGTTCGGAGAGTTCCCATTTTTCCCCTGCCCCCCCACACCCCAGCCTCCCCTACTGTCTAAGTCCCCCACCAGAATGGTACATTTTTACAACTGATAAATCCACACCAATACATCATAATCACCCCAAAACTCCCTTAGGAGCAGGAGATGTGGTCCCATTCCACAGATGAGAGCATTCAGGTTCAAAAGGGCCAGATCAGAGGCTATAGCCTCGGATCTCTGCCTGGAGAGACTGGGTCTTTCTTTGCTGCACTGCATCGTCCTGTGAGTTGGGTACTGTCCCCATTATGTAGAAAGGCGGACGAGGCTCAGTGTTAATTGTCATCCAGCAAGTGAGCGGCTGAGCTGAATTTTAATCCAACAGGTGACTCAAGTTTATTCTAGCTTTTTCCATCCTGTTTCCCAGGTATCTTGCCTTACTTGAAGTCAGCTTTGGAAAAAGCAGTGTGAAAACAACTTTGAAAATATAAAATACACAAATACAATCTAAGTTTTCCAGAGAAGATGGTCTAAGGACACTTAACTCCAAGAACACCACTCTCTTGATGCTCTTCCCCTCCCGGGGGGTCCTCAAGGTCCCCAGCAGGCAACATTCCTCCCCCCTGGCCACTAAAGGAGGGGATGATAAGGACACAGGCATTCCCCCTCCCCTTTAGTGCCCCCGAAACCGGTCCATTTCGTCTTCAATTTGAAAAAGTGCTCGATTGATTGAACAAGGCCTGCTGGAAATTTGAGGAAAGCTCTCCTTCGTGAAAAACAAACACTGTTCACGTATGAGACCGTTCAGGAGAGAAGACAGGATATTGCAATCATGGCAGAATGAACCAGAAGCAAAAGAGCATCAGCCATGAAAACCGTAATTGCCAAACTTGGCTTTTCCCTTTATCTAGGAAACCAACCTAAGAGAACCAAGAGGGGTCAGATTGAAGAGGAGAGAGAGACTTCTCTCTCCAGGGTGGAATGAGGGAGGGCAGGGTTCACAGACACCTGAAGTCACATGGGACATCTGCATCAGGGCTGTGGGGGGGGGGGGGGGCAGCCGGAGTTAGGAGCCAGCAGTGATGCGGTGATAGGGACACCCGGGGAGGCCCGGGGAAGGGGGAACATTTCTCAGGAAGATGGAAGACTTCATCACTGTCTGAACAAGGGAGAAGGGAGAGGAAGGAGCTTGGCAGATGAAATGTAAACACAAATAACTATCGTTCTCTACATTCCTGATGTGCTGAACGTGAATAATTACTCTTTATTTATTCCATGGGACCGAAACTCAGCAGAATTAATCAGCGCCACATCAGTCATGCTCACGTACCACACTGAAGCCGAGAAGGCTACACATGGTTAAGATAAAAGGTGACAAAGATGTTAATATTACAGAAGAAAATGGATCTTATGATACCAACAGTTACACTTCAAAGATTTTATTTATCTACTTGAGAGAGAGAGAGCAAGCACGAGCAGGGGAACAGCAGATAGAGGGAGAGGGAGAAGCAGGCTCCCCACTGGGCAGGGAGCCCGAGGTGGGACTCGATCCCAGGACCCCAGGATCATGACCTGAGCCAAAGGCAGACGCTTAACCGACTGAGCCACCCAGGTGCCCCCCAACAGTTATGCTTCAAACCCACTACTGGAACAATGTGCTGACTTAAGGTTCAAGCCTTTTATTATTTTTGCCATCCTCAAGGACCCTAGATCACTTTATGGTTTTAATTAGCCAAGCATTTTGTAGAGTATTACAAATAAGGGAGATGATTCTTTATCTTTTAAATATACTTTCAACTCTGGTGAAATCTTTCATACTTAGGAGTGTTGACAGCTCCGAAGAGATACAAGAAACTGTCAGCACACACCCAAATGCCCACTCCCCCCGAGCTGTTCCCAATGAGCCCCAGTGGCGGTGTCCCAATCCCCACGGGACCTGGAAAGAGCACAAGGGTCTCCCAGACGCAGGGCTGAAGTGCACACGATACGGAGGTTGCAGCTCCCCTCCCTGTCCCCAAACTCTCTGCCCTGGTATGGACATGGGGTTTTGCCATATTCCCCCTGACCCCATGCCCTTTCCCCCAAAAGTCTACAGGACCACACCAGCAACTGGCTCTATTTACTTAGAGCAGAGCCTCCTGCAAACATAGCATACAGACTCAGACAAAGTCACCAGGAGACCTCAAACACAGGCAGCTATGCGGGGGTCATGGGGGGACCATGGGAGCTGGTACAAAGCCAGGCAGGTCCAAACAAAGAGGCAAAGAAGGGGCCAGGGCCACTGTGGACGACTCAGGGTGTAACTGAGTAGAAAGGATGGTTTAGGAACAACCCAGCAGATGCCCCCTGCCCACCGTGGGAGGGTCCTCACTGTCGGTGAGGAATGGAGAGTACTGGCTGGTTGAGACCCCTCCCCACCTGGACTCTGCAGGGTTCCCTGTAGGGGCCACCCTCCCGCCCATCCCAATGTCTTCATGAGGTCCTGCTCCCCTGGCAGTCCTGCTCACTGGCCATGCTGGCTCAGAGGCCGTGCTCAAAAACACAATTATAAGGCTTAGTCTTCAGTGAAGAGTTTCAAAAAACGCTCCCTGAAATGAAAAGTTCAAACGCGAAAGGCCTGTTTTCTGTATTGCTACCCTGGCTCCTATGAATGGAAAATGCATGCTTTCTAGCTTCATCTTGTCGATTTTCTCTACAGACAACTCTCAATTAATTCCCTAAACCCAAACTAGACATGTTTCGTGCACACTTCATTCACACCGAGGCGTAAATGACTAGTAGCCTACCCAGCTGTTTGCTTTTGGCAGCACTCAAAGTCAGAAGCTGACAAACCCACACGCCCTGCTCAGCTCCCACCTCCACACAGGCAGTCTGGAGGAGTTGATCATGGGAATCCCAGGGAGCAGGGATTTTGAGCAAGAAGTGATCGGAGAAGGCAACCCAAGGCCCTTCCCCACCAGAAGCCTCAGAAATATCAAGGAGAGGTCCACCTGCTACACTGTGTGGAACTGGGCTCAATGAACTCTGTTATGCTAATAAGGAGAACGTGGCCCCAGAACACGGGCTACCATGGTGCGTTACCTGCTTCCTATTCCTGAGTAGTATCTGGCATATCAGAGATGCTTATCCTGTTCCAGCTTAACAGTCCTATCTGCCTCTGACTTCAGAGAGCAGATTCTCAAGAGGGAATGGTGTCTGGGGGACTGGTGTTACCCTGTCCCTCCAGACTCCAGGGGCGTTCCTGAAAGAATGCTGTCCATCTCCACATGTCTTATTCTGTTTGATGTTTTCCTGCCTCACATCTTTAAAATACAGACTGTATTTCTTAGATTTGAAGGAATATCTTTAACTGGTATCTCCACATAACACTTAAAAGCAAACCCTTAAAGCATGAGGGGGGATGGGAAGGAAGGGGCAGACCTACCCCCGGGGAAGGGGA
>NW_027397109.1:7747189-7774556 GCF_003265705.2 Callorhinus ursinus | reverse complement strand
GGGAAGGAAGGGGCAGACCTACCCCCGGGGAAGGGGAGGCGAGGGCAGGAGGGAAGACAGAGCAGGAAATGAAGCCAGAAGCCTGGCCAGGCTGGGCGGCAGGAAGAGCAGGGAAGGGGAGCAGAAGTGAATGGAAAAGCAGAGAAGGGCCGAGAGGAAATTAAACTGGAGGACTAAGAAGCAAATAATGCGACCCCATGAAAGGAAATGTCTCCCTGCTTCCTGCCCCTTCTAAAATAACCACACAGGGTTATTGACCACACATGGGCTTTTATGACAACAAAGGGATCCCAATTTTTAAATGACCTATCAATGTTCTACCAAGCCATCCCCGAGAAGACAGCCACAGACACCAGCCAGGGAGAGAAAACTGAATAACTTGCCCAAAAAGCAGAGATGTGGGGTTTTAGTCTCGAGGCAACAACTTCGGAACCACGTCCTCAAAGGCCAGGGGAGAATGTTATTCGACTTCGACGAGCTGCTTTACCAACCTCATCTTTTTGGGGAGGGATTAAAAACACACATTTACCTAACTGAAATGTTTCCCATGGTTTTTGGCCCTGATCTTAAAATACAGGAAATGGTCACTGCTGGACAGAATCTTTGCAGGGGTCCGTGGACTCCCCCTCATCACAGCCCCCCGCTGGGCAGCCTGGAGGTGAGGATGCCCAGGGAGGGGACTGGCCGGCTTTGTCCCCAGGGAATACACAGAGGGACACACCTGCTGGTCCATGAGCCTCTGAAGCCTGGTCTAGATGCTTCAGGCTGCCTTTGTGTCCAGTTCTGACAGTAATACATGATTGAGGAAGGAAGTGAAAAACACAGTAAAGAATTAAAGAAATAATACACATAACCACCCAGTGATAACCACTATTCATATCGTGACCTGTCTCCATTCGGTATTTTTTCCCCTGCACACATATTGTACAAAATTGGAATTCTACTGTACAGCAGGGATCTTGCTGTGTCCATTTCACATGACATGAGGATTTCCACAGGCCACTGGATATTCTTTGAAAATAGGGTTTTAATGACTATATAATCTAAGAATGGCATAATGTAACCATCCTGCCACTGCTTGAAATTCAGGAGGCTTCCAATTTCCAACTGAGATAAATAAAGCCACAGTGAGGATCTTCACACATAAATTATATTGATATCTCTAATTTTAGTAGAAACCCTTCGCAGTAAGACGATTGAGTCAAAGGAGATAAACATTTGTTTTCCACAAGGTTATGCCCACTGACATTTCCTCCAGTGGGGTATGAGAGTATTTACCTATCCTCCTATGTGGTCACCCACATTGAGAATTAATATTTAAAAGACTCTTTACCAGTTTGGTGGACAAAAAAAAAAAAAAAAAAGAATTATTTTAATTCCCATTTCTCTGATTAGTTGTGAGGTTCAGCAACTCTCTGTTTACTTGCCTTTCATATTTCTTCAGTGACTTGCCAGTGAGAGTCCATGCAGACTTTTTCCATCTGATATTAATGTTTTCCTATTGATTTATGACTGCTTTTAGTATAATAGGGATGGATTGGCAGGCAGATAGTGTTATGTCCTGACTTGCCAATTCTGGTGATGGTGCTTGACACACATGGGACACTAATGGATTTGTGGTCAATTGTACCAATCTTGCCCCCTTATTATACCTCCCACTGCAAATAGAGTGTCATGGTCCTTCAGCTTGGGATCCAACCCCAGCTTCCCCACTCACTATCCAGGTGATCTCTGCTTTGCCTCAATTTCCTTGATTGGAAATGAAGGATAATGGAGTGCATTTACTACATAAGGTTAGTATGCAGCAGACAGCCTCCCAGCTGGCCCCCAACGACCCCGCCTCCTGGTGTCCACGTGGAGCCCTCTCAGGCCCAGCCAGCAAGGACCAGGGACCTGCCCACAGCCATGGAGTGAGCTGAGAAGATAGTCCTCCCCACTGACAGCTTCACCGCAGCCTTCTAAGACCCTGACCAGAGGACCCAGATAAACTGTGCCAAGACTCCTGGCTCACAGAAACTGTGAGGTATGAGCTTTTGCTGTTCTAAGCTGTTAGGTTTAGGGGTGATTTGTTATGCAGCAGGAGATAACTAATACATAATATATGTAAAGTACTTCAAATAGTGCCCATGGTAGATTGCAAAAACATAGCCTAATCCTTTGCCACTCCTCCCAAGACAAGATGGAATCCTTTGTCATGCCCTGACTCTGCTTGATTCTGTGACTTAATTCAACCAAGGAAACAGAGGCATATGCGATGCAGAAATCTGAAAGGCACCTGCACACTGATGCCTTCCCTCTTGCTACTCTTGGAGCTGTGCTGCTGCCGTGTGAATAAGCCCACTCTGCTGGAGCCTACTGTACCTGCTACCCCTGTCGCACTCTGATGCATAGCCCTCCACTACAGATGTGTGAGTGAGGCCATTAACTCAGACTCATAAGTGAGCGCAGCTACAAGAAGCACCCGCTGTGCCCAGCCTAAATTTCCAACACAACTCATATGCAGAATAAGTGGGTGTTGGGAAGGTCTGGGGTGGTTTGTTACACAGCATGTGATAGCTGACACATTCTTAGTATTACTATCATTATTATCTTGGGATCAATTAAATGCTCACACATGGTTCATAAGAGGGCATTTCCTTTTTACATTTAACCAATCTACCAAAAACTTATTTTGGTATATGAGGTTAGGTGAGGATCTAACTTAACATTTTGCCATATAGCCAATTCTCCCTTCTTCATAAAACTGCAAAACCTTGTTTTCGTATATTGGAATCTAGAGGGACGCCTGGGTGGCTCAGTCAGTTAAGTGTCTGCCTTTGGCTCAGGTCATGATCTCAGGGTCCTAGGATTGAGCCCCACATTGGGGTCCCTGCTCAGCAGGGAGTCTGCTTCTCCCTCTCCCTCTGCCCCTCCCCACCCTGGCTTGTGCTCTCTCTCTCTCTCTCTCAAATAAATAAATAAAATCTTTTTAAAAAAAAAGAATCTAGAGTGTTTTAGGATATCATTTCCACTGATCATTTCTATCAGTATATTAGCAAATCCTAAATCAATACCATAGTCGTTTTGTTTTAATTTGGGTCAGGATAATATTAAATGTGCTTCTACTGGGGCATGCCAGGAAAAAAGGCATGAAAGACTGCAGGGAAGAAGCAGTGAGGTTGCTAGGGAAGGTGCCAGAGAAGAGGGGGAATGACAATAGCAACCTAGGACAAGTAAGTAGAAGAGACAGAGAGAGTTACCGTTACCACAGGGATGGCTCCAAGGCCGTTTTTCCTCTGAAATCAGAACTAAACTTGGCCCACGGGTCTAACTCAGTCAGTGGTAGAATTCCACAAGCTCTTTCTGAGTGTAGTGCTGGGCACTGCGAAGGGATGGGCAGGATGTAAACGGAGATGATTCAGCGCCTGCTCTCTAGGTGCTCACAGCCCCAGTAGGGAGATAGTCGTACATACAGAATCTCGGTAGATCCGATTTACAAATCCACAGAAATACAAACTGATAAAATAAAACACCATATAATGGTTAAGGGGAGGAGCACCTGGGTGGCTCAGTCGGTTGAGCATAAGCCTTCAGCTCAGGTCAAGATCTCGGGGTCATGGGATCGAGTCCCGTGTTGCGCTCTCTGCTCAGTGGGGAGTCTGCTTCTTCCTCTGCCCTTCCCCTCTGCTCATGCTCTCTCCCTCTCTCTCTCAAAGTAAATAAAATCTTAAAAAAAAATAATGGTTAGGGGGCACTTAGAAGCCCCTGAGGGCAATCATGGAAGACTTCCTGGAGGAAAGTTTTCAGATTTTGAGGAATAAGCTTTAGCAAAGAGAGGGTATGTGTAAAGGCAGGAAGCAGGAACATGGCATTCATGTACAGTAGCAGATTTACTTGGTGAGAGTAGAAAGTCCACACAGGTACACTAAGAAGTGAGTCTGATGAACAAGTAAGGATCTATTTGACGAAGGATCCTTCAGTGTCAGTCTTCAGAGCAAATGAGTAAACAATATTTCCTGAAGTAAGGAGGGTAAGAGACCAAAGGCTGAGGACCAATCCCTCTGCTCTTGAAACAGTTTTGTAATCTACCCAGCAACAAGGAGCTACTCCAAGACCTGCCTGTCCCAGGAACTCTCAGTAAGTGGTGAGAGGGGCATGACTCGCAAGGACAAAGCGATGTTGAAGCCAGGACAACTCTTAATGGAGGAGGTCCAAAAGGCTAGCCAGACCCCAGCTCTCTCACACATCCATCAAGATGTCCCTGCCCCTCATTAATTCTTGGTAGAGAGCAGGCATGAGTACATTAAGAAAATGATTTATCTTTTTAAATATTTTGTTTATTTATTTGAGAGAGAGAGAGCACAAGCAGGGCGGAAGCAGCAGAGGGAGAGGACCCTGAAATCATGACCTGAGCCAGAGGCAGACACTTAACCAACTGAGCCACCCAGGCACCCTTTTGTTTACTTTTAAATTGTACTGAGTATCAGCTTTGATCCTAAAAGTTCAGAAATTAAAACATGAGAATGAATGGAGCCCTGAGCTACAGGACCTCCTTGTGGCCCTGAGGTCAGCAAGGGCACAAACCTGTCCCTGCTCACTGGCAGATGTCACACAGTGGGAAGCAGCAGGCACACAGGGCAGAGACTCAGCAGAGGTCACGGCCAGCCCAGGGTCTCGACTGGTGCCCATCCTGCTGCTGCCGACACCTGTTGCCAGGGCCCAGGCTGGCTGACGCATGCCTCACTGCAGAAGCTCCTGCATACTCCCTTAGCTGTGTTCCTGAAGGCCTCTTTCACAACACACGTTGTTCTAGCCAAGGTCTCCTTCTTCCCTCTTCATATCCCCATGGACCTTTGGTCACTCATCCCCAATCAGCATGAAGTCACTGGGTGTTTCCAGTACAGGTCAGACAAAAGTGTCACATCTGAGAGGCACACTTGAGAGTTGCTTTGGCTGGTCCCCACACCCCAGACCTGCAATTGGTTTCCCACCAGCATGGACCATACAAATCCCAGACTCTCTGTGATGAGCTTGCAGCCAGGTAATATAACCTGTCACCTGTAACCTGCAGAATAGGCATGGCTTCCCCACACCTGAAGGAAGAAGGTGTTGGGTCTCAGCCTCAAAGCCCAGGCCCGAGCCCAGAATGGGGAGCCTGGGGCACCATGGAGAAGGAAAGCAATCAGGAGCCCACCCACAGCCCCCTGCCCAGCCTCGGAAGTGTCCCCAGGAATGGTGCACTTGATGAGATGAGCCAAAGTCATGGTCACGCCTCCTCTGGAGGCCAAGTCAGTCCAACTTCTCCCAGTACCATCATGTTTAAACAACCAAAGCTAGAAACACATTTTACTATAAAAGGGAGAAATTCTCTATTGCGAGTAACAAACTGTTTAATACAGTTGTTTTTTTTTTTCTGGGTCATACTCTTGTTCACTTTCAGAGGAATGTCTTTTCTCTGATTCTTCAGGAAAACACTCCCTTTCTTTTATGCAATAGTATTTTCTTCTTCAGAGACCTGGTAGTGCTTTTCTTCAGTTTGCTCTTCCTCAAATGAAGAAAACTGACCCAGACCCTAAGCTTGCTAACAGATGGGATATGTGGATTTCCAAAGGCTCATTTTCCCAGGTGCAAGGCTAGTGGACCCAATCCCAAAGCTAGAGGACCTTCCCAGTGTGAGGCAGCCTTCCCCCCAACCAGCTGCATGGAGGGCTGAAATGGAGTTATTCTACACCCACGGCCTCTCTCTCTGATATAGTCAATCAACAGGGTTCCCAAGAAACTACGACCCCCCCTCTTGTACTACCATAGGGCTCGGACAACCGCTCCATGTTTCCCCAGCCAAAAAAAAAAAAAAAAACCAGCCCTCGTCCTTCCGGTCAACCCAGCCATTTTTAAGAATGTAATCTCAAAACAGACTAGAAAGCTGGGGTGAGAAGGACAGGGCAGCAGCCCTATAAAATTATTAGTAATATTCCTTGGGAAAGGACGTGAGTCCCAGCATTTTCCCTGAGGCCAAACACTCTGTGAAGGGAGTGTGCTAGTTCCACCAGCTTTATAAGATATTGTTCACTGTTACTAGAAGATAGCCTCATTTCTTGATGTTTCTTAGGTACAATATTTTAATCAAACTAGAAGTTGTCCACTAGGTTATGTGAGGATTATCATGAAGACCAAGGAGTATCATCCCTAGCCCCTAAGGGACTGGCATGCAGACTTGGGCATGCAAGGCCAAGAGGTAATGACCTCAGGGGTTCCACAGAGGCCTGGCTTTCTCCAGTGAGCCCCCATGCAAGGCCCTGGGCCCAGGAAGCCTACTGCCCCCCCACCCGCCCATGCTCTGTGCTGGGGAATCTGACCTTTATGCACTGACTCCCATCAACACTACTCATGGTCCATTACTTGACTGGATAAATCCATTCCTTCTGTTAGCATAAATGCCATTACATAAATGTCCATTACTTGACTGGATAAATCCATTCCTTCTGTTAGCATAAATGCCATTACAAATCCATACCTTCTGTTAGCATAAATGCCATAGAGCTACACTAATATAACCACACTTCATTAAAAGCTGAAAAGTGATCAGAGCGCCTGGGTGGCTCAGTCCATTAAGCGTCCAACTCTTGATTTCGGCTCAGGTCACAAACTCGGGGTCATGGGACTGAGCCCCACGTCCAGCTCCACGCTCAGCCTGGAGGCTGCTTGAGATTCTCTCTCCCTCTGCCTCTCCCTCTGCTCACATGCACTCTCTCAAAATAAAATAATAATAATTCTAAAAAGCTGCAAAGTGATCTTTCTAATCTTAAGTATAAACACCTAAAGACAATGTTTTCAGACTAAACATTTAATTCCAAAAATACAAAACAATCCATATTTCAGCTGCAATTCTTAAATTTCATGTCGAACTAGGCTCAAGGCACTAACACATTTGAGCAACTTAGCAATTGTAAAAGATTATGATGATTCTTCTAAGCTAACAAGTCTAGATACTCACAGAAAAACTAAAGACTCTGGCTGACACCATTAATCCAAGTCACTGTCCCCTCTTTTCCAATTAACATGCAGTTGGTGGTGAATAAAACCTAGAAGTCAGCCTTGTGTGAACTCTGAATTGACAAGAAAAAAAAGCTATCCAGCTTTTCAGTTACTTTCTGACCTCTTTCTAGTTTTCATTTAAAGGAAAACTTGTCAAGTTACAACTTTTTTATGTGCCTCGCTACAGAGCATTTATTGTCTACAAATGGGATTTTCTCAAGACAATAACTATACTGACAACACTAGGCTGATTGCAAGAAATCTATTTTTACCTATTTTCATGGGTGTTGGACATGCCTGACACTACCCTCTTTTGTAAATTTATTGCCTTGTTCTGTGTGATCTTCGTGATAAATGTGTTGTCACAGAGCACCCTGCTGCTGACTATCTCCTTTATTTCCCTTCATTTTATAAATGCCGTTTATTTAACACCTACTGTCACATAAGTTTGTCAGCCAAATATAATAGTTAAGACTGTGTTCTAAGCCAAGGTGTATATGAATAACAATAAATCAGAAAACATGAGTTGGTTCTCAACAAATTTTTTGATGATCCAAAAATATCCCAATGTTTTATCCCAAAAGGGCCTAATTATTCATTTGGAGTACTTTAAAATTGTGATTAAATACATATAATATAAAATTTGCTATCTTAACCATTTTTTAGTATACACTTCAGTACTATTAACTATGTTCACATTGTTGTACAACCAATCTCCAGAACGCTTTTCATCTTGCAAAACTGGAAATCCATACCCATAAAATGACCCCCTCCCCCTCCATCCCCGAGCCCCTGGCAACCACCACTCTACTTTCTGTCTCTATAAATCTGACTCCTCGAGGTACCACATATAAGTGGAATCATATGGTATTTGTCCTTTTGCTAATTTCAGTTAGCTTAATGTTCTCCAGGCACACTGATGTTGTAATACGTCAGAATTTCTTTCCTTTTTAAGGCTGAATAATATTCCATTGTTTGTATATTCTACATTTTGGTTATCCATTCATCTGTTGATGGACACTTGGGTTGCTTCTGCCTTTTGGCTGCTGGGAACGTGGGCAGACAAATTCATATCTCTCTGGGTCTCTGCTTTAATTCTTTTGGGTGTGTGTTCAGAATTGGATTACTGGATCATATGGTAATTCTGTTTAATGTTTTAAGAAATTGCCATGCTGTTTTTCATTTGGTGTTTTTTAAGAACACCATTAGAAAGTTTGAGAGGGCAAGTAATGGTCGAGAGAGAGAGAGAGAGAGACAGAAAGACAGAAGTAATCAAAATACCAAGATACCATCAACTGACAAATTTTCAATTTTTATTCCTGTTACCCAGCAGAATATGAGTCTGAGAACAAGAAAAGGTCAGTTATAAAAATCAAGGAATGATCACCACAGATGATCCAGCAATTCCACTTCTGAGTATAACACCAAAAAGAATTGAAAGCAGGGACTAGAACAGGTATTTGTACACCCGTGTTCATAGCAACACTGTTCACAAAAGCTGAAAGCTAGAAACAATCCAAATGTCCATCAACTGATTAATGGATAATCAAAACGTGGTCTAGACCCACAACAGAATACAATTCAGCCTTAAAAAATTAAAAAGCAAGGGAACTCTGACACGTCCTACAACATGGATGAACCTTGAGGACAGTATGCTGAGTGAAAGAAGCCGGTCAGTCACCAAAGGACTAGTACTGTATGATTCTACTGGGATGAGGTTCCTATAGTTGTAAAATTCAGAGAGGGGAAGTAGAATGCGGTTCCTGGGGGTTGGGGGATGGGAGAATGAGGCATTAGTGTTTAAGGGGCACAGAGTGTCAGTTCTGCAAGATGAGAGAGTCCTGGAAATGAGTGCTGGTGGTGATGGGTGCACAATAACGTGGATGGACCTAGCGCCACGGGAATTGTGCGCAGAAAAATGGTTAAGATGGTAAATTTTATGTTAAGGGGATTTTTACCAAAATAAATAAAATTAATAAATAATTTCATTTTTTCACCAAAAAAAGAAGAGAATCAAAGTGAACAAGGCTAGCTAAGAGACTGGTGAGCAGCTGTCCCCGGGGCTGAGGCTAGGGTGCCTGTGCGCAGGGTGGAGCAGGGACTGCTATTCTCATCACCAGCTTCTCAACGCTATTTCACTTTCACTCTGTTGTGCACTGGGTGGGTTTTTTAATATTAATTTTAAGCCATCATGGGGGAGCAATGGAGGTGCAAAGAAAAGCAAACTGAGGAAGGTCACAGCAATAAGCCCAATGTCAATCCCAGGCCAGATCCGAGGGAGGATTATATGAGCAGAAGGCTCGTGAGTACTCAGGAAGGAAGTGCCAGGCCAAATTCATCTCATTTTCTCTTTTAATAAGGTTACGAGATTGACATATCAGAGAAATGCTAAGCAGAGGAGGACCCTTATTTCAACAAGATGTTAACACACTGGGGCCGGCACGGCCGCCCACTGCCTGGTCTTGAAAGACGCAGGCAGGGATCCAGGGCACCGAGCCCTGGCCTGGCCTGGATGAAGGATGGGTACCAGCTGAATACCATGGGGATTATGACATCAGGCTTGTGCCCTCGGCTGAGACACCAAATTGAGACCAGATCATCTCAACAGGCTGGAACGCTAACTTGCAAAGAAAACAGATGAATTTGTCAGTGTTACAAAACGTTTCACATCTTGGTACCAAACTTCATCAAATGCCATGATTAGCAGAACACTGGGGCGGGGGGGCGGGGCGGGGAGTGGGAAGGGGAGGAAGAAAGCCCAGGGTTTTAAGCCACCACCATCGTGACCTACGGCAGCGGGCTCTGGGGCCGGAAGCTGCCCAGATCACAGTGGAAACAGTCCACCTCCGGTGCCCCCCACGCTGTTCAGTGTTTGTCCAGAAGGACAAGACACCCAGAAACCACCAGATGAAAGCTGGATGACGAGCCTCTGAGTGTGTGAGTAGAACAGAGAGCTACCCAGGGAGCAGCTGTGGTCTCCCACATGAAGGACGTCCGTGTGGGAAGGGGAGTAAGGACTCTTCCCCTTTCTGCAGGAAGAGCCGGAGAAGTCGAATCAGTGTGCAAAATTAGATTTGGCTCCGTCCATCCCGATGATGAAGCCTGTGACGTGGCGAGCTCCCCATCACTGGCTCCAGGAGAACAAGGACCCATGAGTCAGAAATACCACTGCAGGAAGCCTGCCTTCTGCAGAGAGCTGATTTAAAGCGAACTACAAACACCTTCAGCTACTGTACATCGTAAGAATGACACTGACACTGAAAAGACCATCTGACACTAAGTTTTTACCACAGCTGGGCAATGCTGGGGGTTCTATAAATGCATCTTTACTCAGTAATTCCATGATTCCTGAACTTTATGATCCATTATAAGTATAATCAGCAAACCAAAAAATAAAGGTATTTGATATAAATCATGAGTTCTTTAGGATGACAATCCTATCTAAATGATTTTCAAAATTCTATTAAATTTTTTAAAGATTTATTTATTTATTTGGCAGAGAGAGCACAAGCAGGGGGAGCAGCAGGCGGAGGGAGAGGGAGAAGAAGGCTCCCCCGCGGAGCAGGGAGCCCAATGCAGGGCTCGATCCCAAGACCCCGGGATCATGACCTGAGCCGAAGGCAGATGCTCAAGGACTGAGCCACACAGGCGCCCTCAAAATTCTATAAATTTAAAAGGAAAATTTTAACAGTTTAAGTGCAAAAACAAGGGACATCTAGTTGGCTCAGTTGGTGAAGCGTCTGCCTTCGGCTCAGGTCATGATCCCAGGGTCCTGGGATCGAGTCCCGCATTGGGCTCCTTGCTCGGCGGGGAGCCTGCTTCTCCCTCTGTTTGCTGCTACCCTTGCTGTGTTCTCTCTTTCTCTTGCTTTCTCTCTGGCAAATAAATAAATAAAATCTTTAAAAAAAATAAAAAGATAAATGCAAAATGAATTGCCTAATACTAATGCCTAATTAATATGAATACCCCTCAGGCTCCTTCTTTTAGAGACAAGTGATATACTTAACAATTTTCAGAGTCAGTAGGTCCCCATATAAGTGATATTTCCTTTGTTTGTTTGTGCCTTGGGATCTTGGACAATTGAAGCTAGATTAGGCCAGGCCTTGCTCTGCCCAATACTGATGAACTGCTGGGTTCATTTATTTATCCAACAAACATTTACTGAGTGCCAGCTAAGTGGCAGGCATTGTTCTATGTGCTGGTGAGTCAGCTGTAAACAAGACAGACGCTATGTGGTCTCCAAGAAACTAGGAGAAACAGGTACTAAACAACACAGGAGGGAAGAGACAAGCCAGATCACAGAATGACAAATGGAGCACAGGGGGCAGCGGCTGAGGGCTCCTTTAGCCTGGGTGTGCAGGAAGGGGAGCTCTGAGAAGGAACAGGGGTGGGAGTGGGGGTGGGGAGGGAGGACCACCAGAGGGATGCGCCCACAGGCTGTGTGAGGTTCTGGCACTGGAGATGGAGAGGGCATCGACTTCCGGAGGAGGGAAAAATCCGGTTTGAGGATCAGGAAAAACAACATGAGAAAGGGAAAGACATAGGAGGGCCAGCTCCATCCGGGTGGAAAGAAAAAGGGAGGAGAGAGGAAAGGAGAGAAAGCACTGAGAGTCTCTGATTTATGTGTTTGTAACGATTACCCTGGCAGCTGGATAGAGATGGTCAGTGGACAGGCCGGGGAGACAGTGAAGGGACCAGCGAGGAAGATGTAATGACACCCGGGTGAGCCACAGATGAGCCCCTAGGTAAGAAGCAGGGGCTCAGGGCGCCTGGGTGGCTCAGTTGGTGAAGCATCTGCCTTCCGCTCGGGTCATGATCCTGGGGTCTTGGGATCGAGTCCCGCGTCGGGCTCCCTGTTCAGCAGGGAGCCTGCTTCTCCCTCTCCCTCAGTTCCTCCCCCCATTTGTGCTCGCTCTCTCCCTCTCTCACTCTTTGTCTCAAATAAATAATTTAAAAATGTTTAAAAGAAGAAGAAGAAGAAGAAGCAGGGGTCAGCCCAGAGGAGCAGCAACAGGATGGGGAGGAGGTAGCAGACATGGGTGTGTCCCAAAAACAGAGGCGAGGGGCAAGGGTGAAGGAAAAGAGGGATCCAGATACCTCTTAGGTTTCTGACATGAATGACGGCCACATAGAGAAGCTGCTTTTGGGAGATGGTGCCCCGATAGCATCCCAGCCAAAGCAGCTGCCAACCCAGTAACTGCCAGACCTGTGATCTGTGCATCCCCCACTAAACAAGGATGGATAATGGCAGAACATCACTCCCCCATGGAGACTGAATGTCCAGAATAAAGTATGATCCCACGTGCAGGGCGGCAGCGCCACAAAAATGCTAAGAAAAAGACCACCTGAGCATTCAATGGGAGCACAGTGTGACATGCAGGTTAACAAGGACGCTTTTGAAGGCTGCGGTGCTTTTGTGGTTGGTCTGTCCCAGTTACAGGCACTTCCTGAGGCTGTGTCAGAGGGATTAAATGAGGGGATAACACAGTGAAATGACCAGTGTCCTGCTGTCATAACGTCACTCCTTATGGGACCACACATGTTACCCTGAAGATTTGAAGTTGGACATCCGTAGCCCAGATGATGACCACCCACAGCCGGGCATGGAAGGAACTGTCCAGCTCTGCTCTCCTTCCAGACTTCCCATTCTGCAGTGTGACTCATTAGCCTGTCAAATACACTCTGCCTGTTTCTGACCCCCGACTGAAGTTGGGGTACCCACAACCCAGTACCCTTCTCCACACTCCACTGCACAAACCCCACCCCCATACCATTCCTAGGTCCGGCTCTCTTCCTCCCTGAAGCCTCTCCTGATTGCTCCTGCCTCCAAAACATTTACCTGTATCCAGATACTAACTCAACCACTGCCCAAAGACCCTAGAGACTATTCACTGCTCCTTCTCCTGGGCACAGACAGCACATGCTGGACAGAATGCAAGTTCTTTGTTTTGTTTTTTTTTAATTTAATTTTATTTTATTATGTTATGTTAGTCACCATACATCATTAGTTTTTGATGTAGTGATCCACGCTTCATTGTTTTCGTATAACACCCAGTGCTCATGCAGTACGTGCCCTCCTTAATACCCATCACCGGGCTAACCCATCCCCCCCGCCTCTAAAACCCTCAGTTTGTTTCTCAGAGTCCATAGTCTCTCATGGTTCGTCTCTCCCTCCGATTTCCCCCCCTTCATTTTTCCCTTCCTTCTAACGTCCTCCCTGCTATTCCTTATGTTTCTCAAATAAGTGAAACCATATAATAATTGACTTTCTCTGCTTGACTTATTTCACTCAGCATAATCTCCTCCAGTCCCATCCATGTTGATGTAAAAGTTGGGTATTCATCCCTTCTGATGGCTGAGTGATATTCCATTGTATATATGGACCACATCTTCTTTATCCATTCATCTGGTGAAGGGCATCTCGGCTCTTTCCACAGTTTGGCTATTGCGGACATTGCCGCTATGAACATTGGGGTGCATATGGCCCTTCTTTTCACTACATCTGTGTCTTTGGGGTAAATACCCAGGAGTGCAATTGCTGGGTCAGAGGGTAGCTCTATTTTTAATTTTTTGAGGCACCTCCACACTGTTTTCCAAAGTGGCTGTACCAACTTGCATTCCCACTGACAGTGTAAGAGGGTTCCCCTTTCTCCACAACCTCTCCAACATTTATTGTTTCTTGCCTTGTCAAGCAAAGGAGACAGCCAACAAAACAAAGAGGCAACCGACAGAATGGGAGAAGATATTTGCAAATGACACTACAGATAAAGGGCTGGTATCCAAGATCTATAAAGAACTTCTCAAACTCAAAACCCAAAAAACAAAAAATCAAGTCAAAAAATGGGCAGAAGACACGAACAGACACTTCTCTGAAGAAGACATACAAATGACTAACAGACACATGAAAAAATGTTCATCATCATTAGCCATCAGGGAAATTCAAATCAAAACCACATTGAGATACCACCTTACACCAGTTAGAATGGCAAAAAAAGAATGCAAGTTATTTGAAAGCAGAAACCAGCGCTGCGTTGCTTTAACTGCCTCCGAAGAACTCAGAACAGTGCTTCTAGTCCTGGGGGCATCCTGTGGGGTCACATACACACACTCACAATACTGATTAACTCTGGTGGGGGTTTACAAAGTTGTGAAGCCATAAGTATTTCTTTTATTTTTTTTTAAAGATTTTATTTATTTATTTGACAGAGAGAGACACAACGAGAGAGGGAACACAAGCAGGGGGAGTGGGAGAGGGGGAAGCAGGCTTCCAGCAGAGCAGGGAGCCCGATGCGGGGCTCAATCCCAGGACCCTGGGATCATGACCTGAGCCGAAGGCAGAAGCTTAACAACTGAGCCACCCAGGTGCCCCGCAATAAGTATTTCTAAATGTATATTGAATATAACTCATAAATTCCAATCTGGCAAATACTCACTTTACAAGGTGGCCCTTGAGGTAGGATCTCATATGCAGTGCTGGGCCACCCAGTTGTGGTCAAAAGTGAGCAATTAATAAAAGGGAAGACAGGTAAATAACCCAAATGGAAGTTTGCAGAGTTGATTAAACTATTCAGTAAAGCTTCAATCATGTCTGAAGGTTTTTCTTGATTATTTTTTGGATTCGTTTTTATTAAGCTTCTGAATTTTATTCTAAAATACAACCCTAATCATCAGGTGACAAATACATTATTTTTAAAATAATTTTATTATGATGAAATCTGTTTTGAAACTGTTGAATGTGTATTTCTTACATAACCCCAGTTTGGGGGGGAGGGGCTATTGCAAATGTTAAGCTATGCAAAAAAAGTGTAAATATCATTTTTTTAAAAAGTTCTTCTCATTTAATGTAACACCTTTCATAGAACCAGCACAAAGGCTATTTGAGCAATCCTGCATGGCCAAATGCTGGAAGACATTTCTTTCCCTGAGGCTCAAGGCTCAGGGATGAGGCAGGCACTCAGGGTGGGTGAGGGAAGAGCATCTCCAGCAGCCCCAGCCGACCCGGTTGCAACAGTCTCCCTTCCAGAACTTCTGACAGCTGTTACAAGGTGGAAAAACCTTGAGGACATCATGCGAAGTGAAACCAGTCAGTCACAAAATGGCAAATACGGTATGACTCCACTTACGTGAGGTTCGTAGAGTCGGCAGATTCTTAGAGACAGAAAGTAGGATGGTGGTGGCCGGGAGCTGGGGGAGGGCAAATGGGGAGCTACTGTTTAATGGGGACAGAGTTCAGTTTGGGAAAAACGAAGAGAGTTCTGGAGGTGGATGGCGGCAATAGTTGCACGACCATGTGAATGTACTTGATGAACTTAATGGCACTGAACTGTACAGTTAAAAACAAACAATTAAAATGCTTTAAAAATTAAAAAGGGGGTCTCCCTTCCAGCCCCAAAGGCAGCCTTCAACACATATCTCCCAGAAGGAACCCAGCAAGGCCCTTCCTGAGACACCAGCTGCAATCAGGAATTCTCATAGAAAAACTGGCGCCTCCGTATCTCTTGCTACAGTTAAGTTCCCTTTGCCACCATAGATGTCCTTTGCTCTCCTTTCCCAAAATCGAAGCCCATAGGTAATCAGAAGTAAGAGCTAAAACCACAGATTTCCTGCAAGCAGCAGGGATCTGATATTATGTACACTCAACACAGCTTTTAAAACCATAGAATGGATTTCTTTCAATCACGAGGAAGAGCCTAAGACAAGATCAAAGAATGGATGCTGAATTATATAAACCTGCACAAACATACCACAGAAAATGACAACGTGCCCATGAACTCTGGCAGGGTAGGGCAAAGCCAAGTGGGTGGGGGCAGGGTTGCCAGGGGCTGCCACAACTGTCAAGGTTTGCCATTTCTGCTGTACCCAATTCACAATGGGTACTGCCTCTCCTGGGGTCTGCGCGTCCTTTTTCCAAGCTGCACCTCACTCGTGAGCAGAGATGTGTGTTCTCAGGCTTCCCCTCGGGACACCTGCCTACCAGCAACTTTGCACACTTCCTCTCAACTCTCTGCCACCCTCTCACACACTCCCGCCCTCCTCCTGCAGGTCAACCCAGGGGTATCAAACACCTGTCACTACGGCCACAGGCCCCTTCCCCTCAGCCATGGCTGACACTGCCAACAGGGCCACCTGGAAGCCCAGATGCACCTCGAAATCCTCCTCCAACCTTCCAGAAACTGCTGGAAGACGCAATCAAATGATGAGCATTGGCAGACAAGGTGACTGATGCCGAAAAATCCCTTCCTTTGATCCTCTTTTTAGATTAATTCATTGCTTGATTGCTAGTTAGTGTTTATTTCTTGGTGCCAAGTTACCATTAAAAATTGTTCTAGTTCATACAGTCATTTGACAAACATCATACCTTGTTTTACATTAGCAACCACTGTTGGGTGTGTTCTTTTATTGTCCTAAAATACTGGCTACTGTTCTTTGGCCCCCCGTGACTGCCTGCTGAAAGTAAGCCAAGCGGGGATTGTGGAATTACTCTACCTTTTCCTGCTGACTCCTCAGTTTTGCAGGCAGAGCTCAGCCCAATGCAGTGGATCTCAAAAGGCAATGCACAGAGCCCAAGAGGATCTAGAAGGGGTCTCGGGGTCCTCCCAGGAGGGGGTGTTGCCAAGGGGAGAGGGCATGAGCCCCATGGCCCCCACCCTCATCCAGATCAACTCCATATTCACATTTCACAAATGCATACTATTTTGAGACTTTCATGGGAAGAAAATGCTCTGTTGTCAACAGGGAAAGATCATTTCCCAACTCTTGGGTACAGCATTGTACAGAGAGAGCACACACTGATGTGAAAAGCTCCAGCAAGCATTGCTCCTGACTGCCCAGGGGCCTCTGCAGCTACTGTGTGGTGCTCAGATCCCAGGGTCTAAGCTGTGCTGGGGACAAGCCGAAGGGACTAGAAGGTTGTGCTGAACCAAGAAGGCAGAGATCCTGGGGGCAGAGCCATCTTGACCACACTGCCGAGGAGCTGGTCTTCTGCTAAAGGAAGGGAAACCACCATCCACGAATGACAGTGGATTTGGAGAACAGCAGTGATAGAATGATATACTGTGCAGGGGAGACAAGAAGGAGAGAGGGAGCTGAGGCAGACAGGAAGTGAAGGCATGGGCTGGTGAGTGGGGTGAGCACCAGGGAGGCCAGAGAGAAAGGCAAGGGGCAGAGAGCCGAGACACAGAGGGAGCAAAGAAGAGGGAGCCTCAGAGAAACAGCTAGAAGGATGGGCAGTTTGCTAGTAACAAAGGAAGGACCAGACCTCTACTGGCCAGTGCCTGTCTGCCCACCATACCCCGCACAGCAGCAAGGTAGCCAAGGGCCCCCAGGGTCAACACAGACACAAGAGAGCAAGATGGAAGGCCCTCCCAGAGGGACTGCGCACCTTGGGCGCAATGGCCCCGTGTGCTGTTCCTGTGAACGCAAGTCACGTTCATCCACAGCACGGTGCTTCCACCCAATGCCTCCTTCTGAAAAAAGAGTTCCTACACATCCGCACACACACACTTGCACGTGCAGAGTCAGGTGCACTGCTCCAGGCCGCAAGGTGAGAACTAGGGGCCCAGGCCATTGGCACGACATTCTGTCTGGTTGGGGGCAACTCCAGTGGTGGGTCACCAAGTCTGAGAAGCCCTAGAGAGGCCACCTCAAAGTGATAGAGCCGATACAGCATAAAGGGCAGCACCAAGCAGCACAAGACGGGAGTCTTGGAGGGCTGGGATGGGTGAGGATGCTCGGCGGGCTGCAGAAATGAGGCACAGGCAACCATAGGGGCAAGGAGCACCCCGTAACAAAATCAGGTCCTCAGGAGGGTGGGGAGTGCAGCTGGAGCAGAGCGGAGCGGTCATTTTAATTTCCCAAGAACTGCAAAACAGGGGATCATCGTGAGGAATCCTGATGTTGACATTTTATAGAACAATGCTCTTCTGATGGCATCGGCCACATTACCTTGTCCTCATCTCTGGGGACAGCTCCGCGGCTGGAGCCGTGCCCTGTAATCTAATTCTTCCAGTGTCAGCGGTGACAATTCAGCAGAGGATATGAGGAGAGAACCACGTCTGGAAGGCAGGTGTTGAATACCCAAAGCCACCTTGAAAATGTCACCAAATGACAACTGCTTTCCACGAGGCACCTCTGGCTTCAGAGTACACACACACACACACACACACACACGTATGCACACACAGACACGCCCGTACATGCACGCAAATACAACATACACACATATGCATACACACATATACACACACATACAATTACACACATGCATATACACATATACACCACATACATATACACAAATACACCCATATATACACATACAAGTACACACCTACACTCATATACATACATACACATACACACAACATAAGATTCCCCTTTTCTCTATTTTCAGAGATTCCAGGGTTAAGCTTACAAGCACTTACACGTGATTACTGGAAAGGGAATAAAAACGCATTATCAATATCTGTTGAAGAATGACAAGGTCCCTGACAGGCCGCCCACCATCAGCAAGCAGGCAGGGGAAGGGCATCAAAACCATGGCCGTGTGTGCAGAGCAGAGAGCACACTGACCACAAGGACGCAGCACTAAGGGACGCAGCCCCTCTCAGACAAGAGGTTCCGGAGCCGTCGCCCGCTGGGACGAAGAAGTGCCCTTAAAAGACGAGGCCACCGAGGGGGCCCACAGCCGCCAGGAGCTTCCCTCCCCACCCCCCTGGAATGAAGGCGCCGGCCACCCTCCGCTCAGCTGCCCTGCGGGAATCCACCCCCGGTAGGAATCCACCCTCGGTGGGGTCAGATCTTCCAATTTTGCCAAAGAATTCAAAAATCCATACTTTACTGTTAACTCTCCCACATTTTAAGCGTTGGAAAATAATGAAACTTTTTTTTTAAGATTTTTATCTATTTATTTGACAGAGACAGAGACACAGCGAGAGCAGGAACATAAGCAGAGGTAATGGGAGAGGGAGAAGCAGGCTTCCCGCCGAGCAGGGAGCCTGATGCGGGGCTCGATCCCAGGACCCTGGGATCATGACCTGAGCCGAAGGCAGGCGCTTAACAACTGACCACCCAGGCGCCCCAATAATGAAACATTTTTAAACACTGCGTGAGCTAAACAAAACACATCTGGGGGTGGCAGATGGCCACCTGGAGGCCTTGGTTTTATGAACCAGAAGATATCCTTCTGTGTTCAGGGTGAACAGGAAAATACACGTTAAAAAAGAAAGAAAAAAAAGAACTGTCAGAAAGACGTCCATATTGATTTATGCTATGTCAGTACCAGGCAAGGACGCAAGAGCAGGAAATGTTAAGTGCCCCCCCACCCCCCTGAGGCTCATGGCCGAAGGAGCCCAGGGCGCCAGCCGAGCCCCCAGCTCTCATCTCCCTGGGTGAGTGCTGGTACTCTAGTGTGCATTCGGGACAATCAGAACATCGCGAGGCCAGGAGAGTCTGACAGGCTCTGGGAAGCCCTAAGAATGGTGACCGGGTCACAACTTCCAACCGCTTCTGAAAGGGGCCCCAGACTGCCCTCATTGGCCCCCTCATCCAACACGCAGATGAGAAAACCCAAGACCTCCCAGCACAGAGAACGGTCAGGACCAAACATGGGGCTCCCACGTTCAAGGCTGGGTCTCTTGCATGACAATACTGACAACCTTTAAACATCCCCCTGGAGCGTGGGTAGCATTAGGGCCTTAAAGAAAACTGCTCAAGTCCATGAAAGCTCACTTCTCTCCCATGTCTGGTTGGGGGCAATTCCAGTGGTGGGTCACCAAGTCTGAGAAGGGCATGCTCCAGCTATTACAGAAATCAGGGCAAAGACCCGCATCATATAGAGACCAGTCCTCACCCCACTCCCTCGCTGAAACTTTCAAGAAAAGTCCAAATCACGCTGAAACTTTCAAGAAAAGTCCAAATCACCAAGCTCAGAGCTGGTGGGTAGGTAAGGAGGTTACCCATGATTCCAGGAAGCTGGCAAAGACAAACCATCCACATGTGTTTCCCTTGAAGTGGGAGCTTGGGGTCACGGTCACCAGAGTCCTCAAAGCAGCAAAACCAGGGCTGCGTGGGGTTCGGCGTCCTAAAGCTCAGATGGAAAAGGCTGGTTGTGTGTGGCCACCCGCGCTAGAGCCGGCCATGGTCCTTGTCCTGCAGGGCTCCCACCCCTCAGCAGCCTGCAGAAGGTTGGGACCCTCATGGCTGCAGGTTCTGAGAACGTGCCCCACCCCTGCCCAGATATGGATGGCCCAGCCTGCGTGTCTAGGTCCACCACACCACAGCCCACCACCTTCAGCAGGCACCACCCTCAAAAACCAGTCAGCGCCAAGCTTGGCCACCACCAATGCGATCAGCAGGCCATGGCCACCCTCACTTTTCCCCATCTCCTTGTCATGCATTCACTCCTTCCCTGCAACTTGGCTTCTGCCCATCAACTAACCAAGACGTCCCCCTCCCCAAAGGGATGTCACCTAGTCCCCAAGCTGCCCCTTCCCATTCCGTCACCACTTCCTGCTGGTTCTTCCTTCAAAATTCCACAAGAGGCTGATTCATCAACCAGTACGCCCACCAGCTGGTTAGCAGGAGAGGGGAAGTGCCCGGCAGCCTGGCTGCTCAGCACCGTTTGACACAACCGTACGGGAAAAGCATATGGAAAGGTAACCAGGAGGCCGCCTGCGAAGCGCAGGATTGAGCACCAGGACAAGACAGGCCATCTTAATGCTGCCGGATCTGGCTTGGCAAGTGCGGTGCTCTGTCACCCAGAAAGGCCATGGGGCACCAGAAATAGCCGACAGACATTAGTCCTTCAGCACACCCAAACGTTTTCTCCAACAAATGGTCACATTTCAGCTTCCTGGTTATATCCGATCTTTGGGGTCCTCCCTGCCCCCAACAATCTATATATGTCCCGGTCACCCAATGTGGACTTGGGTGTCCCTAAACCTCCTTGATCATACAATTCAAAGTCATCTCTCTAGGGGGATGAGTTCTCTAGACACCTGGTCCCATTCATTACACGTTGATTTTTCCTCTTTTACTTTGGAAGGAAACCTGTTTTCCCATCACAGAGGGACCTCACTGTTATTACCCTGCAGAATCCTGTGGGCCCTCACTTGTATAATCTAGAACAGAATCTGACCCCACAAAGAGCACAGGTTCACGCCAAAATACACCAAAATACAAGTAGCATTTAACAGAGGCAGTGTGGGGGTCAAGTATGGTCTGGGGGGCCAGTCTGTGCCTCCAGCCCTCAGGTACATGATTCCAGTAATAACTACTGCTTCCAAGGACCATGCTGGAGACTGATGAGGCTCTTACACCAGCACCAGGCTCACGGTGGGCAAGCTCTATGTAGTATATTACCACTGTGCTGAGCAGTAAAGCCTCCCCCACGGCTTTCCCGCCTAGGGCTGGGTTCACCGAGCTGCTGGAAAATGGGGCGCACTCCCCTCCGCTCCCTGGGCAAGCACCTGCAGTCCCAAACTTGGACCAGGATTTGGAGCACTTGTCCACTCCAGGCTCAGCGGAACACGATTCACTTTCAAGAGGTCTGAAGCTGACTCTCACCAAGGCAGACAGAAGGCACAGCCAGGGCAGAGAGGGGGGACTCCAAGGCAAGATGCAGCTCTAGATGTGCAGAGAGAAAATGAAGAGGCAGGTCTTCCAGTCTCCAGGAAAACCAGGTCCAACAGAGAGCTGGACTGACCCACGGTGACAGGTCTCCTATTTCATTTCTCAGTGATGTCCCTGCCCAATGGTGGGTATCTGTATCCTGTTCACATTAATTTCCATCCATGAGATAATAGTCTATTAAGAAATACTCACAGACAAGATAATCATATTTAGGGAAAATGGGACAGATCTGCAAATGAAAATAAATGCAAACTTACAAAATGTCAAGGGACAATTGTCTGAAATCCAGAGGCATAATACTTACATATAAATTTTAGATAGCAAATTATACTGTTCAAGATGAAACTTTAGCTTTGTACTTTTTACAACTAAAATCTACAATTCTTTTATTTCTAAAAATAATGTTTTAAAATGAAACTGGTTATTTACACAATGGGTGAAAATTTGGAAAAAAGCATTTTGTGTATTTTAGTACAGGCTTACAATTTCAGAAACCACTGTAACGTTCACTTCTCACTACCCCACCACCCCCAAAAAGGAAAAAAAGTCTATGTTCACATCTGTTAGGATTCACAGGGGAGCAGTTAGATGACCCTTCCTCATTTTCAGGAGCTAAAACCCCCGGAGAACATGACGTTAGAACCCTATTCACGAAACAGCTCCTCAGTGCCCACTGTCCCAGGGCACCAAGGAAGTCACCACGGGGTCTACAAAGAGGAAGGTCATGTCTGGCCTCGTGGGTTGGCCATACCAGCCACCTGGGCAGGGCTGCTGGACATGTGGCCCTACTCTCCTACCTCTGCCCCTGACCACTTTCCAATTCCCCAGCCAGATTCTGGGCCTTGGCTGTTTTTATCAGAAGCCACAGGGCACTTGCTTCTTACACGGACTGTCGCCTGCCCTGCCTCAGGCCTGTCCTTCTGCAGGTCCAACCTGAGCTTGGCTGCTCACGGACTCCCCTACTCACCCCCCGCACCAAGCTTCCAGAAACAGGCCAGGAAGCCCACTCAGGCCCAGCCACCTGGGGTCCAGCACGGACATCTCGGCCTGCTGTCCCCATGACCTTCCTCTGTGCCTTCAAAACCAGGAAGTGCTGTGTTATGTCAGCTCCTCTCTTGGGCACTTTGCTGCCTAATGCCACTTCGGTAGGGACAGCGAGAGGAGTGAGGCTGCTGAGCATGCTTCCCGTGTGCTGGGGAGCAAGCCCGGTGCCCCAGGGGTGCAGGCTGCTTCTGCTTCTTCATTTCATTTCACAGTAATACGTTCACTGTGGAAAATATGAAAACCTCAGTAAGAAAAATGACCAGTCACAGACTACACTGTTAGAGACTTTATCCACACATGCACATAAATGTATATGGACCAAAAAGGGGGCCACCCTCTATTTATTTGAGAAAAAGAGAGAGAGAGAGGGAGAGGGAGAGAGCAGGGGGAGGAGCAGAGGGAGAGGAACAAGCAGACTCCATGCTGAATGTGGAGCCCCATGCAGGGCTTGATCCCATGACCCTGAGATCATGACCTGAGCCGAAATAAAGAGTCAGATGCTCAACTGACTGAGCCACCCAGGTGCCCCTCCTGTATATAGTTTTTTATGAACTTTTATGAATTATTCATTCTACTTACTATGTCATAAACACTTTTCACCTTAACAAATATGCTTTTACAAAATAATATATAATGACCATTTGTGATTTCACAGCATAGGTAGAGAGCGTCCTTCAGGTGTCAGCTGGTCATTCCAGGACTGGGGAATATTACTGGTATTGGGGGGATAGGCCCAGGCAGGGGAACCACCCTGCTGTGCATGGCTCTTGCATGCACACAACAGCCCAAAATGCTAACAGCATCCTCCATGGGAATACTGACTTAGCTAATCCCCTTGAGGAGGACATTTATGTTCCCATTATACTGCTGTTATATGCATATTTTTGCATTCATGATGGGCCATTCCCTCAAGATAAATTTCAAGAAATTGAACTGCTAAGTCAAATAGGCACATTCTTGAAGGCTTTGGAATTATACTGCCAATGACCCTCAAAGACTTGGCAGCATTCCCTGCAGCTTGTTCAGAAAAAAATACTACCTGTGACAAGCCAGGCGCTATGCTAGATCTTGGGGATGTGACAATAAACAGGCCAGACACTGGCCCTAAGGGGCCTGTATATGAGAGCCCCTGTTTCTTCATATCTTCACCAGCAATGGGTTTTACCAATCTTCAAGTTTTTTTTATTTATTGACATAACATACCAGTAATAACAGTAACACAGAGAGCTACTATTTATTAACAGCTTATCATGGTCCAGGCATAGAAGTATTAAAAAGTTTTGCATAAATTACCCCATTTAACCTTTACGACCAACCAAAGACTCAGGAATGATTATGTCTACTTTATTTTTGTTTTGTTTTGTTTTTAAGTAATCTCCATGCCCAAAATGGAGTTCAAACTCAGGACCAGGAGATCAAGAGTCATACGTTCCACCAACCAAGCCAGCCACGGACCCCTATTATGCCTATTTTATAGGTGAGAAAATGGAGGCTTTAAAGAAAATTAAAGCAGCAGGCCCTAAATCACACGCTGAAGATTGCTGGGGAGGAGGATGCAAGCCTGAGTACCAAAGTCCAAAGTCCAGATTCCCCTGCAAAACAAAAGCATCGTCTTGTCAGCAATCTCACTGCTATAATTACTAGTGAGGTTTATCAGGACTCCAACCATGCTCCTTATGTTAAATGGCTGTTGTTGTTTTAAACTTCTCATTATCTTTGTACTGATTTTCTCCTAGAATATTCCTTTCTTCTCTTATTGATTTGTTAGATTTGACACATCAAATATTTTAATACATTTCCCACCACAGGCAAACTTTTCTTCTGAGCTTTCTGTTTTCCTTTAATTTTAAGTGAAGTACCAGTAATAACGTTTTAATAGCTAGCTGGAAACATCTCCTCTCATTTCTGTTCCTTTATAAAAATTTCCTTGAATGTTGTTTTTCTATTTCTTCCTTGGACACTAGCCCATTTGGGGTTTTGCTGCTTCTTGAGAAAATGTGATGATATCTTTTCCTAGAAGAACATTTACTTCAATAAGGTTTTCAAACATATTAGAGTTCCACAAACACTCTATTTAAATGCTTATCTCTGCATTACATGCTCGTTTTGTTCAATATATCTTCTTTGTTTTTCTGCTTTTGGAAGATTATTTGTATCACATGATTTGTTTATCTTATTGGGCTTTTCCCAGAACGAGCTCTTAGGTTTATTCATCAATTCTACTATTTTTCTCTTTCCTAATTTTTCATCTCCAATTTTATCTTTCTTCCTTCCTCTTATTTTTAGTTAGATGTGGATTATTGTGGGTTTTTTCTAGTCTATTCAAATGATGCATTCAGTTCATCTTTTAAAAAAATTTTAACAATAAAAGCACTGAAACTATAAATTTTCCTGTGTAAACATGTACAGAAGTTTGATTGAAAGTATTTTTTTTAATTTTCATTCAGTATTTGGTGTCATTTCTGTGCATTTTATACTTACAAAGCAAATGAAGCCTCCCTAAAATGATATTGTTTTGTGTATCTTAAAATTTCATATAAATGGTATACTATTTGGGCTTTTTTTAAAGAGCCTGACATTTCAGTTTTGATTTCTCCTTTGATTCAAAGGTTATGGACTTAGTGACTGTGTTTATTTATTCACCTTTATTTGTTCATCTTTTTAAAAATGACTACTGGTTATCTTATCTATATATCCTTATTAAATTCTAAATTATAACATGGTGGTCATAGATATATATATAATTTCTATGTTTTGGGATAGCTGATGTTTTCCTTGAAATCTAGAATATAATCAATTTTTAAATGGTTCATCAGTATCTGAATTAAATGTGTGTTTTCTGCTGGAAGAACAGAATATTGGTATAGAGCTACTAAATTGTCCTTTTATATTATTAAATTGTTTTATATCTTTATTCATTTTATCTTATCTGTCAAAGAAATCAGCAACTTAGAGACTACAACTATAATTTTGTCAATTTCTCACTGGATTTTTTCAATGTATGTATTTTTTATTTTTTGTATTTTGAGGGTATATGTTTTTTGTACAGGATCCACAATTTCAACTCAACTGGAGAATCTACCTTTTTTTTTACCATAAAATAACCTTACTCATTCTTTTTGATGCCTTCTGCTTTGATTTAATATTGCTTCTTTTCATCTGTACCGGTCTTGTGTATCCTTGTCCATTATTTTTAACCTTTCTTGGTTTGCCCATGTGGCTTTTTGGAGATTTATGGCTAAATTTTATTCTCTGACCACATCTATTTTAATAGAGGACTTTAAGCTGTTAACTGTAGGGACATCTATATCTATTTGTCTTCCTTCTGCATATCTCATTTTTTTATTTCCCTAGATGTGCTATTTGCAACATTACTGCCCTTCCTGTGTTTACCTCACCCTGACTCGCAGCAGTGTTGGTGTATATTGGGTGTGAAAGGCCTGAGAGCTGGTGTATCATCCCTGCCACACTCTCCGGACCTCCAATCTCGAGCAGAGTGGCATAAGGATGGACTGAGTGGGAGAGACCCATGCATCCCAGTGGCATTCCGGCACAATGGAGTAGTGCCTGAGTCCTACCCAGGCTCGAAGCATCTCCAGCCTGCGTGGTCAGGGTGGGGTAGAGGGCAGCGAGAATCCCTCTTCTCGGAGCTGGGAGCCTAGAGGCACAACCACTATGGCCCTTGTCCCCTGTTTTATTCTGGGGCTCACCCACGAGCTTATGAGGCTGTAACATGACACATTAGGATAAATTCTGCATGTTGGCCTTCATGTGCTACATCCTGTGACCCTCAAAGCATTTCAAGATGAAACTGGACTATCAGCACGAGGAGAAAGAGGAGAAAAGAGCCTGCATGAGAAAGGTCCATTCAGCGGGGAGCCTGGAATCCAATGTGCTTAAGAATCCAGCAATCTTAAATTCCTAAAACTGGATAATCTGACCACTCACCCTGATCTAAAACCCATATAAACCATGGCAGCAAAGGAGACCCGGAGTTGGGGCCACAAGGAGGAAGATGATGCCTGAAGCCCCTTCCAAGCAAACCCTGTTACTCAGGCCCTGCATGCGTGGAGATGCTTCTGGCAAGAAGGATGGGGCAGAAATGACTCGGGGGGGCAAGGGGCAGGTGAGTGTCTCATTCTTCGAAGCCTGGGGCAGGAGCAACGCAAGGACCTCTGCAGTGAGGGCCAAGAAGTACCAGCAAGGAATGACCAGAGGTCTCAGCCACCCCTGGAGGGAGTGGACACCAGGACACCAGCCTGGGAAGCTGGAGTATCTACTGTGGTTGCACATATGCGTGCCCTATACCCAGCATAGGGTTCCCCCACCCATCCCGATGGAGCCTGTGTTCACCAAAGGCCACATACAAGAATGCATCCGGCAGCACTGATCCTACTAGCCAAACGGGAAGCCACCCAAATGCACATCAACAGCAGAACTGATAAATACATAGGATATATTCACCCACTAGAGCACTCCACAGCCATGAACACCAATGAACTACAGCTCCACTCAGCAGTATGCACGGCATCTCACAAACGCTGCTGAGGGCAAGAAATCAGACTGGGTGGCTCAGTCGTTAAGCACCTGCCTTCAGCTCAGGTCATGATCCCAGGGTCCTGGGATCGAGCCCTACATCAGGCTCCCTGCTCAGTGGGAAGCCTGCTTCTCCCTCTCC